>NW_008795046.1:518578-570731 GCF_000699145.1 Aptenodytes forsteri | reverse complement strand
GTCTCCGTGGCTGCGGGGCCGGGGCACCGAGGTGGAGGAAGATGCCGGCTAGTGGTAGGGCAGAGGAGAGGGATGACAGTGTTGCCGTTGCTGGCCGAGATGCTGCGGGGTGCAGGAGTTTGGCTTGTGGCACTCAGTTGGGCTGGGGGAGCCCCTTGGAGGAGAGGTCGGGGTGAATAGGTGTGCCCCTGGGGTGCCCTGGCCGTGCTGTCGGCAGGAAGGGGAGGCTGCAGAAGCTCCCTGCGGCAAGGAGCAGCACCGTCCCGCGAGGAGCACCGCCCAGCGCGGTGCCAGCGGCGTGGTGTGAAGCCGCTACGGTAATCCGAAGGATCTGGGTTTACGTTGAGCAGTGTTTACATTGCAGCCTTTATCCCAGCTATTATCTGAGTGAGTGGAGTTACTTGCACACAACCTGTAGGGAATAAAGCTGTAGTCGTGATAGTTTAGGGGCATGGCCTTCTGGGTAACTACAGCAGCATGGATGGTTAGGGAAAGACAGGGTTTTTGGTGCTCACCCCCTTCTTTGGGACCTCTCCATGTGCATCTCTAAAGATCTTTGGGTGTGAACAGTGACTCCCAAGTTTGTTAGACAAGGAAGTGTTGGATGGCCAAGGGAGAGAGGGAAGTCCCAGGTATTTCGAATGTGAGTTTAGAAACAGCTCCTCTCAGCAGCACAGGAATACTAAATACCCCATGAAATGCTTTGCAAGATTAAAAAAACTTGCATAGGCAAAATACTGCCTCCACTTCCTCCACCCAGCTTCGTGCTTGACTGCTGCCCTTCTGCTCCACCCTCCTCTCTACAAAGAGGCGTGTATGGAGGATAGTCTTTCCTGGACTCCTCCAAAATAATAGTTCCTCTGTGAACTCGGCTCCTACATGGAAAATACAAAGGAGCACCCTGTTTCCAGAGAGATCTGTTTAAAGAGGCCTTTTCCAGGCTCTTTATCAGCCCCAGCTTCAGCAGTTTACCTCTGGATTAGCGCAGAGGGATGTAACACAGGTGTGAGATGAGGGTGAAAGAGATCTGTCCTCCTCAGAGCGTGCAGATCTAGTCAGATGTCACTGGACAGTTGCAGGAGCATCAATGTAAACCGTCAGAGCAGCGCTGTACAGGCCTCGGAGGGGTTTGCTGATAACAGGGACCTGGCATTCCTGACCCGCTGAACAAATACCAGCCATGTTCTTTACTTTGGCAGTGAACGGGTGAAAGCATGAATGCAGGAGAATCCAAATGAAAAACCAAGGGTGGTATCTGGTCAGGAGCACGCCTTGGGATTTTTCAGGACATGGGAGGCACACAGGGTGCATGAATTAGTCATGTTCTTTGGAAATACTACACAGGCAGACAGGAGTCCTACTCCGGGATCTTGATTTCCACCTGGGAGGACAGGTCAGCGACTCTGAACTCGCACAGTGTTTGCCTCCCTGGTACTAACAAACAACGCCTGCCGCTGTTACCATCTTTTTGGTCTTCGAGATAAGGGGATTTTCCTATAGCTGCTATTCATCCCTTGCCCTAAGGCCCAGGCGTACACTGTGCTTTCTTTACGTGTGGTGCTCTGCTTCAAATGCAAGGCCTGTAGCTTCATGTTTCTGGTGGCAGAAGAAAGAGTTGCTGCTTGAATATTTCCTCTGTAATATCAATCACCCATAGACTTTACAGCATGAGGCACTGAAGAATGTTTTGCCTCCTAGTAACTGAAAATTAAAGGCACTGCAGAGATTAAAATCTCTTCTGTTTCAAACTCTGAAAGACTTAGGACAGCACAGAAGGACTTGGGTTGGTGAATGTTTTGCCGAGCGAACGGAAAGAGCCAACTTCCTCGTAAAACCACAGCCATTGGCAGTGGAGTCTCACTGACAGGTGTAATAACTGAAATAACTTCAGGCTGACATCTCTGCAAACGACAGAAAACAAATGAGTAGCATCCCTGTTACTTTGCTAAACCAACGTTGAAGCTGAAGAAGAGGTTTTGGTTGCAGAGATGTTGTCATTGTGACTATTTTTGCTCTCATTTAATTTTTCATGCATTGAATGTTTCCTTCATAAGTAGTCTCAAAGGTGGTCCACTGTTGGTATATTCAGTAAAGACTTCCTTAGTATTATTTAGTCTTTATGAGAAATACATAACCTCCTTTCACTGGAAATAGCATATAAGCAGCTTCTTAACAATTTTAAAATGGAAAAAATACAACATTCAGTCTTCCCCCATGGAGGAGTGGTTCCTTCATTTAGATTATAGGGTTTTAGATTTTGTCTGTGAATGCACTATGATTACAGATGAAGTACAGATTACAGAATTGAAGTGAGTTCAAAATATATACATTTTGTATTCCATTATGGCGATTGTGGTTACTTCTACTGCTGCAGTAGCTATGGGGAACTGCAGCCAGGGTTGGAGTTTCACTATAATGGATTCAATGTAATGTAGACCTAGGAAGCAGCTCTGAAAGGAGTCTTCTTTCAGTGCAGAACTTAATTTAAAATGTCATGTGTGTCTCCTGAACTCCTAGGCTTCGCAGTTACATTTTTCCTGTTGTAGGTAGCCGTTATGAAAAGTCAAAGCTGTGGGGAGAGCATCAGGCTCTTAAGTCTGGTGAAGTCTATAGGCATGTGAGTGGACAGCAAACTCCAGCTGGACTGTTTGCTCAACAGGAGACCTGAATGAGGAGGGCAACAAGAAGGCACGTGAGAGACTGCATGTGCTGTTTTATTTGGTTCATTTCTAGAGATAATAAAGCTTAGCAGCCAAAGGTGAAGGCCAGAGCTGGATCTTACGGGGTGCCATCTCCTAACTCATATGCCATGGATGTGAATGCATCCCTATCGTAGATCCATGCCTGTGGTGTAGTGGAGAAAGATTAGGCAAGAACTGTGCTTTTGCAAATTAGAAATACAATTCTACCTTGGGGCTTAAAAATGGGTTCCCTGAATAGATAACCTAGTGTGCTGGAAGGAGGGAGGGAGGGAGGGAGATATGAATATCCAACATTTGTTGGTAGTGAAGCTACTGGCTGACGTTATCTTACTAACAAACCAGGTTGGAATGAGAGAGCAGCATACTCCACTCAAATGTACATAATGTCTTCATTGCATATGAAGAGACATGATTACTTAAGTGTGATGTCTTACCCGCAGCTGCATCTCGTCTCATAGAAAGTGAAAGTGTCTGTCTGCTAGGAGTACTGGGTGACTACAGCACGCAAGGGAAGAAAGTCAGAGACATACATGGGTTGTACAACATTTTCGGTTGATGGTTCAGAAGGTAACGGATCAAACATACTGCTGAAGTACCACTGCAGTGCCGGGTGCCAACAGAAAAGCCAGAGTATCCTCATTCGTTTTTATAACACAGCTGACTGCAGAGTTACACCAATACAAATTGGGGATAAGCAAGAACAGGTTTTAAGTCTTAGGCTGTTAACTGTTTGGAGGTATCTTTTCTGTTACATGTGCAAACACAAGTTCAAGCCATTATCACAATATAATTATATACTTAAAATTATCAAGAACCGTGGTTTTGCAGATTGTACTGTCAGCTCATTACTGGGCCATTAAAAAACTGGTTCCAGCAGCAGAACTATAAATGAGCTTGTTTCAAGTAGCGTATGCTTTGTGATTACTTGGCGCTCTGCCTCAGTTTAATTAAGATTTTAAATTTACATACTGCTATTCAACCATATGTTGCACTAGTGTTTACAAAGGTGAATAGATTTTGTTGTTCTCGTTTTATAGGTCAGGACATCGTGTCATTTTGGGGTCAAGTGACAAGACTGAAGCCACCCAACCCCTGAAGCAGTCTGGATCTGTTGCTCAACCTGCGGGGTGGCATTTCCTCCATACAACTGAAAGAATGATTGGGTGGATGCTGACAAATGTGGAACAAAATAATTTCAATAATATTATTCGGTAGAACTATAGTACTGGGTTTAATCTCTTAATTAGGATTTGTTGCAAAGATCACAGAAAAGCTTCGTATCTGTGGAAGTGCAGTGGCCAATTTAAAAATGTACCTTTGACAGGAAAATGATCAAAGTAATTGAAGTGATTTCTCAGAGTCTTAAAGAAAAAAAAGATAATCACATAATAAGAACCAGTATTGTTCCTCCTATGACACTTTCTTGATATTATCAGCAATTATTTGATGTTCCAATCTGAGCAAAGTTTGCTGAAACAAATGAGCCTGGAAAGGTCAGATCCCTGCTTCGAATAAATAGGTATAGATGATAATATTGCTGTTCAGTCTCCTAGGTGTGGTGTGCTGCATAGAAATGCAGCAACTCTTCTGTGACGATTTGGGTTTTTTATCCAGTTTTAAGTAAGAAGTTCTTCTTGCTGTTTCCCAGCTTCTTGCTGCTCTACTTATTAGTGTGTTGTCATAAGCTTTTTGCTCTGTTTTATGAAGGTGGAAGGTTGACTGAGTTACGAGTTGGGTGTGTGTTCATCCACTTTCATAGCGTCTAACCTCTGAGGAAAATTGTTGGCACGGGAACCTCTCCCAAGAGATTGACATTTAAAATAACAAGCTGTGCTAAGCATGAAGTCATTCCTCAAGTCTATCTCTACCATGCCTCCATTTTTGTTATGAAATAAAACATAAACATTATCAGATTTACAGATCTACACAGCAAGAAGTCCTTCCATGTTTTTGAGGTTACAAAGTGAAGATAAAACCCAGGCCTGTAAGGGCACTGAGCACCTCTTTCCTTGCTTTTGTCTCCCAAGGGGTCTCTGCAGAGCTGAGTACATACCTTCCATCAGTTTAATTAGACATTCAGCTCCCTGCTCTGCTTCCTTATTCTTCCCAGTGGACTGATGAGACACCCAAGCATTTGGAAAATCAGGCAGGTACCTCCATACTTTGTTAACAGCTATTTAATTACCAGGTTATAGATAAGCAAGTGCTTTCATGTACTCTTGGTACCTTCCAGAGGTGGCAGCATAACAATGAAACACTCCGCGATCTGTCTTAAGGTCTAGTAAATGCTCTGATCATTGCTAGCTGTTAATCAGGAGAGCCAACAGATTGCCGCTGGTCCTCAAGGCGTGCATATTGCGGTAGTGACATGCCAGAGACTCCTTTTGCTGTTACTGTGTTTATTCCTACAAATGAAAAGACAAATATGAAGCAAAGAGTTGTAAAAGAAAAGGAAGCTCAGGGGAGACCTCATTGCTCTCTACAACTACCTGAAAGGAGGTTGTAGTGAGGTGGGTGTCGGTCTCTTCTCCCAAGTAACTAGCGATAGGACAAGAGGAAATGGCCTCAAGTTGCGCCAGGGGAGGTTTAGATTGGATGTGAGGAAAAATTTCTTTACTGAAAGAGTGGTTAAACATTGGAACAGGCTGCCCAGAGAAGTGGTTGAGTCCCCATCCCTGGAGGTATTTAAAAGACGAGTAGATGAGGCGCTTAGGGACATGGCTTAGTGGGTGGTGGTGTTGGGTCGACGGTTGGACTCGATGATCTTAGAGGTCTTTTCCAACCTCAATGATTCTATGATTCTATGATTCTGTGAACAGGTATGGGAATACTCAGAAAAAGTACCTTCATTTCAATTCTGAACTACAAATCACCTACTTCAAATAAGAAGTAAGATAATATTGACACTGCTAAGAAGTGAATACTTTAGGACCCTATGGCTTTCTAATTCTGTGCCTGATCTCTGCCTGATTGCTCCATACCTATAGCTGGCATGTTGCTGGGATAAAAGGAACATTCAAAAGTAAAGGAAGCCACGTGGTTTCACAAACCCTGGACCCAGCCCTCTGAATACTGTCAAATACAATCCCGTACACAACTAGATGTAAATTCTGCACAATGGTTTTGTACTCCTATGCGGAGTATAGTTTCCTTCCTTCTCCCCATTTTTCTAATGAAACCCTATACTCCCTTTAATTCCTTTTTCTCGTCAAGAAAAGAATAAAAATAATAACAGTGATGATGAGGATGACAATGGTATAATTCATTACTTGCATTTTATAGCATTGACTCACTCCTGCAATGCAGTTAACAGTCTGTAGAAGACACAGAACGCCTTTTTTTGGAAAGAAGTGATGGGATTGCTGTCCTTGCTTAGGGGACATCCCAGTACAACTCTTTGACATCCCGTGGAGCAGACAGAAGCTGGGTGTCAGAGGTGCTGTGTGAGGTCAGTCTGAACTCTTGTGGTGGGAGCTGCGGCTTTGCAAGGTCCTGCCCCGGGTCCCTTGAAAATTCTTGCTGTGCTACCAGGAAGGGGAGTGGGAGCACAAAAAGGTGGTTGTAGGCTTGGGCTTACACGGACTTACAGAGTTTTTATCTGCCATGCAGTGCACTCGGTGAATTTGCAGTTCTGCAATCCTTTTCCCCTTCATTAGTCATATCCCATCATTGACCCATCATTAACCACTCCACATCATCAGCTACGCTGTTGGCTCTGACCCTGTGTTAGAGTTCAGGCACTAAATAATGACAGCCTTCTCAGCTTGCTTGGCTGTGGGTCATTCCTGAACAACATGAAGCACCTAGAATAAAAAATTAAAGAAGGAATTTTTCTGAGTAGAACTGTGGGAACAGGTAAAGCCTCACAAGAATGGATCATCCTTGGAAAAATATAGCACATCATATTCACTGTGCATTATGGGGAGTATGAGGGAGATGATGCCATTTGTTAATACATAGACCCAAGAGAATTAATCAAACACGTAGAAAGGGAATATTCTGACTACTCGTTGATTATAAAATGACAATAGGATAATTTTGATTATAAACTGCAAACATACTTTCTAAAAACACACTAATATTTCTAAGCAAAACCACCCAAATCAGTCCCATCTCTATACAGAAAAAAATCACCCCCCTTGTCAGTGCTGTTCCATCCGTGCTGACATCTTACGGTGTCTGGAGCAATGCTGTGGACAGAGAATGAGTTGCCTGTAAATCTTAACAGCTCAGGAGCCAGAAGGCAAGTAAGGGCAAGCTAAACCCGCTCGATGTTTGGTATTTTTTAAGTCCTGTGAATTTGGAGCTCTGTGTCAAATTTGGAAAGGTTGTGCCTTGCACTGCTGCAATAAAGGGCACTGTCTCCAACTGCGGTCTGGAGTTTCCTCAAAGAATTTGATGTGTGAGCTGGAAAGTCCCTAAGTAGCAGCTGCTTCTCTGGTTTAGTCTCACAAAAAAGAAATGAGAGGTCAGGTTGGGTCTATCTCTTGCCAGCTTTTCTGCCATATGCGAGCAGCTCAGGAAAAGCAGGGCCCACACTCAGTTGGCTCTGCCGAAACCTAGGGGTGAGCCTAGCAAGGAACCATCCTCCTCCCCACCTGGACTTTTGAGTTCAGCCCAGGAGAGAAGGACAAGCCATGGTGAGGACCCATACTTAGTTTTTATTTCCTGATTCTTTGGCCCATCACTATAAGGGTAGATGAGTTACAGGTCTCTGCCAGCACTCGTACAAGGCATGGGCTTGACCGTATTCAGGAAGAGATTGCCTTTTAGCGTCATACTCCAGGCTGAATTACCAGTTTCTGTAGGAGTATGCTGAGAAGATAGACCCTAAAGTACTCATGAAATATTTCTAAAATTCATAATGGTTTAACCCCTGCAAATGACTGGACGCTAGTCTGCGGTTTAATCTAAAAATACCTGTTTTTTGCTGTTGTTTGCACTTTGAACACTAAGGCGAAGTTCACAGAGACTACAAGCTCCTGTAGAGGTGTGGGCTCCTCTGTGCCCGGTTGGGTTGCTCTGTGTTTCACTCCCAGGCCCTCCCGGGCAGCTCATTCTCTCCAGACTCCCTTCTGGAGCAAGCCAGAATGTTGCCCTGAAAAGGAAAGCTGGTTACGAACCCAGAGAGATGAAATCACCTGGGCTAAAGCTGGCTTTGCTGTGCAGAACCCTTTCTGAGCAGCATTGCATGTAAAACAATAAAACAATGGTCTAACAGGTATAAACTTACATGAGGATTAGTACATCTAAACACAATATTCAGCAAAACTGCACGCACAGATGCCTTTTATTCCTAATCTAACTAAGCCCTGATGACATAAAGCATTAAACAAACCTAATGCTTGAGCGCAGACATACACATTAAGGCAGGTTTGGCTTATATAATCTCATCTTGATTCTTCTATTGACATGAGTTTAGATCTGGAATAATGTGACTGGCTTGTGCCAATACAGGCAATGAGATCTGGCCCTCCACATCCATCTTCAAAGATAGCAGCAGCGGTTGCCGGAGGGTCATATTTTTTAATCAAGCCAGCAGATGGCATTCGTACACTTCGGGCTTCCCTGCTCCACACCTCCTTTTGCAGCAACACAATATGTTTTCTCTTTATTAGAGGAGACCGAGTCCCTCACATGAGAATATCTCCCAAATCGGTAAAGAACTTCGTTTTTATAAGGGTAGGAGTATTTCCTGCACATTGTCCAACCTGATAAATTACTGGACTGTGAGGATTAGATATATTATCCCAGAGATAAAATTTTAAATTAGATCTCACAGAAATAAACTACTACATACAATCTGTCATTTCCAAAACACTTTGATGAAAGTTGGGAGGTTTCCAAGCAGCTGCTGTCTCTTACTCTTTCATATTGCCTTTTCAAAGTCATTTCATTACTCTGAGTTCTTTGGATTGAGCAGAGCATACACATTATCTAGAAACCTAAAGATTTTACAAACTCAATAATTGCTTCATTTATCGAGTATTGCCATGGCCAGTTCGCTCAGAGGGAAACAGCACAAAGGTGCATTAGAAGTAGTTTTTTTAAGAGTGAATGTGAGACCAGAAAAGACACTACTATGTTCCCAGTTTTTCAAGGTTCACAGAAAACAGTAGGAAATAGCTGAGGGTTGACAGTCCAGCTCATTTCAGCTTGCATAGCAATGAATCTCAGCAGGAGGAATTAAGTATTAAAACAATTCTGACATGACAAGGAATGCTGGTACTTACTAGAAAGCAAAATGGTTGATGAGCCTCACAGAAACCATACCACACCTCACAGAAACGGATACCAAAGGCCAAACTGAGGATTTGAAATACTGGCAAATGAAATATGAGCATACATGTCTTTCTGCCTTCTGTACATCTTAAAAAGGACACGGTAATGGGGGAGACCTAAGTTTTATAGTAATATTGGACCTTAATTGTTCCTGATGTGTTTGGGAATGAAGATTTTATTAACTTTAGTGAGTTTGAGAGTAAACTTTACGTGAGCACAGCTAAGAAAGTCAAATGCCAGACTGGAAGAAGAGAAAAGCTCCCTCAAACTTCCAGAAGATTGTATTGGTAAACCCAGTATTGTAAAAGCTTTAAGTGGAAAACCTGTGATGGAAATGAAACTGAATAGTGCAATACTTGTGTATATAGCTAGATGGCTGCAATGACACACTGAGAATGTCCAGATTTGCTAATTCATTGCGGATTCTACTTCTGTTTTACATTTTGCTTCATATAAACCAATCTTTTCTGTCTTCATTTTCTTGACATTTTTATTATGTACAAACTCCATCTACTTTTGTCATCTGATTCTTCTAAATAAAGTTAATCAGCTTTAAGATTTGCATCAAATGATTTTGGGCAATGACAGTTTTAAGCTGAGACTGTGTTTCATTTTTAAGTAAAATGTTCAGTCTTTATTTCCTCTACGTAGCTGCTGCTTCAACTACAGAAATACAGAGAGATGTTAAAAAAAATTAAGGGAACTACACATATTTAGAAAAATATCTTTTTTAAAATAAATTTTCTGGCAGGCAACCTGTTTTTACCATCATTTTATAACCTTACAGAATATTATCCCTTAGGAACTCTCGCACTGCCTTTAGGCAGTAAATTGGCACAAAAGAAAATTAACAAAAAGATGAGAGAAGCATTGGCGGGCATGGGAGGGGGAACACATCTTAGTAGCTTACACAGGCATTTCAAAACTTTTTTTGGGGGGGTTCTGTGAGTGTGTTAGTTTAAAAGATTAAAGTTTGCAATCTGCACCGAGAGGAGAGTTCTTGCTAAAGTGCTGGCTGTGAATCGAAGAACTGTTGTAATTAGATTACTGTAAATACAATAAGAAACTCACTCCTGGTGGTCTGGGGAGGGGTGTCATAGGGCACTGGGGAATTGTGTTGGCAGGATTTGGGACAGTTTGACTGAAAGCAGAGAACACAATCTCAAAATCCTTTTAATCTTTTTTTCCCCCCAGTTCTTTGGGGATTTGTTTGTCATTAAGTAACAGTCAAAAGATTAAGGAAGTATAAAATGACACTAAAGCTCACAAGTACTTCTCTAAAATTATCAGTGCTAGTGTAGTCTTCAGCAGGGATCGCTTCTGTCAAGACTTTCTAGAGCCAGGCAAAATTAAAAGAAAAGAAGCAAGCAGGCACAGAAGCAAACCCCGCGAACGTGGGCTGGAATACTGTTTTTCTGCTAGCGCCTCGAACGCACGGTCTTCCAAAGTACGGCGGCGGCTGTTGCTATGTGTCTGGGCTCAACAGGCTTAAACTTTGCATGGCCCATGCTAAACTAATTTGAGTCAATTTGTCTACATCATTTCAACAATCGTTCTGTGCATTTTGAATCGTACATACAACACTGCATGATAAAGGCCCACCGAGCAGATGCCGACTGCTCATTCTGCCGTGGTCTAGCTGTTGCTAGTTCTTCACCATGGTTTCTCCATATCCTAGTGACAATGTTAGTTTTTCGATGGTGAGGTTAAGTCTGTGCCTGGCTAGTTAAGACTTTTCTTTACAGAGGACAGCTCCTCTAACAACTGCCAGCTCTAAGCATGACCTTTAAAAATGAAACGGGAGAGTGTTAACTGGAGTATTTTTTTTTTTAATCTCCCAAGGGAGTTCAAAGGAATACAAGGAGATTTTGCAAGTAAAGTTTTAAGCCTGCACAAGAAAGAGACACCAATATCAGAAGCTCTTATCACAGGAAAGCTCATCTAACCTGCTTACAATTAAATAGTTTCAGTGTAATGGGTTCTGACTCATTTGTAAACATGCGCTTTGTAAGACAGTTTTATTTTTGAAACTGACATCAAAAAAGAATAAAGAATTAAAGCAGCTCCACTCTGCATCTAGGTAATACAACGGGGCTGGTCTGCAGCTGGTGCAAATCAGTATAGCTGCGTTATCCCATTTTCTACCAGCTAAGGATTTAGTCTTTGAGAGTGGAGCATCATGTTTGGAAAACTCCAGTATTTCATGAGTAAAAGAGCAAGAAGGAGCAGTAAAAAATACACCACATTCTCATCTATGATAAATCCCTGCAAGAGGCATTAAAATCCATGTGTTCTGTAGGGAGAGAAAGCCTATAATTAATGTTTTTATTATTCTTGGGTTGGCTTGATAGTTTCTCTGTAAGCCTCTGCTGAAAAAGGATTACCTGGCGAGTCTTGCCAATTCGGAGCCCTGTATAACTCCAGGGACAGGCTGGCTGTTCTTCTCTCTCTCTCTAACAAACTATTGAGGATTTTTTGCTAGACCCACTAAACGTGGCAGCCGTTTTCCTATAGCAAACTTTGAGATAACTTTCAGTTTTGACCGTTTTTCCAAAACAGTGTAACTCTGCCCAGATTGCCAAAATCTGAGTTGGGATTAAACCTTAGTGTTTTAGTTAATATTTTTCCTTTTTTTTTTTTTTTTTTTTTTATTTTAACCTCAGACAGTTAGGGTAGCCCCTCTGTGTTAACCACGATTTTATTCTAATGAAAAAGAAACAAGGATATATTGCCTAAGGAGCGGCTTTTTCTCTCTCAGAAAAATGTCAGTGAAAATCTTTCAGTGAGGTTCATGTTTTGGGAGATGTTTCAATGCAGAGGCTTTTTTTTTTTTTGTGTTTGCTTTCCAGACGATAAAACCAGAGAGATGGGAAACATGGGCAGCTCTAAAAAAGAGCTCAGTGGCTCTTTTGTATATTCACATCCTCCAGGCTTGTGTTCATCGCACTCTGATTTGAATTTTAGGGCTCAAAATGAAGTTCAGTACTTTATTCAAATTCAAATGAACTGTGCTATGCTCTGGCAGCCTCTAAGGATGTGGCAGGCCTGCAACCCCTCAGAAAGTGGAGAGTGCGGCAGGAGCTTGCAGACTAAATCCTGGCTGCCCCAGGGCAAAGATGTTGTAAAATCTCTCTTTTCAGGCAAGCTGAGCAGGGTGAAGGAGCACATGAAGACCTGAGACGGTCCTTCCTGCAGTGCTACAGCTAATAAAGATGCGGCAGAGGGCTGCGCGTTAGAAAAGGTGGGTCTGAGTTTGGACTTCCTGCTGGTGGTGGTGCTATAGGAGCACTACAGTGTTACGGTAGTTCCTCAATTTTGGGGTGGGGGTGGACACACTGGATGTAGATGCTGGGCCAGAGAGCTGAGCTCCTCTACGAGATCCAAGGGAAAAAAGTATCTGCCACTGACGATAGGGGCAGTCACTCAAATAAAAGCAAGCTGATTGCAGAAAGGTTTATCAAGAGGCTTTGAAAAGCAGTATCAGGAACAAATCTGAATCTAAACAACATGGGTTTATAAGATAAATGTGGGAGATGGTCAGTGCCCAAAGCTAGAAAAAGAGCTGAATACTGCAACGACTGCTGGACACCTCAACCCAAAGTGCCACCTGCAGCTCTGGCTCTGCCTTGACTCCCTTTGTAAAGCCTCTGGGAGTCACAAAAAACGGGGATCTGCCTACACTTTTCAGCGGGATAACTGAAGTGAGAAAGCTGTGTTAAATCCCACCCTCTCCCGGGCATAGGTGCCATGACAAGTATAACTGGTCTCATGGTAGAGCAGTATTACCCATCCTCCTGAGGCCACTTTTGTCCCCACGTGTACGATGCAGTTCAGCACTGCCAGAACAAGTCTCCATCCAGCCAGGTATTCTCCTAAAACAGGTGCTTTTCTTTCAAAATATTACTTAATAAACAAAACACTTCTCAGTAAGCACTCCCTTTCAGACAACCGATACTCCTGGAGTCAGTTCGTGTCAATAATTAGAAAAGTCATCTGAGCAACCTTCCCCTCCAAGAACTACCTGGGCACAATTTTTACCTTATTTATAATGCTCTTTCCTTCAGCTTAATTTCCTAGACAGTAGATGCACAGAGAGGAGAGCAAAAGTAGATTAACATAGCAGGAATTAGTCATTAATTATCAACCCACAAATTATGCAACATCTGTAAAACTTCTTGAGGGAAAGGTGTCTGGTCTTCAGCGCTCTGCTGGGAGCCTGCGGGACCCAACTTGTTCAGTCCCCGACTTACCCCTTGTCACGTGGGAACAGTCACAAACATCAGGACGGCAAAAGCAAAAATTTGCCATATTTTTCTAAGAAATGGAAGAGATCCCCATAGGGAGCCATGGGCCGCCAAAGCCAGTCTCAAACGGCGCTTTGTTCAGGCGGCTCCGGTGGGAGCAGCCCTGTGAGAGTGCCAGGGCAGCGCTGGCCTTACTCTCTGCTCTGGGGATCAGCCTCTTCAGCAGGTTGGCAATACAAAATATAATAGGGCAAATCTGCCCCTAGTAAAGAAGATAAAAGTAAGGGGCTAAGACCAGACAAGGTTAAAGGCACAGGTTTTTGGCTCTTAGTTTCCAAATAGAGATGCAGCTGATGAAGGCACCTAAAAGAGACTTTTCAAGCATTTCATGTGGATGTGGTGAGGGCAGCAAGGGTTGGGTCACACATGGACATGGGGCTCCTCATCTTGGTAAGTGACCTGAGGGGAGACGCAAGATCCCCAGGCCAAAATGCTTTGGATCTGGGGGAGCCCACCATGGCCACTGGAGCAGGGAGATCAGACCTTGTCCAAGGCACTGAGATTTTTGCCATGGGCAAAGATTTCGGCAGCGAGCCCTCCCTGTAGCCCGGCAAGGCTTAGCTTCATGCCATAAGCAAGTTCTTGAAGTGCTTTTCTGCCAACGTTGCAGCCTGCTTGCTGCAGGCCAGGCTGCCGCTCAGAGGGCACAGGGAGACTGGGAGCTGGAATGAGGGAGAGGGATGAGGGCAGCCCTAAGTCTCCAAACTGCAGCCACCTTACCTCAGGGCTGATGTGTGAGCACTGTTGTTGAGGTCCCTGGTGAGGGAGTTCTCCTGGCTGGGAGAAGGTCATCCGTCCGTTGAGCATCTCGGCTGCCCACTGTGTGAAGCAGGGGCAGAAGCCTCCTAGGAGCTCCTGGTGCGGGTCCTCATGGGAGAAGTGGTCCAGCACCAAAAGAAAATGGGACATCATCCCTTGGACTGCGGTTCTTCGGAGGCGTTATGCTCACAGGGGCAAGTGGAGATGGTTCGCCTTTCTGCCAAAAAATGAAAACATGATGAGCATCTATGAAAAGGGAATTTGTTTTCACAGGGTATTGCTCTTCTAATTGAAAATGCGCACTCTGAAACTCACAAAAATTGTTTTTTCATCAAAGTTGTTCACCTTACCCTATCTAGTACCTTCACTGTGACCCCCCCACCATGAGTAGCAACTTGTTACCTAAGTCGTACCACTGTCTCCACAGGCATAACCATGAGGAACAGATGGTGCTGTTTTGGGTAAATTGAGTTACCAGAATCTGGTTTTATAAAGCAACAATTTACCCGGTTGGTGCCATGCCCGTTTTGTCATACAATGAGCATAAAACCATGCAGTTCTTGCATAATAAAGCTAGAGTGCTAAGATTTTTAATATTTTTAAGATGCTGCGGCCTGGGCTAAATGTGATACTGCACCTTATCTGGGGAGCAAAGCACTCCTAACTCTTCCCAGGACTTGCAGAGCAAATCTCTTGCATTGAAAATCCCAGACTAACCAAAGAAGCGCTGTTGCAGTTAGTGACAACCAAAGCCAAGAAACCAAACAAGGTGGGAGGCTCCAGCAAATGCTCCATGTTTACTGCTGAGGGATGAGGGAAGATTGGGGGAAGGATGATGGTGCGTCGAGGCTGCTGGAAGGGAAAGGAACAGTATTTTGCCCCCAAATGGTCAAAGCCAGGGGCTTCTACTGGCCACTGCCAGTGCCTTGTCCTGGTCCAACAGTCTAACTCAGGTTTTGGAAAATATATATTTGTGGAATTTGAAATGCCCCTCGGCATTTCTTGCTCTCAATGCTAAGTTTTGGCAGGGCGCGATGCTGTTCCCAAGTGCTGGCCAGAGTATGTCCAGCACACTACAGCAAATGTGTTTTCTGTGCTACATGCTGAGCACCAACGCTGGTCTTATTAATGCACACAACCCCTCATATTTGAACTGTGTAAACTGCTTCTAACAGCTCCTTTTCCCTCTTTGTTCAAACAAACAATGGCCTTTGGAAATTTATTTTAATGCTGACGGGACCAAATTGTTATTTAATTTAACAAATAAATAATTCTTCCTTCCAAATCTCCTTTAGCTCCACATGTATATTACTTAATAGCTTATCTATACAGCTATCAAATTCTTGCTCCTCTGAAAGAATACAATGAGCGACCCTTTGCTTGTACAGCAGATTAGGAGAGGGAAAGGGGATATGGCTCCTCTCTTCATTCCCATCTTGCCATACAGACAAAGAACGTACTTTGGTTTTATATGGACCTGTTTGCCAGCTTTTTTGGCCGTGAGATACCAAATTTGGAGCTGCTTCTGGGAAGACATTTGTGATAAGGAATGCAACACAGGAAACATTTGCCTCAATAACCCTTGCTGATAGAATAAATTATAAAGTTATTTTGTATCATTCGATTTAAAAGTTACCCCATTCCTTTTTTTTGCTTGTTCTATGCATTTGGGATTCATGTTGACGGGGATAGGATAACTCTCTAAAGGCCCCCGCTCTGCAGCCTTTGCACACCTGAGGAGCTACGTAGGTGAGCTGTAGAAGACAGTTTGCTCAGGACCACCTATTTTAGGAGCTGCGAGCTGACCTTACCTCCTTCCACCGCATTGCACCCCACTGCCCTCAGCCAGAGCTCCGGATTTGCCCAGGGACCTGCCCTCGCTCCTGCAGGTAAAGAGCAGCCCTGGCAGCACCAGCTGAACGTGAAAGCTGAGTGCTCAGCTCCAACAGAGGAAAGAAAAGCCGTGTGTGCCATCCCTGCAGCCCTCCCAGGTGCTATTAGGGCCCCCTCCTTGGGGAGCCACCGTGAAGAGCATGCATAGGCAGACACTGAAGGAGCAGAGGAGAGTGGGGCGCAGAGCACCCTCACGGACATTAGACCCCCTTGGCACAGATGGGAACAGGTTGTCTCAGCTTCTTTGCGAACTTGGGCATCACAGTATGCATTACCATGCGTCACATTTCCAGGGCTTTTTCAAAGCCAGCGATGGCACCTTCCCCTCACATCACTACACTTTTTGAAGGCCCTTTACTTTCATGATTTCTGCAAGAAATTTCTTGACAGATTTCTTCAGGAGTGAGCAGGGATAGCGCTTGTGTGCGTATATATGTATATATGTATATTATATATGTTATTATGGCTACTAGGATTGTCAAAACCAACATTTTCACTGCAAACCAGGAAGGTGCAGGCTCTTCACGGTAAGGAGCTCTGTGAGCTGCTGGACCTTGCCGCACGCTCTCTTTTGTCACGGCACCATGACTGCACATCACCAGCGCAGGAGCACTTCTCTTCCTGGAGGACCAACGCGCTTCTTCACACCCTGCCACCATGGCCAAGGTAGGTGCCCAGGCTGCAGTGAGGTTAACCTGTCCTCACCTAATAGGGCCTGATCGGGTGCCCATGCTGGCCAGTGGGACTCCATGGCCTTTGAGTTGGGCTCCTGTGGATGAAGGTAGGCAGGAGGGGATGGCAGTGCTGGCCCAGCTGAATAACCTCTCTGCCTTCTGGAGGGGAAAAAAAAAAAAAAAAAAGGTCATTAGGAAATTAATAGGGTGAATGGAGAGGGTGGGCAACCCAGCTCAGCTTGGTGAGACCTGGGTGCCTTGAATATGGAGCCTGTGTGGCTGCGGGGGCTTCTCTTAGTGATGGGTCAGGAATCCTGAATCTTCCCTGGCTTTACTAAAATTACCTGTGGGGCTGAGGGCAGTGGAAAGCAGCAGCTGGGCTGTTCTGCAGGTATTTCAGGTCTTATTAGCTTTGAGAGCTTGAAAAGGTGTCTACGCGGGACCAGAGAGTGGGCAGCATTAGAGGAGCCTGCTGGGTACAGATAGCACTTCAGCCGCTGAACTGCAGAGTTTTCCTTATCCTTTCTCTTTCTCCTCTCCAGCTTCTCTTCAGTCTCAGGCTGACCTCTGGATTCATTCAGCCTCATTCCCCAGATCCTCAGATCTACAGAAAACATTTTCCAAGGCTTCTGCCCTTTTACTTCGTAGTTTTAAAAAGGGACTTTTGAATAAATAAACCCATGAAATAATACTAGAGGATATACAGTAGGACCTACCATGTCAAATTATAAATAAACTGAAAACATTTAACTTTGAGAACAAACACACCCATCACCCCCCCCCCCCCCCCTTCACCCTGCAAAAGGCAGCATTAGAAACATTCTTGTATTTAGGTAAAAATGTGAGGCCTAAGCAGTTAAAAGGCAATGTGCTCTAAAGCTTCCCTAATCTATTTTCCTCCAATTCTTTCCACCTCTAAGAAGCTTGTGGAGTTAGTTGCCGATTAACATTCAGGAAGATTGTACTCTGTCTCCAGTTCATTGCTCTCTTGTTGGCTTATTGTTATTCAGAGCCCATTTATTGTAGATGAGCCATTCATTTTCCTCTAATTGGATGGGATTGGATTTCACTTTCATTGTTGGGTGCATTGAAAACCCGGGAGGGGCTGCGGGGATCAGCCCAGGGCTGGGGAGATTTAACTCAGCACAAAGTTTAGGTTGCAGCTGAAAGAAGCTGCATTTTGGTTTTTTACGTGCAAATGCCTCATGGCTAGATTTGCAAGGTCTCCCTTGTGATCCCAAACACCTTATTGCATAACTTACACTTTTGGTATTTTTATATAGTTCCTCACCAAAACACTCATCACATGGGGATTGCTAGGAAGATTTCTGAGCGTCAGAAACCCAGCGAGGGCTTTGCACCAACGTCCCTCCTATCAGGATCCAACTGGCTTTCTGACTCTCTCAAATGTTTGGATTAAATCCTTTCACAGTGCCCGGATCCTGCACTGTAACGTCCTCCCCTGCATATCTGCTCAGATTCATTTGGGGTAATACAAGGGTCTGCAAACAGAAGGTAATTTGGAGACTGCGCTCTGCAGTTATTCACACCGCAAATTGCTCCAGCAGCTGCTGCTTCCCCACCTAAGGGCAAGCTGAAGGCTGAAGAGCCTGCCTGGCGCTGAACCACAGCCCGGTTTTGTGATAGAGTCACAAGCCTGGACCAAATCCATCTCTCCCAGCCATCTCATAAGTCACTCTGAAGTGTTGGCAGCAGAGCTAAAAATACACGTGAGCACCCGCACGTGGGTGTGCGTGTCACTCAGCCAGCGAGTCGCTGTGCCATGTGGGAGCCCCCTTCCCAGTCAGAAATACGGGATGGCTGCGGTCACGGCATGGGCAAGGACAGCACAGCCACTCCACGCTCCTGGGCCGTAGCATCTCGCACGTCGCCAGACAGCTCAGGGGGGTAGGGAGGAAAAACAGCCCTCCTCGTCCCCTACGAAAGCCACATCTGCTGAGAGCAGCACTCAGGATTTAACTGCCTGAATTAAAGGCAGTATTAAAATTAAACTCAAGGATTTAACTGTCTGAAAAATAGGTGCCTGATCCACTGCAGGTTGCTCTGGAGACAGTGGAGAGATGGGCACCCCTGGAGAGTGAGCGATGCCTCCAAAGATGGGTCTCACGGGTGGAACGAGCTGCTCTCTGGAGCAGAGAAGCAAGGAGATGCCTACCTTAGAGGCAGCCCTGAGCTCTAGCACATCCCCTAACCATCTCCTAAGCATCCCTAAATTCGCCTCTAAACAACAACTGGCAAGGTAAAGCCAGGGGCTGTCTTTCTGGGAAAGAAGGTGGAGGGAGAGGAAAAGGAGCAGGGAGGCAGTACGAGGTAGTATGTCAAAACTACTGTGGTGTGTTGGAAGGGTTAACATCTAGCCTCCTGCAGATGTGCATCTGATGGGGACCTGGGGGCTGGCTGAGCTGGGCTATTTACATGGGAAATTCTCCAGCAAACTGCAACCATGTAATGCAGCTTTTCCCTCAGTGGGGGCCCATTTTGCACCTCTCTTTTCTTCCAGGGCACGGATTTTCATTAAACATGTAGGAGTGTCATATCTCTGACACCTTTACTGTGCTGACAGATACGTTTTAAACTGGCCAGCAAGTTTAAAAGCTACCAGAGGGGACACAGGTAAAGGAGGAAAACACACTTGTACCTACACACAGTGACGGTGTGATCAGAAAGCAGGTTATTAGAAGGATGAAACAATTATCAAAGTAATGGTTGAGAAAGACCCTCTGCTCATGCACACAAGAACCAACAAAACCCATTTCCTACAGATCTGTGCCCAGTTGCTGATAGCACCTAAGAAGGTGCCAGCTTGGCCCAAAACCCTACCTGCAGTAAGGTACTTACTCATTTCTTTTTCACGTGGATCCTCTGGTGTTTTATAAAGGCTAAGTGCACCCTTCCCTCTCCTCTCTCTGCATCCTTTAGTTAAATTTTAGGTGTCTTGATACCTCTGAGAAATCCACCCATCGCCAACACTCTGTGGAAGGAGACCAGCAGAGGCCACAAGAGCCTGGGAGGGAGGCAGAGGGACCCATGCACCAGGTGGGTTGAAAATAAGAGAATTAGCACCAGTCCCAAAGACCAGGCTCTGGCTGAGACACAAGATATTTAAGACATTAACCATTAAAACTGATAGACCAAGCAATGAGGACAATGTGCAAAGGTGCCTGAAATTTAAAAAAAATATTAAAAACAAGAGGTAAAATTTGACCTTTTGCTTGCTGGGAATTTTTTGTTTAAAAGGACTGTGGGAGACACGATACCTAAAAGGCTTTGACATGATGACCTGCGTTACAAGTAACTGGTACAACACACAGACATTTTGAGGGCCTGCAGCCCCACAATAGCACATGAAACACCAATGGCAGCAGCAAGCCTGGCTGTCCAGATTCAAAGGTGAGTTGACCAACCGAAGAGCTTCAGGTGACAGCAAGCCCACCAGACCTCACAGCCTGTCACTTCAATGTCCAATTATGCACATAAAATATTATTTTGGTTTTTTTCAGCTTCATTAAATAAATCAAAATTTTATATACCTTCTTCCTACAGAAATATTTGGTGGTTGTCAACCTCTGGCTCTTGGTGGTTCCTAGGGTCTCCGGGCCCCTATTAAACAGTCTGTGAATGATAATTAAACAAAGCAACTCTATGAGCTCAACAGCCGCTATCCCGCGTTTGCACCTCCCCTGGAAAATTGTGGTGGTCTGCAAAGCAAAAATTACAAACCCCATCTGCTCTGGCTCCCACACAGCCTCCCCTCAGCCTTCCCCTGAGTGTGCTAAGCAGCACGATCGTAAATCATCTCACTGGGGTTTTCAGGCCTCTGCAGATACGTGGGTAACAGTCACTGAAGCTGGCTGCAGTCATGGTCTCACCAGCACCGTGCAGAGGGGATCAACTCTTTATGGCTAACGGCACTTTCCCACATTCCCTGTGCAGGGATTATGGAGCCTCTGCGTAACTCATTGGCTTTGACCATTACACACCATCTCTGTGCTACCTCAGGTTGTTTTCCAAATCACAGATATAGACATTGAGTCCTCCAGGGCCACAGGTCTTCCAGGAACCTGTTGGACATTTTCCTTTGGATGATGTACTCCAACAGCAGTTACAGCTCAGATCTGCTGAGCTACTTACGGTCATGCTATATGCACGCACCAGCTTCAGCATTACTTTTTCTCATAATGTTACTTCTTACTTAAGCAGGGACCATGCATTTCCACCTTTAACCCAGCTTCAGGAGAACCTTTGTCTCTAAAATCATATCAGCCCACATCAGTGAACATCTCAGCTGTATCACACACTCAGAGTTCAGGTATTTTCCCTTGTTTTTCTCAACTTTTTTCCAACTATCAACTACAAAGAGGCAGCGGGACTCACACAGTAAGCCACCATCACAGGCAAGGAAGTTTACTTCCTGAAGTCAAAACAGGGCAGCATCAGGGAAACCAGAGTGTGGGTGGGGAACCTCTTACCTCTTCTGTCCTTGGGCACAGCTACCTTTCATTTTTTTCTCTTGCACATCAGCCACACCAAACTCCACTCTTCTCTAAAGAAAAGCAAAGCCAAACCGCTCATCCCATAGCCACAGAAACTCTGGGAGGTATTGACCTCTACTGGTGCAAGGGCTTTACCAAGCAAAATCTAGGAGGAATAGTAAAAATTATGGCCTTTTGAAACTCTTCCAAACAACTACAGAAGGAAATGAGAACTTTCTGTGCCATTTTAATGTCCCGCTGTTTTAGTAAAAATTTGACATGACTGTTTTATTTCATTTCAGGATTTTTTCTTATTTCCTGATTTCACCTTTTCTTTGTTTACTTATTTTTCCTTCCTCCCATTCTTAGAGAATTTGCAGAGGTTAAAAAGAACACACGCACACAAAAATTTGGAAACAGAAAATAGATAATCCTTTTTTCCATCTGACTACCTTTTCCAGATGTTTTTGAATGGGAACAACCAACCAGGCAAAAAAGGCCTTGAATGCTAAATTAAAAAAAAATCGGTGGGGGCGGGAATGACAGAAGTGGAAATGTGAAAAGAAGAGCAGATGGTTCCTAAGAGCAGGACATCCCACCCCAGACTGGACCTCCTCACCCTCCAACCGCAGAAGCAGAGGTTATTTGCAGGCTCACTGGCGCTCTGGCCTCACCTCCTACCAAGTCTTTATTTCCCAGAAATCCTCTTTCCAGGCCCACAACAGGTAGCAGGAGTGTCTGGACTCTGGTTCTCACCAGGCGGATGCAGGAGCTATGGTGGCACTGACACAGCCTTACCTGTACTCTTGGCGTGCCTCCAGGAAACACAAGACATACTTAGAAAGGCATTTTGCCTTAGGCTGGAAAAAAACTGTCATCATCTTCCATAGTTGTCCAAGAAATGACAATGAACAAATGGCTCCCTGTCACTCATTATTTTATTATGGTTTTGCCTCCATGTGAACAAGCTACGTCATGACCTAGGAAATGAAAACCACCTGATTCTTGCAGGTTTGCACCCAATACTGCCATTTCCTCACTGCAGTAATTCAAGCTCCCCATCCCTACGCCTCTTACAACCCTGTTGCTCCTCTCGCCGTGCCTCAAGAAGGGCCCCAAGCCTTTCCATGGTGTGCCCAGGTCCCCCATGGCCTGGGGGGACCAGCAGGACCTGCTGCAGCCCCTCGCAGGGACAGCCCAGGGGGTTTCCGTCTGCCAGCTGGCCATTTTAGGGATTATTTCTACCTGAAGCGTAGGGCTAGGTCCTAACATACATTGCTATGAATAAAAAAAGACAGGCCACTAGTTAACAAATAACAAAACCACCACAGTCAAAACATCTGCTTACATCCTTGGGTATATCATCTCTGGAGAGGAGGAGCCTTGCTGTCAACTCAGCTGCAGCGCTGCCAGGGTGGTGAGGACAGGCCAGCCATTACCCACGGGGCTTCCTGACAGCAATGGCCCTTCTCCCTCTGCCATCCCTGGCCTGCTGGGGCATGGCTCCCACTGTCTTTCCCCACCCCAGGGCTTGGGTAGAGCGGTCGGTCTCTGCCAGCCTTGTTTCTTGCTTGTACAGGCGGGCCCATGAAGCGCCATGTCTGCCATGTTGTGTTGGCTGCCGGGGCGTGGCTCACTGTAGTTAACAGCGGGAGGCCTTGCAGGGCTACCAGGACACAAAATGCTGTTTCCTCCTACAACTGCTGTCCCCAGGAAGGGGAAAAGCATGATTTTTTTTCCACGGTGCCTCCCAAAGGCCAGAGAGGCTCTTTCCAGAGCAGCCCTGGGGAAAAAAACCCTTAAAGTGGGGCACGCTGGGAGCGGGGCTGTGGGGCACCGCTGTGCCGGGCAGGAGCCGCGGGGGCAGCCCAGCCCAGCTCCCCAAGGAGTGACGTTCACCAGCACCCCGCCGGCTGTTTTGTCCCAGCCTTATTTATTTGTTATGAATAATTACAGCTCCCCTTTCCCCTCCCCTCCGGCCTGGGCACAAAGCAGCCCTCTCCCCAAAAGGCAGCGGCATGTAAAAGTTTGTTGTCGCATCTCCATTAAACTGTACGCTCTCCACCCGCCGGCGATAATGCACTTCAGATAATTCGTTGACGCAATATATTTTCCAGGATAGGCTTTTGTTTTCTTTCTTGGCCGCTCACCCTCTTTCTGTGGTCAGTTTTGCTCATTTCTCTTGTAAGCTGTCTAGAGGCAGAGAAAAGGCTTTCAGTTTTAAGCAGTTTCCTTTTCAGTCCCCCTTTATTGAATTCCAACCTCCATTTTTTTTTTTTTTTTTTTTTTATAAGCATAGGGACATCATTTATCTTGGACTTTAAGTTGCAGGGGCCTTCAAGGGGCTTCTTTTTTTCTTTCCCAGCTGCATTTGTTGACACACAGTCAATCTGGTTTTTGCCTTCGTTCCCCCTCTTCCCCCCAGCAGGCCATAAAGTATCGACAGCTGTGCCCTTTATTAGCATAGCCATTTTAAGCACAACAAGGGGGAAGAGACTAAATATATTACAGCCATTACCTCTGTCAAAAAGTGACAATTTTAAAACATTTTAGCTTTTCACTGGGAAAGCTGGCAGCACAAAAGAAAGTGCTATAATTTTATTGTAAATGCTTTTTAAATATGGGTCACTTGGCCATAATCAATAGAAAGGATGGAAAAGTTCAAAGCTTGAGAACAGTTCAGGCAGATAGCAGAATTTTTTTTTTTTTTAAAAAAAGGCTTGTCTTTAAAATATGCTAATTGGGGCAAAAATACAACAGTGAGAAGCATGCAAAATAAGATCTTGTTCCTGGCGGTTTTGTTTTCCATGCAGCTCTGTTCATGCTTTTCCCATCTACTTATAAGTGTGTTTTACAACTTGGATGGGAATTATTCCTCCCCAACAGGGTGTTATGAACATTTGGGGACTGAGAAAACAGGAGGAAATCCAGGCAGTCACTACTCCTTTCTCAAAAAGGAAAAAAAAAAACCCAAACCTACTGTTTTTTCAAATGCTTTTGGAAGTGTGATGTGCCACAGCACTGATTTACCAGGAAAGATCACTGGTAAATGATCCTCACTTCTTGAGGATAAAATAATCCTGAAGCCTCAGAATCCTGGTAGTTTAGGTTCACATTTGGATTCTCACACTTTCTGGTTTTTATATGGCAGAAACTTGTATTTTAAGCTTCCAGAATGAGGAATTGGCCTTTTTGATTAGATGAGGACTAACGCCCACAGTCAGCATCTGTTACAAGCTCTAAAAGGTAAAAGAGGGCTTACAGGTGCCCTGAAGCCTGTGGATCTTGGCTGCTTTTGTTTTAATTTGTAATGGGTTTATCAGGCAAAGAGGAAGGGGCAATCTCAGCAGGGTTTATATTTGAATGGCTTCACCTTCCTCTCCATTTGTAACATCTGGAGAGAACTTATAAGTCATTTCTCTCTCTTATCTGTACCTCCCTAATTGCAATTTTTGCTCAAGGTTTCCCTTTGCTTTTTAGATTTCAGAACATATGTAAAACTTGGCTTATACCAAGGCAAGTTGTTAAACAGGCTCCCAAAAGCAAAGCTGCTTTAAAGGATATATTTAAGCAAAAGTCCATGAAATCCTACACACAATATACAGTACCTATCAACTGTTGCGATGCAGCGTTTGTCTCATGATGGTTCCTGGGGGCCCGTATCCCACTGCACTGAGCACTCTCTGAATTTGCAGGAGAGAGCGAGCAAGCATCCTGCTCTGGGAAGAGTTCGGTCCATGGCAAAGGGGAAATGGGAAGGAAATCTCACCACCCATCTTTTGGCAACCAATTTAGCAGTTAAATGTAACCAGCTGGTCTCCCCAGGCTCCCTCTGTAGTCGAGGGAGGGAAAGCAAAGCTCCTGCAGAGGGTCATTCAGTGCACCCAAATTAGCCTTACTCTGAATTGTCCTCTCTCTCATCTGTGACTGGAGAAGGAGTTTGAAGAGACTACCCGGGTAATTTAGCCAGCTAAGATGGGTGGTCTGAATAATTCCTTCCCCAGCAACCTCTAAAAGCCTGCCTAGGTACCCCACAGAGATTGGCATGCCGTCGGAGGGATCGATTCCCAAGCACGTCAGCAGTTCAGTGATCTACGCTCATGCCTGCTCTAGAGAAAGCCAGGATGCTCGAGTTGCTTTACTTAATCCTGTTGGACCCTGTAGCTCCCAGCCAGGACAGGGAACTGACCTGAGCCACGCACTGTCAGATGATGATGTGGGACTGGTTGTGGCGGGTTTGTGTCAGGTTTTGGGGATTTTTTTTTTTTTCCCCACCTGTCAGACTACATCTGCTGTCCTCAAGCCTGGCCAGAGGCCACTGAGATGGGAGGAGCTGCAGGACAGCCTGGCCCTCAGATGTGTCTAATGGAATTGAAAGTGGCTCCAGTGCTGCACAGACAGGTGACATGGCTGCTCCTACCTCTTTCCCAACAAATGAGTTTGGTCCCTTCTTGTGGGACCCCCTCTTCCTCATCCTCACTTGTACAGAGCAAGGAATGGGGGCTTGCTCTCAAGAAGGAAAGCAAGTCACTGAGGGACAGACATGCAACAGCCAAAGCGTTACCAATTCTTGCCACCAAAGGCAATATCCTAACGAAGGCACAGCCTTCCACAGGGCCAAGTAACAGGTAAAAGCAGAGGATTAACCGGACTCACCTGCAGACGGTGGTGCTGGTGGTGAGAGGAGGAGCCCTGAAAAACACTCAGCTTTACCACAAGTAGGCAATTACCACCATTTTCCATGCCACGCAGCCACCTGCATCTCCCCCATCCGCCTGGCCGCCCTGCGGCCTGTGCCTGTCCTGGTTACCCACAGGCAGTAGGAGACAGGCAGGGTGGCCTCCCAAGTCCTACCTCCGCCAGGCAGGGCCTCCACTGCCCTCAGGTCACCCCCAGGCAGCTGGCTGGCAGCAGAGGTCAGGAAGGAGTGACAGCATACCTTCCCAGGCTCTTCTGCCTGCTCTTCAGCCAGCGCTGAGCCGCCTGCGCTAGAGCCGCTTCCGCATTCCCAGGCAAACCCAGCTGGAGGATACACGGCAAAGCTAAAAGAACATCACTTCCCCCCAAAATTCTTGGTCTAAATATTGCACCACCAGAGTGAGAACACGGATTTTGGAGAGAACCAACTTCAGGATGAGCAAAAGTTTTTGCACGAAGAAACCAGGAAATGTTCCCTATTGCTTTTCATAAGAGCCAGAGCCATCCAAGTAACTAAGACGTTAACATAACAAAGATTTTCCTTTGCCAGATTAAATTGTGCTCTTTTTTTTTTTTTTTGCCTGAAAGTGAGCTACATCTTTGTACCACCACTAAATCATCATTTTTCCGTGCTTGGCCAGAAAAGAATCTGACCTGTGCAGCTGTTTAACTTGCTGCTCATCAAAGACCGGCAAAGTCTGGCACTCAACTGTTTGAACAGTGGAAGAGTCTTTTTACAGCCAGACTTATTAAAGCGCAGGATTTTATTAGCTGTTTTGTGGTAATAAGGTGAAGGACAATGTTGTGGAATGCTCCTTGAGGAGATTTGGGACCTCGTACACTTCAGGTTTACTTTCCTCTTTCGGACTAGGATGCTTGGCAACCAACTAATACAACAGCTTCATTGTAATATTCTCTTCCTTAAAGTCACCTTTGACAACAAATTTTTCACCCAGGTAGAGGAAAATTATTGCTTGAAGAACTGTAAGAGAAATATACTATTGCCCAGTTGTGGGTTTGTTTTTTTTTTTTTTTTTAAAAAGCCATTGCAGATTTTCAGGTACTTGGAAAAGGTCCAGATATAGGGTGAAAAATCTATTTTGGCCACATGCATATACAGCAATGTTGTATATTCAAAACATCAAAGGTAATGTGGTTTTCCTCTGCGGCAAATTTCTTTAAAGTTCTGGTAATTTTCTCACAACAACGTTTTTAATGGATTATAAATGTCCCTCTTTCCTGAAAACCACTTTTGGGGCACATAAAGTTTCAATTAGCATTTGAGAATACCTGCCAGGAAGTTTTCATGAACATTTAAACAAATACATCTGCGTTATTTTGCAAAAGAACAAAGTATTCTGACAAATTTCAGCAATTTCCCATCATCTTTTGTTTCGTAACTCTAATGGGAAACAAAGAAAAGCAAAGCTTCCAAATCATTGACGAGCTTTAATGAGAACTGTGTTACTTCGGACTGTTGATGCCAAAATAAAGATTGAAACACAAGGTTTTGTATTTGGGACGGACTGTGAAAGACTTTTTGGGAATGAAAGGTACACGCCTCTGAAACGCCCTGGCTAACATCTTTACAGTCACCACCAGAAAATCTATTGACGTTTTACTCAGAAGAGTTCATTTTTCCAATTACAGTATTTTCTGTGTCAACTGTACTCAAATGTTTTGGAGGAAAAATGAAAGCATGTATTTATATAATCAAATAACCTTATTTCATATAATACAGAATAGCCCATACCATATGGAACGTAATGCGTTAGTCAAATACGTATATAATGACTCTATCAGAGCTACTGCTAGCAGAGGCAGCAAACCTGTCATCGCTCCTCAGGCTTCAGACCACCAGGTATTAAAATGTTGCAAGTTGCAGCAGATTCCCACGGTCACATCTGAACAGGAACTTCGGACACTCGTTCAAACGCAGATGCGGCACCTCCGTGCTCTGTTGGGGAGGAAAGAGAGAGCATTCCCCAAACTGCTCAGGCTCACTGCCCAGGGCCGGTTTAAATAAGGTTCGGTTGCCCCAGCCTCCAATTTTGGAGGTTGAGCTTTGAAAATAAACTCAGGAGCAAATCCTAATTTCACAGTAAACAAACAATTCCAGGGAGCTTTTTTTTTTTTTTTTTAAAAACCACCAAATACTCCCTTTACTTTTCTCCAGACTCCCAATCCAAGAGAAATCTTAACACATGCACGGTTACTTTGAAGAGAAAACAATCATCATACAGCACACAAGGAAGCAGATGCACTGTTGTGTTGGAGGAACTTTGTCCCAAGATTTTCCAGCCGGTGCAGCTAAGGATGGACCTATGTTACATTTCAAAGACAAGCCAAAAATCTTGCAGCACCCCTTCCACAGACTATCATCTTGGAACAAGAGATGCTTTGGGATACTGCAGTAGCGGAAGTTATTAATTTAACTAGATCAACCTGCACTCCCACTACAGGCAACCCAATTAGAAAATCACTCTTGAGCTAGAGGAATCAGGCAGAACCTTCTATGCTCGCTCTTCATTTTTTCCTTTTTACTTGAAGCAGCATCTCACATCTGTAAAACCTACTACGAGCATGTATTTTCCAAGATAAACTGAAGAGAAGAGCTGCTTATTGCGACTGTTGTTGCCCTGTTGCAATTGGCAGGAGCCAGACCACGAAAGCCTCACACTATAGTATTTGTAACGAGGTTTTTTTATAGATTTTATTAATCTCTTTAGCCAGCTAATTGTAGGAGCATATTCTACAACTTGTAAAGCAACAAATTGAGATTCTGCTCTTTTTCATGCTCTGTACTCATCCCTCTATAGCAACCCATATAGAAGCCTATTACTGAAATAACTGCTTCTCCAGCCCCAAGAAACAGCCTCAGCTGATACCAAGACAGGACTCAATTAATCATTAACAGAGCTAGTGAAGTTTTGCTCCTCAGGGAGGGTTCATAAATTCTTTGCACCTGCAATGCACTTAATACTTGCCCGTGCCGGGCTCAGAGTAGTCAGTGGATGATGCCAAACCCAGAATTACGTTTTTGACACCCAGCTTAGATGCAGCTAAGCTTTTTTTTTGCTCCTGGACCACTCCTCCCTCCCCCTTTCAGATTCATGCATAATAGGTATAATTACAGTATTATCAATACATTGATGGGTTTTGCTTTAGCTATTGCTGTGTGCAAACAGTAGCTAGCTTCCTTTTCCCCCTATGCAAATTGTGATGCTCCACGTGGATACCAGCAAACAATGTAGCCCAAGTCAAGTCATAACTGAAAACATCGATGATTTTAACATTCAGAAAGGTCCCTGCTCACAGAAATGTATAGAATTAATGTCCCTAAGTTCCCTTGTTTGTTTAAAAAAAAAAAAAAAGGGCATTGCCATGGCTGGGCAGTGTCCTTTGGGAAAACAAATTTACTGTTGAGAGGACAGCAGCGCATTATTTCTTTTTAGCCCTTTCAGAAGACTAAGGAGATCTGTGGAAGCTCCTCACATGGGAAACCACAGCATGACTTCCTACCAAGTCCTCCCTTTACAAGGTCTTTGAACACCAACTTCCTTAGTTCAGGGAACCAGTGTCAAGTTGTAGGAAACAAACTGGAGAACCTTCACCAACCTCTGAAAGGTTCACAAGGAATGGCATGTGTATGCTTCTGAGCAAAAAAAAAAAAAAAAAAGGAATTACAAACCAAGACATGGATTATTTGTCATGTAATTCATGCTGGGAGAAACACAGAGAGTAAGAAACCAAGCAGGCAAAGAGGCGACAGCAGCAGTGCAGCACACCTAAAACTTTAATCTTTGTTTTTAAAGAGTACAGAGTTGAAAGTAACACTTTATTCTCCTTCCCAACTTCCCATTCTCTATCCCATCATTTCCTAAGTTCTCCCTAAAAGGAAATATTTCTTTGTTGATTAGTTTGACTTCCCTTCAAGTGACGCATACCTGTTAATCTCCAAAAGTAGGCCCCGATTCAGTAAAACACTTGCACGTGCACTTCACTTTAGTCCACTTCCACTGATGGCAACGTTTAAGTGTACATACTTGAATGCTGTTTTGAATAGGGATGTTTTTACTTAACCAAAGATGGGGGGGAGGTATATTCGTGTGGTCTTAACGGGGGAGGGGAGGGAGGGAGGGAGGGAGGACATACAATATACATCATCTTGTTCCCAATTTAAAGGTAATTTTAGCAGCAGTCAGCAACTGACACATTGGTAAAATCTCAAGCAGCAGCTTAACCACAGAAGTGTGTAGCAGTAAGAAATCCAATGACATTTTAAAAAGGGTAGCTCTGAAATCACTGCTGAATGCCAGTTAAAGCAGCTTCACGAGGTCAGCCAGACTTCTAAGTTTAAACACCCCCTGGTCCTAATGCCATTAAGCAAACACGCTTCTTTAATTACAATTATATAAAGGGAGAGACTGGCAAGACAATACAAAAAAATATCAAGAATGGGAAAACCTACAGAGTTCAGAAAACAGGATTCTGGAAAATTAAAGTGTTTGTATTTTATTTTACATCGTGGGCTTTCACTTTTTATCCCTTTGAAATACATTTAGTTTTAAATTAATAAAGATCATAAACTAATAAATTGATATGTTCTTTAAACAGACATAATAAAAATTCAGACATTACACCACAGGACCCATCATTTAAATATCCCAATAACAGAATAGTTAAAGTGATGCTGGCTGATGTGAGGATAAAATGCCTAGATAAAAGATGTCGTGGCTCTAAGGAAAAGTGTGGATTAGAGGAGAATTGAGAGTGAAGCAGGTGATGCTTTAGTCTGAATCTGAACTGTCTCGCTTGTTGGTATGGTACTGGCTGACTGCTTCTTCCAAAGGAGCCATTGTACCATCCAGCCGCACTCCCATTGGTTTTATAAGCTCATCTCTGGAAGAGATTTAAAAAAAGAACATATATTAGCATATGCACACATATCAATTCACATGTGTATAATACAGTCACATACAGTATATGCTTCAGTACATAATGAGCCTTTAAAAGGAAGTTATTCCTGCTAAAGCCCTCTGTTTTGAAGAAAGAGGAACAAAAAACCTTCTAAAATAGGTGGGAGGGGAAGAGCAGGACAGATAAAGACTTCATTCATGTAGGCCAAACCTACTTAGCCAATTAAAGACACCATGAAAAGTCAGTGCCTAATAGGCTCAAGACAAGGAGCAGGTTCACTGTTTTAGATACACAAACTAGCTTTTCTTCTAAGAGTTCTCCGGCAGCCATTTCTTCCTAAAATTTCACCTGCCATTCTGGCCAATATATGCCCAGGCAATTAAAACAATGATTTGATACATATTCATCTTGTTGAAGGACATAAATCAGTTACGAGAACTGACTCTGGCTATACCACTACTAGGGGTGTGTAAGTACTTGTTGATTCATTTAAAAAAAAAGCTGACTGATTCTAATACTATTGCTTCTGTTTGTGGCAGTTTAATTACAGGATTGACAGCCATTTTAATCTCTTCAAAGCTCCAAAGGCCTCTCAGCAGCTAATCCAATTATATCTACTCCACAAGCTACAGCCTCATCTAAGAGATGATTAATTATTGATTAAGCCAATCAAAAAGTATTAGCAAAGATTTATTTAATCCTTACTTTTTATCCCCTCATTTATATGTGGATTATGGCAAAAGCTGTAAGGGCAAAGATAACATTTTGATTTTCTGCTGAAAAAAAAAAAAAGGAGAATACCTCTAAATATTCAGGAGTCACCTTAAATAAAGGAGCGGAGGCTTGATGTCAATTTACCCCTCGCTTGAAAGGCAGCCCAGTAAAACTGCCGATTTAACACACATATACCACCCTCCCGAGCCACGGATAATAAAACTCCATCACTCAATGGGGCTGCAAAGGCATTTCATCAGCTCTCTGCCTGGTCTGCACTACTGCCTTGGCTGACAAAAGGGACAAAAATTGCTTGTACGCAGCTGGCAATCTAACCTTAACACAACTATAGGAACAGCAAGAAAGGCAACATCTGAATTACACGGCATGCCTATGCTAGATATTGTACAGTCAAGCAGCAGTTAAATCAAGTCTCCAAGAGTCTTTTTTGCTCAGGAAGAACAGAGACCAGCAAGAGAAATGCAGCTATTTGCGTGGATGTGGCAATCAGGTACTACGGTGATAAGCTCACAAATCCCACTGCCTGCAGCATTTCAAAACGTGAGAAACTGGACCCGGAGAAACTGCTGCGGTTTGGCTAACCAGGTCTGGGTGGGAAGCTGGGGGCCAGGGAAGGAGGTTTGTAATGACCATACTCGAAGAGCACAGGCCAGACTCTGTCTGTGTGTGTGTGTAAGAGTAGGATCTATCTTTAAATAGACTGCAGATAGCTTGCCATACTTGAGGACTGACAGCAAGTCCTCTTCCTTCAGGCAATGCGACCTATAGTATGCAGATTCTGCCCAAAGGAGAGCACTCTTAAGTTTTCAAGTATCTGCTGGAGATGTGTGTGAGAAGAGATCAAAAGAATACTCGAAATCAGACTCGAAAGGGCTCAAAAAATGAAGACTGCAGATCTAGTGTCCAAACAGGACCAGAACCCTCCCTGCCTGCTGCAGGGGTCCCCCAAAGGCAAAGCCAGAGTCCTTTGGAGTTGCGTCTAATAGCAAAGACTTTTTTCACAGGAAAAACCCCTCAACATCTAAGGCCTTTTTGGCTTTTAAACTTTAAACACCGTAATACAAAACAAGCGTCCTTTGAAATCTGTAATCAGTCTTGCAACAATCCTTCAGCGCCACTTATTCAAGTTCAAGTCTCAGTAGTGATCTAATACACTTATTTTTGGAGAAGAATCACCTGAAGTCCTTGCTCATATTTTTTAAGTCCTAAAAATAAAAACATAGCCACAAAGAACGAAATTACCTTTGCTTGCCCTCTAAGCTGAGAGGGTCCTAATTTTTTTTTTTAAAAACCACAACACATACTCTTAGGTTGCAACATTTAACATTGCAGCCAGAAGTCACAGAATCACATAATTTACTAGTAATTTACAATTTATTATTGGTAATAAGTAAAGTATAATGGCTAGTGAAGGATAAAGAAACAGTTCAAGAAAAAGGAAAGCGAAACACGGGAAAACAAGGTCCCAAGGTCCCCTTATGTGGGGACCTCCCTCTCCTCACGTAAGGATACTTATAAGATATCTGTAAATATTATCAAGAAGTCCTAGCTCATCATTTGTCAATTACCAAGAAATAGCTCTTTCTCTGCAACTTCCCTTTCGTGCTTCACTTTTACATCCTGCCACACACACTCCAGAACTTGATAGAAACTTTTTCTCTCCCAGCAAGTCACCTGCGGAGACACTGAACACCAGATGCAATAGACAAGACACATCCATATGCACAAGTCTTCGTCTGTGGTTTTTGTGGGAGTCTTTTGGGGATAAACGTACCAAGTTTTGTGTGACAGCGTAACGTAGAAGTCTGAGTCACTGAAGTGCATTTGTACCTTCTTTTGTGATACTCAAAACCCTGTTTCTCAGCTCGCTGTACTCATTTTGAAGTGCACCATTATGATCTGTGCTGTACTGCATTTGAGGTTCGTTCCCAATGCATTTCCTCCACTCTAGACTTTAACCACGAGCTAGGCTGATCTTGCCCTTCACAGAATAACAAGGATGTTTATCAATTACCTTTCTATTCCTGCATGAGCTTCCTGCTTTGCAAGTCCTTGAACAGGATGAATGATGGTTGTTACAAGTTTTCTGTTCTTTCTCTGCATTAGGAGGCTGAACTCCATACATCCTTCCTCAGACAAATGCTACCCAGTAAAACTGAACTGTATGAAGACAGAAATATTCTAGGCCACCAAAAGAAGAGGCAGGAGGAGAAGCAGGGATCAGCCTATTTTTTTCCTAACCATAATCTAGTCCTAAAATGGTGTAAAACATAGCATCCTTTCACTGGTGAAGACTTGACTGCAAGCTCTGAACACTACACAAGCTTACTCCTGTTTTTCAAAGAGGAAAAATACAGAGGGACACAGATGAAAAGATCTGGGCTGCCTACGAAGCTAGCTTCAGAAGTTTGGAACAACTATCTGCTAAATAACAGAATTTTGGGTAGGATTGCAAGAGGCATCACTTGGCTAACTTCAGTACCACACAACAGCCCACAGAGCTGATCCTTACCGGGTATGAACGGTTTCAGCTCTGCCAGCCTCAACAATTCGCCCATTTAGCACTGGCTGCTTAGAGACCTCAACTTGGGCTAGCTGAGGGTGCGCTTACTGTTTAAGGTGAGGTACATGGTGGCAAGGGAAGCACCAGAAACTGGCATGTATAGCCTCAGAAGGCAGTTCAACTATCCAGAAACTGGATATTTATGGTACATCTATAGGGCAGAAGAGACATCACTTCAGCCCAGCAGGTGGCAGCAGGAATACTTCTGTATCCATGAAGATATATACAAGTACACAATGTGCATATTTATACGTATTTGAACATCCTTATGTGACCTCCCATATACTCAAATACACCTTGCAACATTCATTTTTCTAATGCAAACAAAGCATTCTATTCAAGTGTACTTAGAAACACACCATAATTAAACAGTTGGTAAAATGCATTCTCTCCTTGCACTTCCAGATCCCCCAAGAGTCCCTTCAAATATATCTATACAAGTTCTAGCTTCCTGCTTGCCATTTAGCTTGATAACGACTCAAAAATCATTCCCTTGTTTTGAAGGGTAACTCTTTCTTGTCTGCTCTGTGTGCTATAGGGCAGTATTGACACATGGAATTAATGATGGTGTCCGTAATGAAATAGCCATCATGTAAACACCAGTCTGCTCCTTTGATAAAATGGCATGTTAGGGACCTATTCACCTCCTTATAATTGAGTACTACATAATAGTTCCGATCCTTTCATGTAACATTACTTTGTTCTATGATTAGAAAGGGGAGGGAAAAAAAAAAAAAAAATCTATGTAACATTGCCTTCTTCATTCACCCTATGATTAATTTTGTGTTTTTAATGAGTATGGTTGCTTATTTAGACAGGTTCTCTTACATAGTCGTTTTGTTGACTTCTGTTCAATGTACAACAAAACCCAGGCTGTGATAATTGAAGACCATTTCATCAGCAAAAGGATTCTTGCTATTAATACAAGGTTGGCTTGGAAAAAGCATCCTGACATTTTAAATTAGTCAATTAATATACAATTCTATCTACCATTTATAATAGAAAAAATGTTAGCATTTTTTCCAGACATTTTAATTAAGACATAGTATTTCCAATAATCTATGATATAAACAGACAGACTATCATACAATACTGATTTAAGGTGGCTAACTTGCTATTTTGTGAAAATGAAAGGCTGAGTTAAATCTTTTTGCAGATTTGGTGAGTTTTTCAAAGCTCAAAGATGTGTATCACGTACAGAGGACACTGATTTACAGTCACCAAACAATTCTCAATGAATCAACAAGATAGTATTGACTCTTACTGCAGACAAAGCCCATAGAGTTACTTCAGGGCCAAGTTCAGGCATCCAGCAAACTACCTAAGTAACATCTACATCTCCCAAGAGCTGCAGTAATCAAGATTTTTCATCTTCATTTACACTCATAATTTATATATATAATGATTTTTAAAAGTAATCTCATCCAGCCAAATTTGAGCAAAATATTAATTTCTATAAAAGCTTTTGAAGAACCCAAGTCTATGTTAAAATATTGGGGCAGGGGAAATGGATTCACAAACAATATTCAGCTTTCCCCCATACATTTTAATAAAACAAAACTGCATGATTAATTTTTATTTAGTCTTGTCGATGGTCAATTACCCCATGAACAGGCCTAAACACCAACAACCTAACAGAATAGAAAAACTTTGGAAGTAAGACCTGAAATGACCAAAAGCATGGATCAGTTTTACATCACCTTAAAGCAGTTTCAATTCTTCAGTGCCAATGCTGAAAATAAAGAGAAACTTGGAGATCAAAAGTCCATTGGCATCTTATGGAACAAGGGAGAAAATGCCACTTTATTACTTATAGTTTCAATAAACCTGTACAAAGGGTACAGTGTAAACAGTAAGCAGCCATTAATGAAGGCTGTAACTTTTCAATGAAGTAGTGCTGTTTTGCAAATTCGTTTTCTGAGTTCAATCCATCATCAGGTAACTTTTCAAAAATGATACAGAGCCAGTCAAAGCCAAATCTAGAACACCCCAGTGACAGACTGGCCTGATTATCCTCATTAGTCAGTAAGGGAAGCTAGTTTGTCAGTCCTTCAACTTTTTTTTTCCCCCCATACCTTTTTCTCCAGCAAAAGCATGCTAGCTCTTTAAAGCTTAGCTTCCATTACAGGGACAATACAAGCGTACTAAGCAAACCAGTTTCGCTGTACATCACGCAAGTTCACTCTAAGTTCTTGTTCAAGTTACACAGATAAAGTTACATAAACTCATTCAAGATTAGAAGAAGGAGCTGCTGGTTCCCTGTCCGACTTCCCCCCCTCTTATAAGCAAAGCATTGCACCAAACTGAAACTGCTCAGTTCATGGTATATGTCACCTCCTACGGCGGCAACAACAAAGACCAGCAGAAGTAGGAAACCTGCCACTAGCAGCCTGCCTCAAAGCAAGATTCAAAACCCAGAATCAGCCGAAGACTCCTATCAAAACAACCTCCAGTTTAAATTTGTAGGTTGCAAACCGAGGAAAAAAAGTGCATTCCACTGGTAGATTTAAATCTCTGAAAACTCCCAGCACTGAAGGGCTCAAGCTGGAGGCAGAAGTGTTCAATTCCAAAAACATGGAGGGACTATCAGCATGTTACTAACCCTTTCTTCCTGTATACAAGACTGGCAGCTTCCCATTTTATTTAACATCTGCAAAACCCACAATTGCACTCAATTACATTCATTAAAAACGTCCCACAGCCTCCCAAAACCAAAAGAAAGTCTTACTTTCTTTCTCCTTCCTGCCAGCATTCTCCCCCCCCCCCCCAATTTTCAGTAGAACAAAAAGGGTGGGAAGAACAGTCAAGTGATTTTATTCATGTTATCACAGCACCTAAAGGGGTCACATCAACAACACTGTCCCACAGTAATCACTACACTAAAAACCAACCAAACAAAAACCTTACAACAAAGAGACTCCCGGCCCTGAAGAGTTTGCAGTCGAAGTACTATAGAAGAAACTGCAGGTGGATGTAACTGACACAGAAAGCCCAAGGTAAAAGTAATGCTACTGGCCAAGAGGATAAGTAGTGACACAGGGCACCAGCTGCTTAATTATTGTCAGCCTGTAGCAGGCAACACAGCAGGTGTCTCCAATCCTCCAAACTGAAAAGGCTCTTATGCTACAGTAACGCCATTTGGATTTTTTTGTGTAACTGCTATAGTGATAGCAACTGACTTGTCTTCAGTCTTAGTTTATCTCCGGTCTCAATCTTCCTTTTAAAAAAGTTTTAGACCATTTAGTCATTTTATTGTGGTCCCCCTAACGCTCAGCATCTTAATTGTCTAGCTTACATAGCCATCGTTCCATTTTACATAGTAGTTCAATTAAAGATTACATGTGCATTGCATTTTCTTCTCTTCATTAAAAAGACTGTAACATACTACACTTGCTTTCCATGCAAATACTCTGAAAAAGTATCCAGTTACTTCACTGACAGTCTCAGATCAGTTGTTCCAAGATCCTTCCCTGCTTTTGCTCCTGCTTATAATTCAGTCTTTGTCAGCTAATATAAAATCCAGATTCTCCCATATCTTTTGCTGTATTCCTAACCTTTGATAGAGATGTAAAAATACTTGGTTTGCTGCATTTCTCTCAATAGATCTTGTTATTTGATATCTACAGGCCCTCACAAAACACAAACACGCTTCTAGCTGTTGAGTTTTCCCATGTTTGAAGAATGATCCACTTACATATTTACCTGAATTCCTACAGCTCAGTTAAATGGTAAATTAGTATTACATTAAGTGTTCCTCAAGAATGTAAAACTTGCTTACACAGAAAACAAACTACAAGCAATCACTCTAATATGGCTACAAGTACGGGGGAAGAAAAACCAGCAAATTCTAGGCATATTGAGTCAGAGGAAAAAAAGCTATAGCTAACAGCACGGGTCTGTTCCCTTTTTGTATGTAGAAAGTTATAAAATAAAAATCAACTTTCTTTATCAATAACATACACCTTTCGTGTCACATTAAGTACCATTTTCTTTTATGGCATTATGTCGGTCATTTAAAACAAATTATAAAGGCTCATTTGTAATCCAGTTCACACTTATTCTAATAAATCCACAATAATTCTTAATTGTAAATTCCCTTTTGATTACTCTATTATATAATTTATGGCTTCTGGTGACAACTATTTTCACACTGTATTTGTTCTTCATATAAGCAGCAGACATAAGTAGTTACCATGAGATGCTGCTCATTGTCTTGGGGAAAATGAGTACATTTGCCTTTGGCTTGGATTGTGTCCCATACTTTAAAAGGAGAAATCCTTTTCACTATTATCAGCCTATCCATTTAGGAGGCAGGTCCCCTCACCACCAGATCTTCCCGATTCTGTCCAGTCCTCTCCAAAACAGGTTTCCTCTGAAGTCCTGTTACATATCACTCTTTTCTTTGAAGTGCTAAACATTTTTCTCTGCAGTTAAAGTCGTCCTAATCCTGCAAAGAAGTTGATTATAGCACTATTTTGAAGCACTAGACCTTAGTAAAGAGCCAGGATATGAGCTGCCTCCCTCAAAAGCAGCTATAATACAATACCTGGAAAGTTTATCAAACATGTTGACAAGCTTCATAGCTTCATATTCTTTTTGTTCTTCCGTCATTTCATCCATCGGATTGGGCATTGGTTCTTCTAAGTGACCAGTGATAAGGTTAATGCTGGAGGTGGAAAAACAATACAGTTTGCATTTCTATAGAAATATGTATGTAAATTGCCTATCTTCTTGATAGGTGGAAAGAGGAACGCACTAACAGAAACCAAGATTAACACTGTCTGAGCTGCACATGAAAGTTTTTACTAGAAATAGCCAGCGTCCATATTTATACCTTTTTTGTAGCCTTTTCCCTTGAATTACAATATTATCTTGTTGATTCACTGTATTAATTTCTTGCTAGCTACTCAGAAATGCACATTCCACTAGCACTTGTTATGTTATAACCCATACACAAGCAGTTTGAAAGCAGGGGAATAATGATGGTAATAATGACAACGTCATTAGTAATAATGACATAGATGAGGAACTGAATAACAGATACATGTTTGCAACTAATTCTGTACAGGCTTAATTTAAAAAAATATGGACAGGTTCCAGTTACATTTTCTTATTCATGAAGAACCGTTGAATTAGCTTACTATTCACCTCCCATGATGATTTTTCCTCAAACCAAATTAAGGTTACTTTGAGAATTTATAATGCCAGTTATTTTCACTGTTAAAACAAGTGAATGGCGATACACAAATGGTAAGTAACAAAAGCAGATAAATAGTTTTAAAGAACGCTTTCAGGGCAAATCACCTTTTCAAGCAGTTTAATCACAAACATTTAACAGCAATACAGAAAATCAGATGCATAAAGCAACTGACAATTCTCTTGAATGTTTCATTTAAGTGTCAGCTTTTATAACTAAATAGATGTCATACTTTTACTTATATGCATATAACTGAATGTTAGACTTTTGAAAGAAGAGCAGAGACAAAAGAGCAAGAAAAAAAATATCCTGAAGTGCAGAAATAAAAAAGAAACCTCCTGTTTTAGAGTTCTTTTCTTAGCATAGAAATGCAATATAATTCCTGTAACTTCTCCTACATTTAATCCTGTCTTTCATTCACCTTCCTTAGTAAGAATCATTCAGTGAGCCACAACCCCCCCCCCATATACCTAATCATGTCTGTCTAATTCAAGGAAAACAGAGTAAAGTGGAAAAATAACATGCTTCAGATGCCCACTATCAACAATTTCAGAACCTACTTAAAATGGCATCAAATCATAGATGTAACATGACAAACTGAAACCTTTAGCACCAAATCAATTACAATTAATAAAAAAATCAACAGACAGAGCTTCTATACGATCATTGAATCCTTCAAACAAATATGTTGGATTCCTGAGGTGTGACTTCTACAGAAGTTATTTTGCTCCTTCCATATTTACCTATGTGACTTACTCGATTCTTTAGGAAAATTTTAGTACCAGGCAATCTGACTGACTGAAACTAGACCTACTGGTTTGTTCCTTTTTTACAAAGTCCCGCTTAAAACCTTAAGCCACATCCGACACCTTTATTTTCTCTGTTACAGAGATATACCCCACAAACAATAGTTAGTAGTTTGGCAACTTCATGTGAGTTCCTGGAAAATCTGGGGCAAAAGCCATCCTTGCTAAGTTTGTAACTATAATTTTTTTCTACAACTTGCTCAATTTATTCAAAAATCTCTTTTCACACTTGACTTTTGAAGTTATTCAGACTCATAGTCTGTAAAGAAAGGGTCCCACCTGAGAACTCCCTCAAACTTCCTCATAGTTACAATGATGCAAAGAATTCCTTTAGCTTTTTTGCTATGGACTTGCCCCCTTTCTCTGCCTACTTACATCTCAACCATCTAATGACCATATACATATTGCAGGCTTCCAGCTTTTGATGAACCTGTGAAGATTCTCTTTATTCTTAATGCCTCCAGTAAGCTGCTCTTCAAAACCTTTTTGGTCTGCTTTGTTACTCTTTTACAGTATCATCTCCAATAACCAACTTTACTTTCATTTAACAATTCCAGCTTTTTAAGTATCCATTTAAATGGAGAACACACATGTACTCTGAACCTCTAATATGCATCTTGAAACTGCTCCTAGACCATCCACAAACACTTCTCATTTTTGTTTCTTATTTCTTTTTGACAAGTTTTCATTTTTACATAGTTCCCCTTACTGAAGTTAAATCATTCTCATTGTGAATTTTTTTTTTTTTTTCAGCCATCCGACTACATGATGGTCACTATTAGAGGCTGGTTTCTCAATACTTAGACCATGAAGTCAACAGGAGACAGTAGTTAATATAAGCACATGTAATTCCAAAACTGGCCTCTCTGGAAAAGGTGAAACAAAAAAATTATGTCAAAACATCTAAATTGCAACAGGACATGCAGAACTGAAAACAATACTATACTTTGGCTTTGCAGATTTGTATTCTTCTGTATCCGTATCTTCATCGTCTGAGTACCAATGATCTCCTCTTCCTCCTGCTAACAGGCCCCTTGCTGCCAGCAATCCTGCCGCGTTACCATAGCCTGTATATTTTAACAAGCTGTCAACTGCAAAGAGTGATACAGAAAATTATTCAGTTATATTCCGTTACAAAACAAAAACCAGCATAGCTTTAAAAGAATCAAGAGTTACAGCAAGAGGCAAATATACTAATTACAGCAAGACCTTATATAAAAGGGAGAAGAAGTAGTAATTTTTACCTCTCTCTTTACAAAGAACAAAAAGAAATTCTGCTGCAATTTGCTTTACTCCAAGGTCAACATGTGTCATAAGGCGCACAAGCTTGTTTCTCACTGTTGTGCCAACTTCTGGACGATTTGATACATCTCTTAATGGAGGCAATACCTAGCAGCACAAAAAGAGGAAAACCAGCATAGAATGCATGGCAATACCTATCCAATCCTTGCAGAAACAAACACAGTCAACAGAACAAGAAAATACTGTAAGCTCTGCTCCTTCAAAAGAAAAAAGGAATAAAATCAACCCAACTATGCTTACATGCCCTAGTAATGACTCTTGCTTCTTAACATACTCAGGCCTTCTGGTCTGTCATCCTGGGCAGAAGAGTACGCAGTCCCAAACATAGACTTTAAAAAAAAGACAACTATTAGGAGTTTAAGAGCACAAATGAGTGTCCCAAAGTAGTTGGCTAACAGGCAGCAGTAACCTCATGTTCTTTGTTTCGCCTGTTTTGCTCAAATATCTGTCAAAAGCACTAAAAATACCAGCTTAAAGAAACCTACAATATTAACATGATGTGTAATTTATACAGAACAATGAATATACTTATAGTGAAAAAGCAGGAAAATAAGTCACATTGCAAGTTCTACTACCATGAATTTCAAAAATCGGCTCTACGTGTATAGAGGAAATGCGTACTTCTCCCAGAAAACACTCTTTTAAAAGCTGAAGATAAGTTTCAAAAAGATTTTGGAGAAAACACTATTTAACATTTCCTCAAACACACTATTTTCTCATTAAATGTCATTAATATTGTTAACTTCCTGCCTTTCTTGAGGGTTGAGTTGCCTGAAATACAGCTGGTTTTGCAACCTAACTTCCACCTCCTTGTGCATATGCATTCAGACTCAAAACCTACATTAGTTTTTTCACATTCACAGGATATGATATGATCTGCAAACAAATCTGGGCTGTAATATAAAATATTTAATGGTCTGAAGACTCCTGTAAGAATTATGGATCTTCAATGTTTTACTTGGGACTGAAGCCAAAGATGTCACTAATTGTCATAAGAAATTGCAGGTCCTTTGTCTTCTAGGTGTCTAATGCAAAAACGTCGTGTTCTGTGCAAAATTACTGCACAATTACTACTGAAATCAGACTCACTGGGAACTGATACTTAAACAAATGAACGCTACAGTATTAACTACTTTGAAAAAAACAGACCCTGTCTTTTTCAAACTAGGTATTCAAACAATTAGCAAAAACATTTTACTTTGTCCCTACTTACTTTCCCCAATGGGGATAGTACCATGGCTGCCATTTCACAGTGTTGTAAGAATGAACTAATGTTTTTAGAATACTCTAATACTAATACAGTGATGAGTGCCATAGGACAGTCCATGAGGAAATTAATCATTCTGTCTTCAGATCAGAATTTGAATAGTGCACAATAAATAAAGCCTAAGGCCAACACTTAACAATGAGGATAATTCAAAATATCAAACATCCGGTCATGCAATTAGCAGCATCCATCCATTCTGTGCACTCTATGAGGCAGTGGTAAGAGACAGCATGCAATTATATCCTGACATCTAGACACCAAGATGTCGTGAAAACATGCAGACAACTTCATTTTCTAACTTCTGAACATTTGGCTCTGCAACTTTTTTTTTTTTGTAATTTAACAGATTAGAAGAGTATCCTAGGAAAGAACTGCTGTGAATAAAGACAATAAACACCAAGAACGAGTTTCTTAAATTCCTCAAAAATGCTTTTCTGGTACAGGTGAAAAAGACAGAAAATATATGCAAAATATGCTCTTTTCCATTATAAACTCCATTTATGAATTCAGGCGCAGCTTTGATCTGGGAGCGGCATCTAAGAGGCAACCCGAAAATCACTGCAGCTTAGGAAAAAGAACATTTCTCAGCTGGTTTCAGCTGTCTCTCCCTTGCTCACCTTTTAACTTTTCCCCATTCAACTTCAGGAAAAGCAGCAGAACAAACAGAAAACACCACAACCAACCACCAAACCATAGAGATCCTTCAGATCTTTAACCATGCTTTTTCCTGTAAAAAGCCTACCCGTAGTCTGTACCGTATTAAACAGCTCGTTTAAGAGACCAAGTGATGAAGTGTGCCTCTGCTCCAGGACAGAGTTTTACTCTGACAGAACAGCTGATACGCATTGGTACACAAGTTTCAATTCCAGTGACTCCTGCCTGCTGAGGTCAAACGGAAGCTCAAGCAGAACCCATGAAAACACCTGCAGCCTCACTGGCTACCACACAGCTTTGCAAAGTTTTATTAACGGCACTGATGTTTTTTTGATATGCTGGATGTAAGGGGACACACCTCACGGAGTTCTTTGCCCCTCTGTCACATGATCCACGGTGACCCACATTAACACAGCTTTACAATACCTCTAATGTTATTATTTAACAGCTCTACAAAAGGTATCGTGGAACTTAGGCCATAATATCTATTGATTTACATGGCTGAAAAATTATTTCTATAGCTGACAGTTGTCAGAGACCTAACAGAAAAAAATACTGCAGAGAACTTTGTGGGTAATTTAATATGAAACCATTCATACTTTTGAAGTATCAGTGCCTTGCACTGATGTACAAACCTCAGAAAGTTTATCATTAGCTTCATATTCAAATTTTGATGAATATTTTACTTACCTGAGCTTTGATAAACTTCCTGATATTTCTATGAGTTCGGCAGCATTCAGTTAATAAACTGAGAACTGGAGTCAGACCTTCTCTGTAGCTGCTTCCCTAAAATAAAACCAAATACAAATAAAACGTTTTTAAGAGCAAATTTTCCTTTACAAATCCTATCAACCCTTCAATAAAGTCCTATATGACAGCCAAAACATGAACTTTACATAGATACAAAGAGTCAAATGTTCATCCTCACACACACACAAGCATGCTTCAGATATTCATAGGAATTTGTTCTCAATTTTGAGGTGTTTCACAATCTAGAAGCAAGGACATCCGTATTTGTGCTAAATACTGTCTGAAGCTTTACATATGTGCACTTTTTGCTTTAATAAAAGAGGCCCCTTTTGTGAAGAATCTTTGCAGCCCATACCTTGTCTATTCTCTTCTCCATGAAATCCAGTAAAATTTGAATTGCTCCCATATTCATACCATTGTATTTTATATCTGTTTCTTCTTGGGATGATGGACTAATAAGAACATCCAAGCAAGAAACAGGAACATTGCTTAAGAGGTTGATTGCATTGCTGAAACAGATATTAAAAATTCATTATTCATTTGGAAGAAAGAATTAAAAACAGAGTACAACTCACCATAAACTGTTTGTACAACTGCAACCAGAAAGAGGCCCTGCAATTCAAACAATGCTTTATTTTCTACTCTCTGGGTTTTAAAGAAGGTGGCATGCATTATCGCCTGAGTGCTGGCTCTTGGAACAAACAAGGAAAAAGAAAAACAAAAGCTCCAAAAGCTATACTGCAGCAGTGCATTATTACTTTCAGCCCCCACAGTATCCTATCCCATAGGTAAGGCACAGCTTCCAGCAGTGTGTTACAGCAGCTGATCTTGCAGGACAGCAGGGGGAACTCTCACATTGATTTGCAGCGGTCAGAGTTTTTTCCTCCTTGAAACTTAAAACATTTTACAACACATCCATATTACCATCATTAACGTGACCAAGTACACCACAGAAGACATTTCCTCCTCCTGTAACAGTGGGGCGTGGTGGCAATTTCTCAGGTCCCCTGAAATATTTTCACTTTTCCTTAGCTTGTAGCGTACAGGAAATATAGAAGGCTTTTAACACATTTAAAAAAGATTCAGGTTTATTTACTAAGCACTACCTTTCAGTAACTGGCAGTCTGTGCATTCTACAAAGCGCTTCCCAAATATCCATTAAGTGATTTAAATTAGACCACAGGGTCCCTCCCTCCTCTTTAATGGAGTAAGATGGAACTTACTTTGCAAGGGTCTCTTGTAAGGTACACATCCCTTGAGTTTGCTATCTATCCTGTTCTCATTATACAGACTTGCGTCCGTACTCTTCCTGAATATGGGGCTAAATTACACAGGTGCTGCAAAAATTAGAATTCTGTCATTATTTACTTGCTGATACCTAACTAAACTCAAAAATGGATATATTTAGAAATACTACAGAACTATTTAGGCTTACATATGCAGACCTCAATGCTATCAATGAAACTACGAGCACTGCTGTTTCAAGGATTGGCAAAGTGTTCCAAGAATAGAGAAAACTTTTCAAACGACTTCATTTAATGCTTTTAATAATATCTGCTTAGAAGCTGCCCTCAGTTTTTATGTTATTAATATAATTCTAATAAAGAATTAGTAAAAGAGAAAGCAAATCATGGCAATCAAACATAACAGGATTTCTAACAAATGTGCTGGGTTTGGTCTGATCAGACTGGGTGGCTGTTCCACATTGTGCCATCTCCCTTTTGCTCTTTTAGCAATTGAAATTCAGACAACTTCTACTTTTTGGAAAGCTTGTTCTCTTTGTTTTGTTTCTAATTCCTGTTTAAGATACGTCTTTTATATCATGGAAGTTATTCCTCTCCAATAATTCAGGAATAGTCAGAAACAAAACAGACTGAAATTCAACAAATATTTGGTGGCTTCATGTCTTTCATTAGAAGTTCTCTTTTTACCAGTTTCTTATTAAACAACCAAGTTCCCAAACACCTACAAAATTAATTTTCTGGATCACTGTGTCTCAGCTATTCTTTTCAATAAATGAAGCCCGGCTTTCTGATCTTTGTCACTCCACTGACAGTTTTATTTGTGGTAGAGGAGTGTATGAAATTCTCCAGCTACCAGGAAGTCAGTGACTATGCACAGATCTGCACAATAGTGTTTGCATTCCTACTCCAGGGGGTAGAAATACTGCGTATATTACTCTCCCCTTTTCGGCTTCCTAGAGATCATTAATCACTGGGACATGACATCCACCCACTCATGCTCCCAGCCCCCTCCTGATATGCAAATTCAGAAGCAAAGGCCTATTTAGAGCTGCTGAATGCCTTGATTAAAACCTCGTTAGTGGGCAAAAATGGCAGTCACTCTAATATGTGGTGCTTTAAGCTGTTCGTACCCAAATGTGAAGTAATGACATGACAGAACCACAATAATGACAACAATACCAGGTACTAAATTAGCTAAGGTATTTTTATAGGTAACTTCTGCTTATTTATTAGAAATAGAGCCACACTGACAATCAGTACATCACAGCTCAGGGCACGTGTCCAACACCTGATGCTCACATAAAATAAATCCTCAACTTACACATTCAGGGCACAAGCATTCATACAATGATAAATCCTCAACTTACACATTCAGAGCACAAGCATTCATACAATGTGCTGTCCGAACCCTTCATTTAAGCATCTTACATTCTGCAGATTTATAAACTTAGAGAAGTGCAAGTGATCAGCAATTCTAAGAAATACACTTACGCCTCCCTGATGCTTCATAAAGTTTATTCTGCATTCAACACTGCTTATATTTTATTCCATTTTTAACATTATTTTCGTAATTGACTTATTGATAGGCTCCAGGTGGAAAGCAGAGCGAGAAGTTACGCTCTGCTCTCTGACTCACACCTCATCTCTAGCAATAAAGATTGCACGGTCAGAGTCCAGCATACTGAACACCCGAATGATGATACAGCCCCATTTTTTTAGCTATGCTATGCCAGCTATAGACTGCTAACACAAGTTTACTCATTCATTATTGAAGCTCCTATCAGGACTGAAAGTTTTGCTTGACCAAATACGTCAGGGGACTGAAGTGGGGCCCTCTGATCCAGGCCCCTGATCCCTCTGAGGATTTGCAGGGGCATTACTTCTGACTATACCTTTTCTGTTCCAGAGCTGCCTTGTGATGAATAGTCTTGGTGGAAAAGCGTATTAAATTATTCAGCTTTTACTGCATCCTGTAGCATTCAAAGACAAAACTCAGGTTCTGCAAACGGGCTGAAATATTTGAATAACAAAAGTCAAAACCTGTGCAGTGCTCTTCCAGCATGTTAAAAAAAACCCCAAGTATGACATAAATCAAAATTGAATACTACATGCAGCAATGCCATACTTGCATTCTTTCTTCTATCAACTTGAGCTAAACAAACTAGCTACAGTGAGCTAATGGAGGGAGAAAGTTGTTTTCCCAGCATAACAGAAAGACTGATGCAGTGCTATACTGAGTCTGATGGAGAAGGGGAAACAACTGAAGTAACACAAGGCAGTGATAACCGTCCTCATTTCTTTTCTGCTTCCCCCTCTCTGAATTATGGAGAATCCTTGCCTTGACTTGGTGTCTTCATAATGTCCATGTGGGCAACATCTTTACACAAAATATCCCTTCTGACTGAAAAAAGCAAGGACAGAAATCATACCAATACTACATATTCTCCACAGCTGCCTCCTTCTATACGTAAAGCCCTTTTTGGATCTCATCTGCAAGTGTTTGCAAAAGCTAAAACCAAAAGGACCTGCATAATATGCATCCTTTTGCAATAGCACAAGATAATTAAATTTTACAGGGTGATATATTTTACAGGGTGATTAGACTAGTCAGGTTAATGAACAAGGAAACAGAACATGTTTTCACGGGAAGAGCATCAGCTGTATAATAATTGACCAGAATATCAGGCAGTCTTGCTGACTATGTACAAGCTTAAACGCTAAAGGCCAATCTCCTTGTAGTTGTCGAATTTGTCCAAATCTGGTCAATCTTCCCAGCAGTGGGGAACTTATTCCCACCAGTCCCTCCCTTAAAGGAGGATGAGAGCGCAAAACATCCACCATAAGCAGCAGCAAAAAGAAAACACTGACTGCCTTTTAGGACACAATCAGCACTAACTTCAGTCATGGCAACTACTGCAGCAGCATCCTAAATTATTCCAAAGTAGTCTGCACCAGCTGAGAAGGGCTCTGATCTAGGATTTTAGTGTTCATCTACTAAGACTGTTGATCTCGAAGAGCTTTCCAAGATTTTAATCAAGTTCATTTAACACTTTCAAGATTGCTGGGTGCGAAAAGCTATATCCTTCTTCCTGGAGACTGCTGGTTCAGAAGATCTTCAAAAGATCCTACACTTAGATATAAGGACACCTCTGAAGAAGAAAATGGCAACACTAACTTTCATTGCTTAGAGATAACATGGCATAGTGTTTGAAGCTACTGTACTGTCAGGCCCTGTGAACAGCTGACCTACTTGGATACAAATAAGGGTGTCACAGAAAAAAAACAGTTACACTGAACAAAGAACCACCACCTCACTAAATCTACTCTGAATTTTGGTTGAATTATTGGCTGCAAATACATAGCAAACAGTTGGGTGCAGGACTGAGGAAAAAAAACCAACGCACCTAAAACTGCAAGATGATTCACTCATCTTTGAAAAAAAAAAATAAAGATTATTACCAGGGAACTGATATTTGTACTTCTAATAAAGCAGCCTAGAACTATTGGAGATAACATATCAACTTGTTACTTCCATCCCAATCCATCAGAATTGCAAAAGTTACATATAAAAATCTCAAAATGCAGTTTTTCCATCAGCTTCTGTGCAAAACAACAGAAGTTGCATTCCACTTCAGTTTGCACTAGCCCTAGAACTTCCATATGTATTTTCATCCTCAGTTACACACACACACACAAAAAGATTACAAAAAGGTCAGCTTCATTATTATGGATAACAATCTTGCCAGCCACTTCCTCTCTGGAATAGTGGATATGCTAGATAAAAAGACAAATAATATTTTACTCTTTTAATAGTTTTTATAATTTCTCAGATTTTAATTTCTCAGATTTCCACTTTAGATTTTAGGCAAAGTAATTTTTTTCTATTTTTAAAAAAATAAATAACCTTTTAAAATAGATTAGTTCTGCAATTCTACCAACCTGTGCAACTCTTCAGTTTTGTCTTCAGTAGGGCCCGTGGTTAATAAGCAGTGTCGAAGGATGGCAGCCATGTAACGAAATTGATGAGATTCAGTCTATATAAATATAAATTATGAAGATATTTTTTCATTTTGAAGATTGCAAGTGGGGGTTTCAGGTCACTAGAATAATAAAAATTAAAGATGGAAAATACCTATTAGATCACAACATCCATCCCTATCAATAAAAGGACTGTACCTTAGAGTTCACTGAATGCTTAATGCAACGTAACTGTCATATGCTGGCCTTCTAACTAGGCCTTGTAAAAGTCGCTGGGGACTTTTTTCCAGTTAAATGAGCCTTTACTACCAGAAAACCCCGTTACAAGCATTTGCTCAATTCCATACCACTATTCCTAATATACCACTACTATCTTCCTTCCTGTATTTACACCCGGCCGCCTCTTCATCCATTTAGATTACATATGTTCTTCATTTAATTTGCCACTTCCTCATTCAGACCTTCCGCTGCCAACAGTTTCATTCCCCCACCGAGTCTGTTTCTTTTTCTAATTCACTTGCTTCTGTTCCCTTGATACCTTTTTCTCCATTTCGTTAATAACTCTCTCTACTCTCTCAGCAACCTTATTTGCCCTACTTTTGCTCTCCCAAGCAATTCCCCCTTCCAATCTCCCACCAGACAGCAGCCACACAAAAGTACACCAGTAACTGCAATCATTTAACTGTGTGTATCATTGTCCTCGTCCTTTTTCATTAGCTCTTCTTGGCACCCATCATATGTTCTGGTGTGTTTGACCTAGCACAAAGCACCCCACTGCATCTTTTGTAACATCAGCATCCAAATCTGCCAACTGTACCACCTGCAGCTCTTGTCTGGCTTTGCTACTTTGAAACCATCTCCAGTCATTAAATACTGGTGTTTCAAATGGTTCTCTCCCGCTTAGGATGGATCTCATTTAGTTTTCTACCCGCATGCCTAACCTCCCTGCTCTCCTTTTATTTTCCATCCCGTCTACTGTTTGTAGTCTCTTCAAATTCTGCATCTTCAGCCCACTTAATTAACATGCTGCTTACTCTTCTTACAGATCATTAATACTTCCACAGGGATACTTGCTAAGCAGAATGTCACCTAACATATCTGGCTAACAGTTTACAACTACTGAAGAGCTCCTTAATTTAAAGGTTCCTTGCTTTCAGGAACTTTTAGTAAAGAGTTGTTATATAAGCTTTATCTCAAAACACAAAATAAGCTTCTCCTGCCCCAGAATGTCTTAAACTCATACCAAAAAACAAAAAACCAACAAAAAAAAAAAGGTTACTAACACCAGAATTTCCTCCAATCTGAAGGAAATTTTCCTGACAGCTGCATGCTTGGGCTCTTTAGGGAGGAAAAGTTTTGTGGAACAAATCCTCCCTCATTCCGCAGACAGCAGCCACACGAAACCTCATCAGGTAACGCCACAACTGTGTTCCACCTCCCGCCCGCCCTTCCGCGGTAAACCGGGCTTTTCATCTCTCAAGATTCCCAGTATTTCATAGGAATATACCAACTTCAAGATCCAGATTTCAAAAGCTTACTCCTCCAGAGGTAAACATGTAATACAGCTTCATTTTCCAACTTAACACCTGACATTATTTCCTCCAAACAGAAAAACTTAATCACAAAGATGAAATTTCTCAAACTCCAAACTAGCAAACATTCATACAGCTGTGTTACATGCTTGACTTTGGGTAATTTCTCTCCACTCAAGTTTCTACCTCCAAAACAATCACTTGCCTATACAAAGAACTTTCTCTGACAAAGTTAAAGATATTTTTAATATAGGTTTAAGTCAGGAATATAAACAAGAGAAAAGTCCCTCACTTTCTTTATATTTCCTTGAAATTCAAAGTATTTGCTTCTCTTGTTTCCCCCCCCCCCCAATCTTAAATTTCAGGATTTCTTATTCAGTGTATCCTTGAGACATTAAAGCAAAGAATAAGCTTCAGACTTTTCTCAAGTTTTACATTCCTTAATGTTATGATTAATGTCTTATTTGCTGTTAAGTCCAATGCACTAAAGAGAACAATTATTTGTCAATTTTAACTACTGTAAGCTTCTGCTTAGCTTTATATGCTGCATATCTACAATTCCCAGTGAAAAGTAAAATACTGTTTTAGAGACAATATGATGTGGACTAAAAAGAAAGACTCCCTATATAATTCTATTACTGTAGCACAGACTTAGGTTATTCAACCAAAAAAGTTATCCTCATTGTTTCTGTTTATAAATTTAGGGATGCAACACATAGGAAGCATATTTATCTAAGAAAAAAAAATAGATCTGATGTTATAATAAAAAAACCCAAGAAAAATCTTACTCATTTAGATGTAACAATGAAAGTGTGTTTGGTTCTCGTACTTGACCTCATCTTAAAAGATCACATTTAAGTCTAAACCTGGTGTTGGGAGGATGTGAGATAAAGATATTAGAAACAGTACCACTCTTTCTTCAGAGTTATTTGTTAAAAATTAGAGTTGATGTGCTTATCATCATCTTCAGAAAAACAGAAGAAAACTAGGGAGACTTCTGAGCTCTAATTATTACCCTATTGCTATAGTCCACAATCTCCAGAGATGTAGCCATCTGATACACTTATATTAAAAAGTTTTTCCTAGCTGGCTAATTATTAGTGAACAGGATTTATTTTCTTCTGGAAATCTAAGACTCTTATGAAATAGTCTTCTTTGCATTTTTTATTTGAAAACATATAGTTCTAACTTGCATTATATAATCCAAGCTATTACACAGAAAATGTATGGATTAGATGTTTTGCCTAAGTAGTAACAAGAACAAAAAAGTTATTTTTTGGGAAGGGCTACATGGGAAGGGCTACAGATGTCATCTATCTGGACCTCTGTAAGGCCTTTGACACGGTCCCCCACAACATCCTTCTCTCTAAACTGGAGAGGTATGGATGTGATGGGTGGAC
>NW_008795046.1:511850-517705 GCF_000699145.1 Aptenodytes forsteri | reverse complement strand
AGACTAGATCTAAGGAAGAAATTTTTTACGCTGAGGGTGGTGAAGCACTGGGACAGGTTGCCCAGAGAGGTGGTGGCTGCCCCATCCCTGGAAACATTCAAGGTCAGGTTGGACGGGGCTCTGAGCAACCTGATCGAGTTGAAGATGTCCCTGCCCACGACAGGGGAGTTGGACTAGATGACCTTTAGAGGTCCCTTCCAACCCAAACTATTCTATGATTCTATGATTTTGGTATTCAAAGCAATAAGCATTAAAGACTCAACACCTCTTGAAAGCCCAAAATCATCAATACATGACACAATCAGAGTTCAGACAGACAAATTTCTCAGACTGATTTTGAATATAGAGAAATGATGATGCAAAATTTCAAGACTACCTTAGCTGCTATTTTGAAAAATGCAATCAAATTCCATCAAAATTACAGTAGCAAAAGTTAAGTATTAAAATCCTTGCTCTGGGGCTTGGACAACAACTGCCTCTTGTCTATCTACTTGCTGGTTCTGGCTCTTGCAGGCTAAACAAAACCAATTTAAAAAACACTTCAGCTAAGCCTTACCTCGCTGTGGACATTCCAACTGTCAAGTGTTACATTGAAAAGAGCCTTTAGTGCCTCAATGGCACAATCTGTCTCTTGCAAAGATAGAGGAGGCCTGTCACGATCTTCTGCTGCTTTATATTCTTCCGTCCATCTTACACTCAGGCAACTTTCCAAAGCCTGAGTCAAAACTTGCACCCCTTGTAGTTCCTGACGCAACTGCGATCTAATATCTGTGTGCAGAAGCGACAAGAGGAAGAGGAGACGCAAATCAAAGCATTTAATGTCACCAACGAACTGTTGGTCCTTGCATTTTTCCAGAAGATTGCAGAGCATAGCTGCAAGATTCAGTTCCAAACTGAGCTCCTGTGCAACAGCACTATTAAAAATTATGTTACAGAGGCATTTTAAAGCTTCTACTATAACAGGAAATTCAGACACTCTCTCCAAAGGATCTTCCACAGTGTCCAGCTTTGCTAGCCTCATAAGGATCTGCAAGTTCCTCTTCGTGGTTACAGGCACTAAAACCTTCTTGTCCCTGGAGAGAATCCGGAGGGCCTCCAGGCAGGCAACTTGACATGAAGTTTTTGTGTCTTTTTCAAGAACGTTTAGAATTCCCTCACACAGTTTCTGTGCAAACACAAACAAACAAAAAAGGAACAGTTTTAGCATCAAAATATTTGGTGGCAACACCAAACTACTTTTGCTAAGCTTCCATATGACTTTTGAGTTTTCAGCTGACTCGATTTGAGAAACTAAGTATTCTGTATTAGCTCTTCAAAATATAAACTATTGCAAAAGACCTCCAAAGATCATCAAAAGCAGTTTTCCGCATGGATACAATCCAAATACATCAACATTGGCAAAAGCATTAAGCCAAAACGGCAGATGCTATTCACCATTGCCAGTTACAAAGTTTTCTCAGTATCAGGACTGAAAACTTGAGTAGCCAGAGTAACAAGGCTAGAGAGAAGTGAAAAGTTTTAAAAATACGTCAAAGCAGAAAGTCACACCTACAGTACCTGCAAAATTATAAGTTGAGGTTGTTTCAGTCAGGAGGCTGGGAGAAAAGAAACCAAACCAAAGTAAGTGCTGCTCAACATACAAGTATTAGTACTCCATGTTTGGTAACAGATATAATTTGTGTTGCCACTTCAACCTAATCTATGGACTTCTCCCATCTTCAGTAAGATTCTTAGAAACGTTACCTCTGACATAGAAACATAATGCAGTTTTATGGGAAGACTTAGGCTGCAGCAGTTTTACCAAACCAGCAAAACTGCTGCTTTGTCAACACAGATTGTTCTTGAAGTTGAAATACTTCACTGATACTTTATACCAACATGACTGCAGAGGTAAACATTAATCATATAAATGCAGCATGAGAAAATACAACACTCTAAGAATCTGCAGGTCAGAACAGTAACATCTGAATTACAGAAGAATTACCTTTTGTAAGACAGAAACAGACAATCAGATGATCAATCAAAAGGGAGAAAAGACAGGACAGAAGAGACTGCTTGATGGGGGAGGACTCCATAGGGTTTTTATGCCTTAAGCTCAGGACAACACTACTACTCACAGATACCAGAGCCAGAAGTATAGTTACAAAGAAATTCCCAGATAAGTGGTGATACAAACCACATTGTACCTCACAAGACACATTTCCTCCTCCATTCTCACCCCCCAAGCTTTGTGTCTTGACCACTGACACGAATAAACTACCAAAGAAGCCAGAGTAGCAACTGAGTTGAATAGCCCTAGTGCAGAAGTCCACTTAGGACCTGAAATTCATACCATGGTCTCAGGCAGTATATGTCAATAAGAAAGTGATAAAAAAAAAAAGCATAGGAATATGAGTAAAGTAAAAAGTAGTTCTTGGGGAACGGTCTCTGGAATTGCACTTTTCACCACCACCACAACAAAAAGGCGGGGAGCACAGCAGCCCATCACTCTGACCCGAAGTTCAAAACAAAAGTTCCACTTGGAACATCGAAGCAAGTTTTGTTACTGTGATCACTTACAATTAAAGCCAAAATAATAAAAAAAAAAGATTAAGTCTAAAGCAAATCTAGAACAGACACTCCAGAAGAATAAGGGAGACAACAACACAAGTCTTCAACAATATTAAAAGACAATCTGTAAACAAAGTCAGACAGTAGGAACTCACAATATGATTTCTAGTATGCTTGTCCTGGGGTGAAGCCCACCCAAAAGCACCACCCCGACGACCAAGATCTTGACTACATCTCCACAGCCCTGACTAGATTAATCCAGTAAGAGTTTGAGAACAAGGAGTGAGCTCCACCTCTTACTCTCACACAGGCAACATGAGAAACCTTCATCAGAATATTACAGACACTGCAACAGTATAAAACCCACATTTGGCCACCTATACAGGCATATAGGTACTTGCCGTGGGAATTTCATAGACAAGTACCTGGAAAAAGATACTCAAGTACAGAATTTTCAGAGTTCTTCAACATTAACCTAATGCTGCTCCCACAGATCTGTACAACCCCCTGACTTGAGCATAGTATGCTAGACCTGCACTAAATGTTTCTGAAGGTGGCATCTTTGAAGCATTTTTTTAAAAATGCCTAGGAAGCAAAAAATGACCAGTCTAGATCCACAGTCAATTTACCTGGTCACAGCTCAACTTCTTACAAGAATTTTGTTTCTATTGCTAAGAGAGTTTTCCATACAATTAACTTTGCTTCCCAAGCTGAAGCAACAGTCGTGAGGTCTGTTTGGTTTTGAGGAGTAACACAGAACTGAACGGACAGTGCAGAGGACTCCAGGAAAAGGCCAGTTTATTCTGTTCCCTGTTTAAGCACATTTCTATCAGGCTTAGCAGTTATCATCTTCCTCATTGACATCAGTTGCTACAAGGTGGTCTGTAATAATGTAACCAAATTCAACAGCTGGTTCACCAACTGGACTCTCCCTCTCTTCAGGAACTGTGCAGCAATACCATATTAACACCGCAAGAAGCCAAATTACCAGCCTTCCCCAAACCAACATGCTGAACGAACACTTCAGAGACATACTGGGCCAGAAAGACTGCCTTATCAGTAAATAAATACAGCACAAAAACATATCTGATTTTTCATTAACAGTGCTGAAGGCTTCTTCTAGGAGTTTAAATACCAAGGATCACTTCATAAATTATCTGATCCAATCAATACCCACTGAAATTAAGGGGAGTTTCCACTCATTTTTGTTAGCAGCAGAGCCTATACATATCCTGCATCTGGCGCTCTGGTCTTTAATCGTGGTCAGATAAAACCTAAACACTCATTTGACTTCAAAGAGACCAATCCTCCCAAATCGAACCACGTCTCCCCCCCCCCCCCCCCCCCATAAGTTGCGCCCACCTGCTGCTATGGAAGTGTCACTGCAAAATGTCAAAAGCACTGCAGGGGAGATCCCAAAGGGCACCAAACTCCCACTGACTTGCCATGGGAGGTGGAAGCCTAACGCTCCATACATACATTTGAAGACTATCCTTGCAATTTAATTAAAGATTATGAAAACCATCATCTCATGGCTTTGAATCTTAGTGAAATGCAGCAACCTGCTGCTATGGAAGTGTCACTGCAAAATGTCAAAAGCACTGCAGGGGAGATCCCAAAGGGCACCAAACTCCCACTGACTTGCCATGGGAGGTGGAAGCCTAACGCTCCATACATACATTTGAAGACTATCCTTGCAATTTAATTAAAGATTATGAAAACCATCATCTCATGGCTTTGAATCTTAGTGAAATGCAGCAACAGAAGATTCTTAAGTCTGAATAGCTGTACTAAAGATGGATACTAAATAAAACACAAGCATTTTTTTTTGAGATTTAGCAACCTACTTACAACTCACAAAACCCAAACCATTGGTGCGCTTGTAAGGTGCTTCATTTCCTACATGTTCCTGAAGCCTTAGCTGTATAAAAGATTCCACAATATAAGGAAGGCTAGAGTTTTTTTTAAAAGCATTAATTATACAGTCTTATGCATACTATATTAACAACTAAGCCATCACACACTTAAAAACAGGTTACTAAGCTCCCTAGCCATTACAGCAAAATACAATTTTTTTAAGATGTAAGACTCATAAGTGAAAAACACGTAGGAACTGCTGACAAAGTTCTCTGGAGTTAGACCCTGGTGAACCATCAAGAGTGATTTTAAAGGAACCAGCATTCAGTTACAGTACCGCCACTTGCAATACTGCCAAAATCCATGACAGTGAACCACTGCTGGCTGATCTCAAGGGCCCATAGGAGCTCAGGAAAAAATAGAGCATCTGATTATAGGTGAAGAGTTATCAATGGAAAGTTTTGAAGCAAGGAAACAAAATTCATCCTATTAGGAAATTGTCTTGGAGACAACTAAAACCAAATGCCATACAGCACATTTTCTGCTTTCTCCTTGACAGTGTGAGGGAAGTGATGCACAGAGAGAAAAGAAACAGGAAAGGATGTGACCACAAAAGCATTATTATAATTTACATTTTCTGTAGGTGGTGCTGCTTCTACCTCCCTGTAGGCCATTAGCCCGGCATAAACTAAGGGGTGCAGATGTTATTTATTTGGTTGGAAATGAAAGCAAGTGAAAGAATGCAGACAGAAAGGTACCTCCCCTTTCACAAAATATATGATGATTGTCCTAGTTTCAGGGGTTTATTGCTATCCCCTAAATTACTCTATGAATTTAACATTCCTTTTTTTGAGTTCTATCCTTTCAACATTCAGAAGGGAGTTTGACTTTCATCAGTCGTGCTACAGCAAGAAGTGTTTTTCATATATTTTTCCACAGAATCAAGGCAGTTTCTAGGCTTTTAAAACTTTTTTTTATTGTAAAATACATTAACTTCTCTAAAATTCAAGAATTCTCAGCTTTCATGCTAATAGTAAGGTTGAGACAGAGCAATACACACCATTCCTTTTGTCTATGCTGTAATGTGAGTAACGGTAAAACATTTTAAAATTTTATTGTGTGTTAAAACAGGAAGCCCAGAAACACCCATTTATCATCTTGTCTTGACAAGTAGAATATTAATCCATTTTGGTCCTTTATCCCGATAGCATAAATGGTTGATGTTAAGTAGCAACATGGACCTATAGAAAAAGCAATATCCTGAGATACAAGAGACCTGCATTTTCTTCCTTGCTCAGCCACAGACCTATTGTGGGCTTTGGGCAAAAAGTTATAATCTGTTTACTTCCGTTTTCTTTCACCATCTTTGTTTACAGGATAATTGGGGGGGGGGGGGGGGGGGAGGGGAGGGGGAAGGGCAGGGAACAGGTTATTTGGGGGTGCTGTTT
>NW_008795046.1:503953-511604 GCF_000699145.1 Aptenodytes forsteri | reverse complement strand
GGGGAGGGGGAAGGAGGAGCAGGGAACACTAAGTGCTTATTAGTAGGTGCTTATATTTTCCAGGCTCAACCTCAGCTGGGGATACTAGGTGCTTGTGAAAAATAGAGTACTTCATGATCTTGCTCTTTGGTCCTGGGGTGCCTGCATGTGAGGTCCTTTTCCACCACCTCTCTTTGTGTTTGAAGACATTTAGAAAGCACACTTGACCCATATTCACTTTTTTCAATTCACAGACCACTAAACTTTGGCTACATTATGTCAGCTGAATTTACTGTAGCTTCTCAACACCAGAGTAATAAATGTCTTAGTAAGAAAAGGAGACAATTTCCCTTTATTTGCTTCTTCCTCTTTGGCAAATCATTCTCTTTACTTATACAGGCCAAAAGATTAGAGCAGGAACAAGAGAATATAGTCTCCATTCTGCAAGTATTCAAATCCAAGCAACCACCACCGCTTTACTGAATATAGCATTTAATTTAGACACAGATTATTCAGTGCTAGAGAAGATGCAATTCAAAGGTGAACAACAAAAGTTCTGCTAAACGTTACAGAAAGAGTGCATACTTTACCTCTTCTTTTCTGCACCTTTATTCTTGAATTATGCCACAGATGCTGTAAGTACCAGGAGAGGTACGCTTCTTAGCAATCAAGTTTAAATTAAAGCACGGGAAAAAAACCAACCTGTTGTCAAATTGACTTGGAAATACACGTTGCTCCCATTTTCCACTTTCCTCAGTGACAGAGCATATTAGTAACAAAATTGCCAGAAAAGTCCATCAAGAACAGAAATTCTACAATAGTAGAACACAGGAGGTGTGCTTGGTTTTATACCACCTTCATTCATTTCTCAAGATCAATATTCTTAAGACTTCTTTGTATGTTTCAAGACATAAATACATCCATCTTGATGGCACAGCAAGTGATATTAGCACATGGGGAGCAATAGGAGTATGTCAGACTTACAAAATTCTTACTACGCTTGTTAGGCTTAACTTAAACAAAAATCAAGCTTTTTAAAGAACTGTCCACAAAAATCAAATGAGTCCTCCCCACTCTTCTTTCATAGCTGGGAAAGAAAAGTCACAGACCTAACAGTGAATGCTTGCTCACTCTTTCAGCATGGGTGGACCAGAAGCCACCATGTCTTTGGCCTCATCAAGTATTATGTACCAGAGCATATCATTTAATTAGGAGAATGGGAACATCATAACTGGTACCAGGTCATGCTTTCCTTCTCCTGCACTGGCTTAAGTCCCTCTAGTCCACTTTGTCTTCTGACCCATGTTCTTCATCATTTTCAAATTTCAATTTTAATTAAATTATCTCTAGGGGTTCAAGAGAAGTATGTTCTTAATTTACATCAACCTAGTTCTGCAGCTGCTCAGTGGTGAGAACAGTTAACGAAATCAACTGTAGTGCCAAATACAAAGTTCACAAGGAACTGTATTTCCCCAACAGGTTGTATAGGTCTGCTATTGTTTACCCCATCTGTGTTGCTATCTATTCCTCAAACTTACCTTCTACTTTACTACAAACATGAAGATTCATAGTAGACTCTACCCAATTTCCGGGTAGATGAAAGGAATGTTAGTAGTAACCACAATAAACTGCACATGAATTTTTACAACCCTTAAGTTTCTGTGGCTCTCAAAGTTATTCAGAAGCTTCTCTTAAAACACAAGTCCCTCTCCATCTCATATAAGGCAAAATTAAGCATTTTACATGTTTCTTACATTTTTAGTAGACTCTGCAAATCAGTGTTGCAGAAAACCAAAGAGAAACTATGTTTTTGGCAAGTCAGAGATAAGAGATTCCGGGAGCAAAGAGGCATAACTTGGAATTGCTGAATAAGAACGTTGGCTGATCATTTCTGCTAACAGGAGCAGCATTAGCAGAATAAAACAATTATTTTATTCTTTTATTAGGTTTCAGAGTTAAGCATCCAAGGCTGTAAGAAAGTAAGCCCAAGAGTATTTGAAACATCAGTTCAAGCTTTCATTTTCTTTGGAAGTCAAGACAACATTTATATAACATTTATAGTCAACTGTGCTGAATAATGGGACAATTAGATAACCTCCTCTGAAAAGGCCATGCCCAATTTTTGCTCAGTCTTTGTGGACAGATGTGGGCAGGGAGGGAAGGTGTACACTTGTATTCCTTGAGGATTCAGTCTGCTTCACTTCAAAACTTCATTGTTCAGCCCGTATCGACAGCAGGAGGTTGGCCTGTTTGGCAGGAGCCTGCCAGCTCTGACACGGCAGAGGTCCAAGTCATAGGTTTGGATATGCGAGAGCTTAGGCTAGGCGGCACTCTGCATACAAGGTGAGGAGCACGCACAGTAATCCGTGTTGTCAGAACCGGTGGAATAAACACCTGGTTCAGAGTCACAGAAAGGTGAAATTCTGCATAGCTGCCCTCTCAGCAGCCCTCCTTGCCCTCCCCACTGAACAGGGAGAGGGCGAACCCTTTATAAACTCTGTAACCCAGTGATGAAAGAAGGGTTTTAAAAAGAGAGATGGGTTTCACTGGCTTGACGAGAACCCCAAGAGATGTAAAAAACAAAAAATGCTGGATGGGAGTGGACAGAACCAGAGGGAATTAGAACAAATGCTTAGTATTAATGAAGGATACTTAGTAACTTTTCTTCTCCTACAGACTGGTACTCCCTTAAGGGGTTTCAGTAAAGTCAGAACAATAACAACAACAATTAATACTAAGATACCACACAGTGTGCCCACAGGAGCACTTGAGCTTCGTATTTTTATAGGACACTCACTAACAGACTTTAAAAGCTTGCAACGAAGTTACTGGGAGGAAAAAAGTTCTGTGCCTTTGTGGCTGCAGGAACCTTCAGACCTCCCAGAAGTGTCACAGTGTCAACAGCACTGTTATCTAACAACGTGGTTCTTCTGAGATTTAGAGCATGACAGCATCTTGCTCCATCAACATACTTTACTGCTTCCATCCTTCCAAAGTTCAACCATGGTACAGTCCACAGCCTTAAGGAATCTCCCCACATCATGAATTTAATTAGGAGAAAAAGTCCCACAATACATTTGATATGATTTACCATCATCTATTTCAACACCTTTAAAACATTCAGCAATGCAGGGGAAAAGACTGTTTTGGTGATTTTCTTCCCACTAAAGGAGGTCTTGAATTTTAGATCCATTACGTTCAAATTGAACCTGAACAATAAATCAAGAAAACTGATCTCAAACTTTAAAGATTTGTATCACGGGACTGACCCAACACAGTAAGCTGGAGCCAGTAGAGTAGAAACCAGATGTTATAAGTACTACAAGAGGTGATGCAGACAAAACATAAGGAGTTGAAGAGGAAATATGTCAATCATGAAGACCCTACCATTTCAGGTAAGAATATAGCTTATGAATAATACTCTTACATTTGGCTGCTGCTTCCTTTTTTTCCCCCTTCCTCCCCCAAACTCAGCACCTTCATCCAATTTAAAAAGTCAGTGTTGCTTGCTATCTTGGACAGATTTACTTTTTCTGTTATACCACCTAGACAAATGGTGCTGTAGCTCTTTGCAGTTGTGGAAGGCCATGGCTAACCAAGGAATCAGTACTGACAGACGTTTCCAGGACACAAACAGTGCTGTGATTTTCTTACCATTTTAAGTCTGTAAACAGCACAAATGTGTTGCTACTTCAGAAGCAGGATTTGGACCTGTCAGGGTATAAATAATGGAGAACTAAGCTATGGAGAACAAAATGATGAGAAAGCGGTTCTAAAAAAACTAAACTTTCCTTTTTGTATTAGGACATGTGAGGCTTGAGCTGAAGTGCCTGCTGTGCCACATTGAGAGGGAGACACTACGCCTGACACCTCTCTCCAAGGTGACTGCCCAGTCAAGTTTCCAGATACTCATTTTCTGGAGTTGATTCAAGCATAGACTTAAAGAACCAACTGTTTGTGTCAACTATGCCACGCTGCTGTGAAGTGCTGCAGTTCTGAAGACTCAACCTGTTCCAGCAAAACACTGTCAAGAACTTCTTGGCTGGTTGAGACAAATATTTCAGATTTCTAAGAGCTGGTTAAGCTCCTCTGAAGCAACCACACTGCCTTAATTTCAGCTGCTATTCCAGAACACATTTACCTCTGGTTAGCAATTTCTATACTGTTTACACACACAAACTGAAAACAGGCTTTCAGAAATTCATTTTTTTTATTAGTATATGACAAGTGAAGAAGGAATGGCACCAACCTGATCTGCCCGGTATCTGAGTAGATCTTACAGTACAACACAGATTGCCAACTGATTTATATCCATAGCACCCATGATATAGGCCAATGCAGACACCTACATCATTAAACAAAACAACCAGGACAAGTAACGGCTCCCATGACAATCTTGTGGTTTTTATCATCCTGTGATGTATTAAAGTCCTGTGGCTATGTCCATATAGACATGCTTGACAGCATTACCTCTCTTCCTGCCTTCTTTCTAGAGGACAAAACGTACTTTCTTCCTGGAGTTCAGTATTACAAACTCACTGCTGATTTAGTTAGTTTACAGCCTAAAGCATCATGATTTGATAGCCATATTACGGCAGAACAACTTTTGCTGTCCCATTTACCCAGCTTCTGTAGTCAAGCCATAGTTTTGACCGTTGTCTTTCATGTTTTACAGCGTGTCACTGTTGTATACAGGTTGTCCTCTCCCTAATAGTATCCAACCTAGAAAAGCGTGAAGCTCAGTTACGCCTACGTTACAATACAGTAACACTATAGACACAACCTTGCTGTAATTCTAAGGTCATGGCTGAAGCTGTGTGGTGAGGCAGAGAAAAAACTTGCATTGCTACTGTTGATCTTTTACTTGCATTCTTGCATAGACACGAATGACTGACAACAAAGTCTGTGAGGCTTGCTGGAGTAAATAACTAAAAGAAAATTTACTCCTAGGCATGAACAAGCCCAATATGCAGCAAGAGACTGGTAAGAAGTATGTATTGCATTCATCAGGTTATATAGCAAGTTTCCAATAGCACCAGAAACCAGAGACAAAAATGTTGAAGTCCCTCTGTATTTGCCCCCATACCTGAACTTCAAGTCTACTACATCATTATGGATTGCTACCCTTTGTCTGAACTCTCTTTCACTGCAATCATTCTAAGCTAATAGCAGCAGAACTGCGCATACTGGCAACTCAAGTGTATTTTGGTATTACTAAACAAAAAAATTGAACTTGCTTCTGTATTAGCATGAGGCTATATCATGAAGTCTTCGAGCAATCCCCATTAATTTTGGTGACAATTTCAGTAGTTTGCTCTTAGCAAGAGCACGGTACCATTTTACCTTTCAATTTAAAGCATTTTTATTTTTACCTTAACTGAAGGGTAAAAGGAGAATGCTGAATGTTCTACAGACACTAAGGATATTGAGCAAAAAAACAGATTAAAAAGGACACACATAGTCCTGTCACCATATTACTGAACGTCAGCTTTGAGTAAAGCCATAGAAAAAGCCAAATATTTAGTAATTGTACATAGGTCTTTTGAAGCTTTAGAACTGTAGAATTTTTCAGTGGCATCTGTTCAGAGGTGTATTTTTCTTATCTACTTCCTGGAGAACCATGAGGGCAGATTCAGGAACAAAAAAAACCCCACAGCTTTTGATTATCAAGTATGTGCACATAAAAGCTGCCTTTATTAAAGTGACTCTGATCACATATGATTAACGTCTTTTCCAGTAAGAAAGTAACACTATGAAATGCAATCTTTAAAAAAATTAAGTTTTTTTTAGAATAAAAAAATTGTTAAGCAGAATTGTTAAGTCTGCTTACTGTCCTAAACACTCCTTGATGAGCTTCATTCAGCTTTAAGTTAATGTCACAGAAAGAACAACAATTTGCCCAGAAAATGTGTCAAGAACCTAACCAATTAAGTAATAATTCTATCAAGGATTTTCAGAATACTTCTTAGCAAGACAGAAGCCACAACCAACTACAGCAACAGGCTTAAAATACTGAATAAAACATTATTCAACTGTATGTACGCCTCTAAAACATTCAGCTTACAAAACTATCAAACGTACTTAAGTGTTTGTCATACTGGCTTTTGCTCAACTACAGCTTTAAACACTGATTCAAATTTCCATATCCTATAATAAATTAAAGGTATTTCCCATAAAAATCTTGTTATAACTGTGCGTTTAATACATATCTAAATCTAAATCCCAATCAAGAAAGCTACATGTATCAGCATGGGGGAGGTGGGGGGTGCAAAAAAAACCCAAAAGAAACCACACTCATGAAGTCTGTTAACAGCTGTTCTGTAAGATATAAAAAGCAAAGCAGGGAAAGATGATTTCAGAGAGCACCCAGGACTGTGAAACAAACCTATTCTACAGAGAGATTGGGGAAGGCTTCTAGGCCACATTCCTGGTTTTATTTTATTTTGATATACGAGAGACAACAGCAACATATACCATAAGTTTTATGTAACTTTCACTATTACTTTTGTGCTGAACTGCATACTTGCACACAAAAGTAAAGTCAAGCTAAGAGGTCTTCAAGTCATCTGTGTAATAAACAATTGTCACTTAAGATTACCGTACATGTAATTGATGGTTTTGTAAATGCAAAGGACAGAGACACTTATCCCACCCATTTCTACCAGAAAAAGACTTAAGACCTGAAAATATTTAGATTTTGCACAAAATCATGGAATTAATTTATGTGTGTCCAATATAAAACAAGCTATTCTTGCAGGAATGTTGCAATTCTGATTTCAAGCTTTGAGTTTATTTCAGAAATAGAGGAAACATGCAGCCTCATTCACTAATGAACATTTTCTGAATAAATATGCAAATCAGCCCAAAAACTAATTAGAGAAAAGAAAGGAGGGTCTTGTCATTACATATTATGCCATAAAAATAACAGAAAAAAAATAAAAATCAAGGGCAGCCCAAGCTTTAAATGTGAGGCTGTGGGTGGATCCTGAGGGACCTGTTAAGCCCCGGCACACCTGTATAGCTCCATGCTGTAACACACAAACATTTCCCGTCTTTGGAACCTGACATGCACAGTACACTTTCTGCTGATTATAGCTACCTTTGGATTAACAGGCTTCTGTAGCTTTGTCTCCCTTACAGCTCCATAGCTTTCTTCTGTACTTATCCCTTCATCTTAATCTCTAATATTCTCTAAGTATCTAACATAGACAAGAAATTGCCACCTGCTGAGAGAAGAAAAAAAAAATGCAAAAATGTATTGCAAAATGTTTATCTTGGATCCAGAAAAGAGTATCTTTACTCTATTCCCCAAAAACCTGTACCCAACAAAATTATTTATAGGCTTTTCTGTTACTACTTTTATTCAAGACAGGGCTTTTTGTTCAGCAGATTTTTCTTTTTCAGAAAAAAGGGGAATAGGTAGTTGTCATGTCTCTTGCATTAAAGAAACAAAATTGAAAACAGAACTTTATAACCAGTAATTGCACCCTTTCACAATGGCAGCTAAGTTAAGAGACTGCTTTTCCTTTGTTATACTTTGAAACCGAGCAGGTATGCAGCTTGATAGCCTATTTTACTTACCTTTCTTTTGTCTTCATCTGCTGGATCAAATCTGAAAATGGCCCGATTCTGTAAAAAAAAAAAAAAAAAAAAAAAAAAAAAAATGTTTCAT
>NW_008795046.1:502355-503223 GCF_000699145.1 Aptenodytes forsteri | reverse complement strand
AAAAAAAAAAAAAAAAAAAAAAAAAAAAAAAAAAAAGAGTTTGCATTTGTTACATGAACATCAGCTGCCACGTACGTAATACCTGCAAAACTGTTATAAAACTTTAGGAGTCTGGTTAAAACCAGCCTCAGATAATGAGGCCATAACCATGTCAACTCATGTCCTTTCCCATTCTACCCAACAGCAAGAGCTTCAGTAAGTGGCCCCAACTAACGATTTCACAATTACCTCACTACTGGTGCAGAGCAAGCCTTCACCTGTGGGCTGTTTCTGATGCGAGTTAACAACCTCACACATGGCACTTTACAAGGTGAAAAACATTAGCTATAGTCTTGTGTTTTACAGATACCTTATTACTCAGACTCTTCCCTGAGCAGTTCCAGTTTACAAGCTTTTGACTGCACTTTAAAGTGTTCCAAACTGGAACAACCATAGTATAATCTTGCCCAGAAAACAAGTAGTACAGATCAAATAAGTCTTATTACAAAACTACCAGTTTCTGTATTGTGGCGATTTCCAAAACGCATTCCAAGTTATTTTGTTTAGAATCATAGAATAGTTTGGGTTGGAAGGGACCTCTAAAGGTCATCTAGTCCAACCCCCCTGCCATGGGTAGGGACATCTTCAACTAGATCAGGTTGCTCAGAGCCCCGTCCAACCTGACCTTGAATGTTTCCAGGGATGGGGCAGCCACCACCTTTCTGGGCAACCTGTGCCAGTGTTTCACCACCCTCAGCGTAAAAAATTTCTTCCTTAGATCTAGTCTCAATCTACCCCCCTTTAGTTTAAAGCCATTCCCCCTTGTCCTGTCACAACAGGCCCTGCTAAAAAGTTTGCCGCCATCTTTTTTTATAAGCCCCCTTTAAGT
>NW_008795046.1:497703-500630 GCF_000699145.1 Aptenodytes forsteri | reverse complement strand
TTCTTGGGCCCCTCTTCCCTCCAGGGCTTTGTCCCATGGCACTCCACCAAGCAGATCCCTGAAGAGGCCAAAGTCTGCTCTCCTGAAGTCCAGGGTAGTGAGCTTGCTGTGCACCCTCCCCGGTGCCCTAAGGATCTTGAACTCCACCATTTCATGGTCACTGCAGCCCAGGCTGCTCGAGCTTCACATTCCCCACCAGCCGCTCCTGGTTGGTGAGAACAAGGTGCAGCATAGCACCTCTCCTCGTTGGCTCCTCTACCACTTGGAGAGGGAAGTTACCATCAATGCATTCCAGGAACCTCCCAGATTGCTTATGCCCCTTACTACAAAAACTACCAGTTTCTGTATCGTGGCAATTTCCAAAACACATTACCAAGGTATTTGTTTCTCTGGTACAGTTAAACACAAGATAGACATGGTCTAACAATGAGTACTTATTTCCTGTTAAACACTTCAAATAGTAATTGAGTCTAGTTCTATGTTAGTAACCTGAAGTATGTTATTAGTGAAATATTACTCATATGACACAAAGTTTATTCTGCCAGTCAAAGAAAAAGCAGTAATACCAGAGAGTTATTTTAATGTCATTTTAAAACTTCCAAGCTAAACGATTAAGCATGACAAACAGCTTCTAAAAAAATAAAAATCTCAATTTCTATTGTTTCTAATACACAACTTGCTACATCATGCAAGTGACCGAAACCCAAAAGTGACCGAAACCCAAAAGTGACCCTCCATAGCACGTTAGTGGGCCTCTTACCTTTCATGACACAAGCTCACAATACACAGAAAGGCCTTGGACATCTACCCTACCATCAAGGGTTACCAACATCAGTTAGATCCTTGAGGATGGTAGGAAAATAATTCCTTTCCTTTCTCTTACAGGGCTTCCAGTAACACTACTGAACCACACAAGTTCAGCAAAATGCCAGCCAGAAGCAGGTGAAAATTAACTGATGAGCAATTAACCAAGAGAAGGCAATCTTTGCATTTGCACATGAACGTTTTTGGAAATTTACAAAAGAAATGTAATGACAGTAAGTAGTCTAAGTGCTGGAGGAACAGAGATTTGGAATAATTATTGCAAATGGGACACCATAAAGGAGCAAGAACAGACCTATTAATTTCTCTCATTATAGTTATTCGATAGCCACCTGCACCTTAGAACTACACTTAATCCGTCCTTTCTCTTCAATTAAAGCATATTTAATTTGTTATTTGGAAAAAACCTACAGAAACGTAAAGCCCAAAAGAGGCATGGGTAAAGATCTGGAACCTGGAGTGCTGTGCCCAGTCTTTGCTGACCCACAGGCAACATATCTGAGTTAGTAACACATTGCACAGAAAGAGAGATGTAGAAAACATTAAGGCAAACTTCTCAACAAGAAACACAGTAAGAGAAATCTCATAGTGAGACAGTATTAAAAGATTCCCATCCCATTTCAAAAGAAGTATTTAGCTACACGCGGAACTCCAAGCCTTCATTCAAAGACCTGAAATGCCAGAATAGAAACTACACCAGCTCTCACTCTGTCCTTGAGAATTCAACTTAAGACTAAATAATTCTTCTGGGGAAGCTGCTGAGAAGGCATAAAATTCAGTTCAGCAAAATTAAGAAATGACATTTGTGTGCGCTTTCTGACTGAACACATTTAACAAAGGGTCATTTTCAAGAGTAAAGACAGGAGATAAAAGGTTCCCTCAATCAGAATCCTTCTTCTGTACCTTAAAGGTCAGCAAGTTAAAACAGTTAGATGTGTCTAATGAACTCTAGACCAACCAATCCTTCAGAAGAAGTGCCCTGCAACTGCATCAATCTCTAGATTTGAATTTCATGTGCACAAAGGCAGCCTACATCAAGGCTGTTGCTCGAGCTTCTAGAAGAAGCTCAAGTTTGAGCGAAGATATCAGTTATTGCCATTGTTAGACTTCTGCACATAAGACAGCAAACTTCAAGCCATCCCTTGGAGGCTGAAGCATAACTGTACACCAATCCACATTCATTTGGCTTTTCCCCTAATCACAGAGCTAGGAATCTTTAACTAAAAACCTGAATGTTTGTTCCTGTAACAGACTCCTAAATTTCACCAGACAGTTAGTTCAACACAACTGCATTTAAATTACATCCAAAGCCAAATTCCGAGTCAGGACCAGCTTTAGGGACTTGTGTGCCAGTCACAGAAATGTCTACACAAAGGACAGACTCCTGATGGGCTGAGATGTGATCTTTAGAAATGGACTATACGGCTCTACTGAAATCTAGGTGTCAAAACGTCCCTATCAGAGGAGGGGGAAAAAGAAAAAAAAAAAAAAAATCCACCTAACATCTAGCTTCACTCCAATTTCTACTTCCCAACATTACCAGGAAATCCCTTCACTTCTTGACTTCGCATACACATATCACACTGTAATGGCAACATACACTAGGTACTCTTTAACATCCATCAGCATTAAAAGCTCAACCTGTTGCAACCCTGCTTTTAGCCGTCTCCCCTTTTCCCTTTGCTTGGCCAGAAACGCAGAAAAACCACGTGAGGTTTGGCAGTCCGTTTTACACACGCCTCCTCCCACTGCAGAGCTACTCCTCTGCCCGTTGACACGGTCACTGCCGAAGCGGTGCGAAGGCCTCTCTCCCACACGCCAGCCAGACCTGGTGACCAAGGACTGCCCGCCTCGGGCGGGCGAGCACGTACACAATGTTGTTATCCAAGAGACTTCAGTGTTAATCTGTCCAGCTTCTTCCACGAGGCACAGGCAGGTCAAGAGATTTTCGAGGCAGACTTATGCTGTGTAATAGCTCTTTTTACAGCTTGATGACCGATAACCCACTACGCTGCACGTCAGGCAGGTAAAGTAGAGGCGAGACAGTAGGCGCGGGGGGCCAAGCCTGGCAACGGGCTTGACCTATCCGCGGGACCGCCGCCCTT
>NW_008795046.1:462706-497057 GCF_000699145.1 Aptenodytes forsteri | reverse complement strand
GGGTGCGGCCGCGTGCACCCCGGAGCCCTCCTATTGGCTGCCCTCCCGCCCAGTCCCGCCGGCAGGAGAATGAGGCGAAGGGACTACGCCTCCCAGCATGCCAAGCGACGCGGCACTGCGGTGCGCGGTGGGATCTGCGGGCTGTGGTGCCGCGGGGCACGATGGGTACCGTAGTCCGCACCGGGCAGCCCTGACCGACGGCGGGCGAGAAGGGCGGCGGAGCGGGATGAGGAGTGCGAGTTCGAGTCCCGAGCGGCCACGGCCGGCCGGGAGAGTGCCCCCGGGTTGGTCAGTGGCACGAAGCACACCCCGACACGTGCCCTCCTCGTTAGGCTTTGCCGCAACGTCTGGCAGCAAAACAAACCGCTTTTTCTCAAGTCCAAGCCGGCAGGGTGGTGGGGGTACAGGAAAATTCTCCATTTCCATTTGGAGACAAAACTCCCTCTCTGAGGGACATCACGGCTGCCTTCCCAAAACTGCTGGCGTGTCCTTTCAGAGAGGGGTCAATATACTTTCTGGAGGGTGTCGGTGTGGGCGTGAGTAACCAGGGCAGTGCGGCGCAGAGGTGCCGGCGTCACACCGCTGCCGTGTTTTGTAGGGAAGGCGGCGGGAGGGGAGGCTGGGCTGCACCGGCGCGGCCGGCCGAGAGCCCGCGGTGACGGAGCAAAGGTGAGCTATGTCTCTGAAGTTCTCTGCAAGGCCTTACGTTTAAACTACAGCTGAGAAGATACGTAGTATTTCCATACTCAGAGTGCCCTATAATCAAAATTCACTGTCCGGATAGCAGAAGACGATATATCGAAGTTAACAAAAAAAGGCGCTAACAAAACTTAGAGGGAGCTGCAGTCGGTCTCTCCTTGAAGTATTTATTCATTCAGCAGCAATTCAGGAGGTACTCCGTGGCCATGAAGAGAAACCTTTCATCTCACAAACGATCGGCTCTGTGGTGGAAAATACCACAGGGGCAGGGAGGTTTCACCTGCAGATGGACGGTGGCTCCAAAGAGCGCTGAGGGTGCGAGGACGTGTCGGCGTATGCCTGTGTGGGCTCGACCCAAACTAGGATCTGAATTTTTGGGTTGGGGGTTTCTTGCCACAGTTGAACTGAGATACAAAACCAGAACAACACAGTCATTGGCCTGCAAGGAGTAACAAAATCCAGCCCAAAGTGCATGACCATTTCTTCCGAGTCAGGTCCACGTGTATACTAATGCAGCTTTTGAGAGAAACCCAGTAAAAATAATGCTTTGTTTCTTTACAACTTACAATTTACAACTCTATAATAAAGCATAAGCCTGCTTAGATTTACTTCACAGCACAGCAAAACACTCATTTTACTTGCCAGTTAAATTTTTTGTTTAAATTAAAAAAAAAAACTAAAAAATAGACTAGAAAACTGTTACTGCCCTTTAAAGGCACATTGTTATTCATCATCAGTGTGTTTTAGTTTCCACTTTAGGTAGCATATGAAGGATTAGGGTTTCAATGAAAGAGGGGGACAGAATAAATTGCATCCTCTACCAAAGAACTGCCAGACCTTTTCAGATGAGTGCATACCATGAGCCCTTCCCATGTTAGTCAGCTTTATCTAAACCTTCCAAAGCAATGTCTGCCCCTGAATTTCACGGGTTTCGGGGTCAGTCACAACAGAATTGTGGGGCTGGGGAGGTCAGAGGCCATTTTTGTCAAAGGGTAGTGACCTTAGCAGCAAGAGGTAGCCTGACAAAAACAGGATTCATGCTAGTGAATGGAGTTCTCACTGCTCTTCCCCCGCTGAGTCTTTTTTCTACCTGGTAATGAAAAATCTTGAAGAATTGTGATGGATTTTTGTATGCATACATACATACGTGTTTGTGTGTGTGTATACATCTATTTAAAAATATTAGACATGTGATGTTAGTTATGCTATAATATATAATATCACAATATATTATATTGTATCTATTACTTCTATCTATCTTCTGTTATATGTTTTAGCCCGTGAAAAAGGTCACACTTTTAATAAAATCTTTATTTGTTGTGAGAAGAAAGAGAGGAGAAAGACAGAAAGTGAGCAAGGAAAAAGAAAAGAGAGGAAAAAAAGGAAGAAAGGAAGAGAAAGTGAAAAAAGATTGAATATTTTGGCATGTGGTATAAAAGCTTCTTCAGAAAGATTTGTGTAGTCACATATTTACTTTATATACACATAAATAGGTGGCTAGGCAAGAACCAGCAGTTTCAGTTACCACGGTCAAGGGAAGGGCTTAATTAACAGGCTGCAGGCTCTGACTCAGCAGGCTTGGCAATTTGTACTAGGATGATTTAAGAGATTCCTGCCCCTAACTAGCCATTCTACCCAGAGGTTATCATCCTCTCATGAGCTGCTGCACTTCACGGCCTGGTACGTACCCCTGTGACCTGAAAGCTGTGGCAGCTTATATTAATATGGTGGGTTCTGACCTGCGGTGGTCAAGGAGGGGGCCTGCTTTCCCTTGCAGCGCTTCTGGTGCAGATGGTGATGGTGACCTCTGTAGAGCTGTGTTCGGTAATCTATGTATTGCTCCCCGTGAATGTCCAGTTTAAATTTCAAAGCCCTCATCAGGAAGCAGTTCAAAGGTAGTTGGAAGTGCACGTTCAGACTCCTGTGGCATCAACACAAGTTTCTAAATTAATTAAAAAAAAAAAAAAAGAAAGACTGTGGAGATTCTTTTGCAAAAAACTTTGAAAGCCCTATCTGACTGATGATGTGCTGTGGCTCTTTGTTATGAGCAGCTTTGTGGTGCTGCTGTTGGTCAAAATTCCTTCTCCCAGCACTTTGCGCACGCTGTTGCAGTTGTCCGCTCAGAAAGTCTTTATTATTTCTGGGGCTGACACTGTGTCCAATATCCATCCTCCTTCCTGAACAGTCTCCCTGGGCTCTTCAAGTCAGGGTAGCTGAGTTGTCCCCAGATGTGTTGAAGGATATGGCACGTTTGTATACTAAAACAGTCTCATTTTCTCCTCTCTTTCAGTCAATGGGGATTAGGCTTTATTTGGTTTAACGAGTTATTGTAAAAAATGTAGGAAGTGCTTCTGGCTTCCCTTGAGTGGTGCTGGGGTTCACCTCCATCCTGATCCTTCCAAAGACCCAGCTTCGAGTTACTGGTCAGTTCTGCCCACAAACGTCTCACCAATGCGTCTGGTCCTTGGAGGGACCATGGCAGGTCATGGCCAATAGTCCATCAGGTAACTCGAGATTAATTGATGTTCTTGTAAATGAGTGAACAGGGTCACAGTGGGGTCTTGGCAGATGCGATGCAATGCAGAGATTTGGAATTCGCTGGGGAAGAGAAAGTGGATTTTTCTATTCTAGTGACACTACATTTCCCATACTAATTTCTCACAGTCTTGATGAGGCAGATATTTCTATGCTTGTTAATAATTAATAGGCCAGAATCAATGCTTTGGTTTAAGCATCTTCAATAACAAAATGCAAAGTAGGACTTTGGTCTCAAACACATCAAAACTCCAGCCGCTAAAGACTGGCCACTAAAAAAGCTTCCTCACATGACTTACCTTCTTCACGTGTAGACAATTTTGCCTGAAGGTAGAGTTAGCTTAAGCCTGATCTCCCCTGTCCTTCATAAAAGTGAAGAGTGAATGTATATTGGGTAATCGCACCAGCTGACAAAGGTAAAATTTCAGGAGGTCTGTGACACTAGCCCAGGAAACAAGATTTTCATCAGGTACCTAAAGGTAGAGATAAGCTCCCGCTGTGCTTCTCAAAATCCCACCAGGACCTTGGCTGAATGCTTAAGAGCCTGGACAGTTGCAAAACCTGTCCTGGAACCCCTTCCTCCCTCAATCCTTGCAGTTTTCCAGCTCATTCCTGTAGTTGCTTTAGACCCCAAACTCTCACCAGTTTACCCACTAGTTAAACAGACAAGGTCTGAGAATTTTGCCGCTTTATTTACTCACCTAAGGAAAAACGACTTTTCCATTTCCGGTGTTCCAGTGGCAACACGTTTGTTACAAGGTCCTGTAAAGAAGATAGCACGTCTTACCTGCCTCAGTGAGTACACTGGCTTGGGTGAGCAACAGCAGCAGGACTTAAACCAGACAATATAAAGTCATCGATCTATTCAAAGCCTTGAGCACTTTCGGCTGAAAGCACAGGTGTAGGACTACTCATTGGCTGTGAGTTATATATGTTCTCAAGTCTTTCGTTGGATAAAACCATACATTGTCACGTTCAGGGTTTTTTGAAGGTTTGCTTCTGTATTTAAGTAAATTTAAATGGTATCTATTTAATTTCAAGAACTTTATTTGAGTGTGAAAATCCCTCATATATCTTGCACAGCTGTACAGATAACACTTTTGTCCATTTTAGGCATAAACGTGGTTATCATCACACTGGGTGCTATCAAAGATTTTATTTACAAAACAATTACTAAAATGCCTGATGTCATATTTCCATTTATTTATTTCTTACCCATAGGGTAATAGGTCCACCATAATTGCTTGGTGCATTTTATAATACAGAAGAAAAAGCTATGTTAATAAAATCTAAAAAAACCTCACAAATAGCTACAAATCTGACAGAAAATGTCTAAGAAAAATTCTCCCCAAAATACAATACATTTTTCCACACATACACAGTACAGAATAAGTTCAAAGGCACAGCTTTGAATTTTGCTTTTGTAGAAGTATATAGAATTATCACCACGTGAAGGAATTGAGAGAACAGTTTCATACCTGTCAATAGGTAATTAAATGAATAATCATGTTTGCATTGTCATTTTCTTTACATAATTGCTTCATATCATCATATTTAACATATGTGGCTCTGAATCCAAAATCTTCCCAGTCCCCAAGTCCCTTCTTAACCTTGTCATTACTGACCAGAGAAATTAGATTTTTCCAGATTGTGCAAACTTAACACAAATACATATATAATAAGAACAATAGTCAACTTAAGGCAGTGTATAGTTCAATGCTACATGTCTTTTCTTCTCTTTTGTAAAGATCAAACTTACTGGATCAACAGAAAGGTGCATCAATATACAAAGTTAGGTGTAAACTGAAACCTACAGCAACACATGTCTTTTAAGGAGCCAGATAGAGGAATTGATACGAACAAGTGATGACTTGGCAGAATGGTTTTTAAGGAGCGCATTAAGAGCTTAAAAGAAGAACAGATGACAGAGTTTTGCTGAGGGTGAATTTCCTGTCTTTAATTCAAATTATAAATAGGTCCCGTTCCGGCACTTTTTTTGTAAGAATTATTAACATTTGTCAATAAGAGAGGGCGGCAAAAATGGCTCACTCAAACTGACATCACACAGGGTTGGCCCACATGCCAGAATTAAAGAAGGCACAGATTGGCCCAAGAAGTGGTCTAGAATAGCACAAAATTCTTTTTCGGCTACAGGAACATTCAGTCATACTGGTCTGCAATCTGCCCACATTATGAACTACGTTTATCTGCCCAGGATCTTTTCCATCTTCACCTCCCTTGAAGAACATCCACGAAAAGTCCCACATAACATAAAGTTTTTAGAACTCTTAAGTATATGGGCTTGGCTGATACCAGTCATTTTCATTTAGCCCAACCTGTGGTGGCTTCCCCATTGATGTAGGCAAAGCCGGGAAAGTGTTGCATGTGCTCATATTCAGAATTTCTGCGCGTAGTCAAGGGGGTGTACATGTCACTAGAATTTCCATATCTTGTGGAGTGCATGGATGGGCTCGTGTAGCAGGAGTTTGCAGCCGGGACCTCCGGCCAGCGAGGAGTCACTGGTGTGGGATGCAGCCTTGGAGTACTGCTCATCAAACAGGGCTCCATTCTTGATGTTGGGCTGTTGAAAGGGTACTACAATAAAAACAAAGAAAAACAAATTTAAGAATTATCTACCACATATTTAGTTTTAAAATAAGGGCTGGTGGTATCACAATTCCGTGTTTAACAAAACCAAAATCATATGAATTAGCAGCCCTCCAACAACTAGGTAACATACCGAAGGTGGAATATCAGATAACTGGTGCCTGCAGTCAAACCAAAGCATCAGGTAAAGTTGCAAAGCAGTCACTGCATTTAAATATTGAATTAATTTGTCAAAGAGCTAGGTATATCTGGGAGCAGAAAAATAAATTAAATTCACCTAACCTTTTTCTCACAGCTTTCACTTGGAAACTTGCTATTCAGTGAAAAAGAGAGTATAAAATATCCTAACTCCTGCTCACTCAACCGAGTTTTGAGGGAGGAGAGCAAAAGGATCTTTATTACTGGAAAGGTGCCTTCCCTTTTAAATGTTCACAAGCCATCCTGCCAGTTTCTGCAGAAAAATAGTATGGTCTGGCCTCAGAGCGAGCAGCTAACTGGAGAAACTTATGAAAAGAGGCAGGCAGAAGAAGAATCTCTCTATTCCCCAGCCGTTCACAGTGACAGTTGGAAACTAGAAATCAATCTCTCTATTCCCCAGCCGTTCACAGTGAGAGTTGGAAACTAGAAATCAAAGAAGTTCAACAAATGCCTCCCACTAAGGAGAAGATGTGCTGAGGATAGGATAGGCAGGAAAACAGAGAACAGCTTTTGCCCTCTATAGCCACAGGCTGCCCAGCAACAGAAAGTAAACTGTGCTTATGAGTGCTTGCTTAACATGTGTTTCTCTTATTGCCTGTCTTACAGGAGCAGATCATCTGTGTGCTGTGCCTAAGAAATGGCTCTTCTTGTTTTGCCCTCCTATTATCCATCTGCATCACAGAGATGGTCAGGATCCCCCTTCCCCTTGACCAGCCATGTATCTTCAGAGCTTCTACATTTTACACACAAATGTGTCCATACACACAGGGCTGTGCCTTTTCTACAAAAAGTGTCATAATTTTAAATTTCATGATCTTGGATTGTTTGACACTGTGATATCTCCTTAACTAGAAAGCTGTCACCAAAGTAGGACTATCACTTCTGATGCTTACAAACCTTGCAAGCTGCATGCCAAAATTTTCAATGGCTGAGGACTGTAAAACCCCTTCCCCATATTTTGGAGGGTCATGGAGAGAAGAGCTGCCGTAGTTGTTCCTAGGAGGGAGACGGCAGTGATTCCCAAAGGGTCTCATTACATTGCTCCACTGCCGGATGGGGGTGAGGTTAATCAGTTGCATAAGTGGGTCCCCAAGGGAATTACAGCAATGCCTCCATGAGGAGTTTCTGCTGGCTCCCTCCAGACTGCAGCCAGGAAGGCAGCCCTGCCTTGGCAAACCTATTCGAACAGTTCACAAGCCTCAGGCAGCTCAAAAGCCACATGCTGGCTACTCCTATTTAGAGAGGAGAAAGAGAAGACTATTTTTGACCAAAATACTGTGGTTAGTGGTTTAGCATATTCCACCACGTCCTGGGGAAAGAGGCCAGTTAGCAGATGAGAGACAAAAGAGTAAAGCTGTACAATGCATTATTTAGCATATACTTCTCAACGCCACAGAGACTGTGGATTTACCTGCGCAATCAGCTTCTGAAACAGGCAGGTAAATGGCAGCACCGTACTGGAGCATCAACACTTCAACTGGTACTGCTAATACAGCAATCAGAATAAGCTGTATTGGCAACACCGGCAACAAGTCTATACAAGATCATCTAAATTTCCATCTTCACCCCAGCAAAAGGCTTTTCAGTAGGAAAATTCAGCAGAGCTTAGGCACTGGCTGAAGAAAGCCGCCTTTGCAGAAGAATCAAGTTTGCAGACTTGCTGGCTTTCCAGAAGCTTTTGCTGAAGATAAGAGCTGCCTGTGCCCAGCAACAATGAAACTCAAGCTTTGAAGTTTTATATGAGGTGATTTGAATTTAGGATCATGGTTCTCTCCTTTAACTCATTAATTAAGGACAGGGCACTCTGTCAAGAGACAAACAACTTGCAAGTAGAATACAATCTGCAAACAGAAGAGGTTCCAGAAAAAGTTGAACAATTTTCATATTTTTAATGTTTGGGAGACTAGCTAGTAGATTTAGGATGCAGCTTTCCTGGTCTGCACCGGCAATACACTGAAGTAATTTTCATGCTAGTGTCTGCTGACTGCCTTCACCTGAACATCTTGGTGAACAAAGCTCCTGCCGTAATGAATACAGAGGAAACAAGTTGTCATGTTATTCACTACAGCTTCAGAGTTGAATTCATCTCACCTAACTTTACTTGTCAAAAAGTCAGGCATCTAATAAAAATGAGTAATTTGTGCTCTGTCTACAGCCACTGGAAGAATTTCTCAAACCTCGAGATAAATATTTAAGACAGAAGGTGGCCCTTTTCTTCCTCCTGCTACGTGATGTAATCCATTAGTTAGGTTGGCTCAAGTTAAATAATGGTCCCTTTTCCGTAGTTGTCAAATCCATAAGTTGTTTTTCCTGGCTGATCTCAAATGTCCCACTAATGACTGAAAAAGTGAAGTAATATAAAAAAAATGATTATTTTGGCCTCCCCCCCCAGCCACTGGAAGAATTTCTCAAACCTCGAGATAAATATTTAAGACAGAAGGTGGCCCTTTTCTTCCTCCTGCTACGTGATGTAATCCATTAGTTAGGTTGGCTCAAGTGAAATAATGGTCCCTTTTCCGTAGTTGTCAAATCCATAAGTTGTTTTTCCTGGCTGATCTCAAATGTCCCACTAATGACTGTGTGCAAAATGCTTTGAGATGGTAGGCGTCAGGACCAGGATGGATCATTGGGGAAAAACCACACCGCACAAATAATACATTTTTAACTTTCTGTTTTCTGTATGTCACCTGTGGAGCCGCAAGATGTGGGCCAAGCTAGAAACATTCTTCTTTGTCTTCAGTAGAGTTTTACTTGATACCAATTATCATGGTCTTTGCCTTTATTACCCATTGATCTATACCTGAAGTCACTGTAGATTCTTGTATTAAAGAATATACTTACAACAAGATTAGTCTAGACTTTTGCCATAATACAGCAATGATTATCTCTTGTCTTCTTCCCAATGTGATATTTAATCTGCTCTGCTGTTAACCATTACAGAATCCTTTGCCATCCTGACTCAGTGCAATTTTCCTTTGAGGTTGTGAAACTGAGGTTGTGACCTACAAGAGGGGAATTACTTGCTTTCATACCCCTTACAAATGCCAAGAGAAAGCTCTGGCTTCAGCCAGGATAATTTGCTACTCGATAATTTGTAGACTGCAGAACTTTCATCTATGAGCAAGAGGAACAAAATGAACTCTGGGAATATTGTGGTGGGTCTCCTGGTTGTACGTGGCGTTATGTGGGGAAGCCACATAATGATGTCTTTTAGGTAGTTTGGACCTAAACCTGTGCCGTTGGGGGAATGAAACCTTGGCTCCCAGAATGGACTTCAGGATGCACTGAAAAGGGAAGATAATCCTCCTCCTATCTGCAGTCAAGAGGCCATGCTAAGGCTTACTAAGAAGGCAGGGCTAATGACTGTGTATGAGGGGACAGGATACAGCGTGCTGCTTTTCCTTTTCATCAAGCGCACCCGATGCAGCTGTGTTTATGAATGTGTCATGAATGTAAAAAGAATAACTGCTTGAAAATAACATGGACCCTAAATATCTAGTATTTTACAATAAATTCTGTTATGACTGAATGCAAGATGGAAAGTTTTGTAATGGTAGGTCAGCTAATCGCAAATGAGTCAGTGACTTCTTTTTCCCTACAGTGAAGAGACTATTGAAAGACAATATTTTTAAAGTACTCATTGGCCCCTGCCTGACTATTAACTCACCCAATGAAGCATCTATTCAGCCTTGTTGGAGTGTCCAAAGCATAGCCATCTGGGCGGATGCCTGCCCATGCTGCCTGAATCACCTTTCACACTCTACATCCGGTTTAATGAAGAGTGCTTAAGCATGCTGAACTCAAAACACTGGGGCCCAGTGATCTTTGCCAGATATAAAAGCGACGTTTGTTGGAGGGCACTTGACAGGAAATTACCATTTTCTGGGTTAACTCACACTTGCTGCTACTGCTGCCGTTAGACCTAGACAAGAAGCCCTTTAAGTCTGGGAGACTTTGAGCAGATTATTGTTAAGGCCTTGCCCAAAAATGTAAAATTAATTCAATTTCTTTTAGTATTATTTTAGAAAATACAACGTTAAATATGTCCTCCCATGAAGTGAAGACTGAGTTCCTGCAATGTGAGGATGGAGAATAATCTCTTTATTCTTACCCTCAACTTACTGACTGATTATGCATGGAGGTGAAAGGTGTCTCTGTCCAAACGGCAAAATATTTTCCTTATGAATGTGGCTCTGACTTTACATTGCATTAGCTCACGCTTTTGCAGAATGCTGTAAAGTTAATGTTGTACGTTAGCCACTACTTTAGGACTTGAAAATAACTCATACCAGAAATTATAGCAATTGTGAAGAACTGGCTATAAATTAACTTTGTAAAAATATGCTTAAAAGCTCAAAAAATGACATAATCAAAACTATTGATTGATTGCATCTTTATAACCCTTAATTTGATCCTTTTCTCCACAAATTGAAGCTTATTGAATATTAGTCTGTCAAATAGGTTGGCTAAAACTTTCAAGTCAATCTAAGTGATTTTGGTACTTTTGGGAGTGGCGTTTGGAGCCTTATGAAAATGTTATTTGTAATTATTTAAAAAGAAGTTAAGACATCTGTTTCCTGTTGCATTCAATACATAATTACTTCAATTACATTCTAACAATCTCAAGTCTGTTATGAAGCCATACAGTTAGGAACAATGATTCTTCTTGCATGGGTGGAATTTGGAGAGTATTTTTTTTCTTTCTGTCATTACTAGCTGTTTGATGACAGAGTGGTTATTGGGAAGGGTATATTATTCTTACTGCATTGGTATAGTCATGAGCTTATACTGTCCATGTACTGGAGGGACAAGAACTTTTCCCCTTCTTTTTTTTTGTGAAATAGATGGGCCAGAACAACGTGAATGGACACTAAAGCATGGGCTCTGTCTGGGAGAGGATTTCTTTGGCTCCCTCATTGTAACAAAAACCAGCTATTACTTTCTTCCGCTACTGCCCCCATATAAATCCTGCTGTAGAGGCATACGAAGCGAAGTGAAGACGTGGTTGGGTAGAATTGTGGCATGCAGCATTGCACAGAGAAACCAAGTGGTGCTGCAACTCATAGGGCATTTCTGGGAAGTTATGTGAGACCACTGCAGTCCTCAGAACAGTTTAGGAGAGTCAGAGTACAAACACTGCTTAAAGCTCCTTTAACTATGGCCCCAATACTGTGCTCTGCCTCTGAGAGGTGCAGATCCAATCTACCATGTAACAGCAGATTGTACTACTGCAGCATTTTCCAGACTGGTTTGTTCTGTCCAGACCATGGAAGTAAACTATGCTCTTCATAAACCAAATCTGTCAACAACAAAACAGCAGCGCAAGCACTTCCTGATACAAATGTGCTTCTCCCAGTCCCAGAAGTTGATTAGTGCCTCTTGAGGGCAGAGCCCCAGTTCAGGAACAGCTGACCCTGGCTACGCTCCTGAGCACAACAGGACATGATAGCTTAAAAGCGAAAAAAAAACAGAAGTTGATTAGTGCCTCTTGAGGGCAGAGCCCCAGTTCAGGAACAGCTGACCCTGGCTACGCTCCTGAGCACAACAGGACATGATAGCTTAAAAGCAGAAAAAAAAAAAAAAAGAGCTTGTCTTTAAGGTGGGAACTGCATCTCAAGGAACAAAAAGGGAAACACTGCTATGCCACTTCTATGGCTCTCTGTTAAGTACCTCCACCTGAGATACACCATTTGGAGGTGGTTGCTCAGTTCTGGAAGCGCAAAGAAAGAAAAGGTAAAATAAGGCTGTGTGCAGCGCAGGGTCTAGGAGTGCTTCCCAGATCTAAGTGGCTGATCTGGCAGCTTCTTGACTGAGTCCCTCCTACCTACTCTAAGATCAGGTTTGCACAGAAAGGCTGGAGGGGAGCTGCAGCTCCAGCAGGTTCCCTGCTCAGCACAGTTGAGAGAACAGGACTTTCACATGCTCCCCCGACTACGCCTGCCCTGCAGTGCACATGCAGTCCTTAGATAGCTCCTATGTATAGAGCATCCATCACAAGAGAAACTAAACAGATCATAACTCTGAAGTCTGGAAAAGACATGACAGGAACGAAGTGAGAGGAATGATACAGATCTATAACGTCTTGAATGGCGAGAGTAGATAAATGGGAATGAATATTCCCTATTCCTCATCACCCAAAAAACCCAATGCAATTATGAGATAACAGACTTAAAATTAACAAGATAATATGTGTTTCATGCAACCCATCCCCAAGTCTATAAGTATAAAAAAGCTAAAAGAACTAAAAAGCTCAAAGACAAGGTAACGGAGAGTGGTTTACTACAAAATACAACAGTCCAGCTGCTGCTTCCTTCTCAGGCTGTCCCTAGGCCAGCTCTTGCCAAAGGCAGTGTGGCTATGCTGGTGAAAGGCCTGCTCCCTACTTACCCTATTTCTAAGACTTTTCCTCCACACATTGGTTTCTGGCCATTGCTGGAGGTAGGACCTGGATAAATGGACCTACAATATGATTCACTACAGCCATGCATTCGAGTACTTACACATATATATCGTATGTTTGCTGTTTTTTGTACTGCATGTACAGTGATGCACATTCATATGGTGTGCATCTTTATATGTTACCAGATATATTAAAATATAAAAATATATACTGCTGCAGATTTCTCTAAGTAATCTTCCTACTAAAAGTGTTATCCTTGTGATTTACAAAGAAAAATTACTGCAGCATGAATGACTTTGTGTTTAAGGGAGAGGTGGAATGATATGAATTGAAATATTTATGGATAGCCTGCAAGAAGATCAAGACCTGGCCAGCCAGGGTGAAACTTGCAGACAAAAGCTGTGATCAAAAGCCAGTCAAGTGTACATGGTGGAGGTGGATTAGGTGGTGGCTTTGTGAAGGGGTTACCTTTGAAGGGGGTACCTCTCTGCTAAACTCGGCATAGGTTGATAAGAACGCTCAGAGGCTTTTAGACAGAGTTGTCTATTTTCTACCCTGGCATCTGGTACGTAAAACTGCAGAGGCAGAGAACTGATGAAACATAGTGTCAGTATAAATGTGTTTATGTACACACATTACACAGTCCCCTTCTATATGATGATGGAGTAGCATCGTAGGATTGTATGCACTTCTGCACTGTGGCTTAGAGAATTAAGTAGTAACAAATCAATCTGTAGATCATTTTTCTTTATTTGTGTACCAGGCTCCTGGCCAGTAAGCCAAGTCAAGAAATGAGCAATCAGGCTTGGAGTTACAAGGAAGCAACTGTTCTGAGAACTATTCACAGATGCTGATGAAAGAAAAAAAAGAAGTCGGATTAAGACCAAGGTTTGAACAGACTGTCCCTGTCAACAAAAAGGCTCTTAGCCATCAGTGGGAATCAGTCAGCCTATACTGCCAGAAGGAGCCAGTTTTAGGCTTATGCTGGGTTAGTAGCTGCAGATATTACTTCAGCAGAACTTTTACTCCCCTACAAATTTTTTTACAAGCCATCTCCTCCATTTTTTTTTTACCTTCTTGTCCATCTGAGAGCCACTGATCTTTATGAAACTATGAGCTACTTATCAAAATCTCTATTTAGCCCAAAGTCACAAGACATTTATCACATTCCTCTGTGAGCCAAGGTAAGCTCCAAGACTGTCTCAGAGATGGGAGATAACAATAACCTCAAGGGCTCTCACCATTCTGTTACGGGACGGGGTGTGAGTGAGCATGCAGCTGTGACACATGGTGCTTCAGCAGTATCAGCCTTAGCAATTACTGCTGTCTCATTTCCTCTAACACTAGGGGATTCAAACTATCCAGAAGCCTCTCACTAACATGGACTTGCCACTAGTCAGGTGAGTTAGGCTTGGCTTGGGACCCAAACCTGCACTTTTCAAGAGCTGTACGTAGTACAAGATCTACAGCTGTGTGACTTCTTCCCCAGCATAGCCCCGCTGTAAGGATTCCAATGACAAAACCACAGTAGACATCCTAAAATTAATACAATGCAACCATCATTGTACTGTCAGGTTGGGATCAACATGCTACATGTTGGCAAATACAATTTAAAGGGTCACTCGTTCCCTTCCCTTCCCCTTTCCCAGCTCCTCAGTTCCCCACTTCCGCCAAATAAAAGTTATTCCCTCCATCCCCTTTGGTTTAATTCCACTTTTTTTGTTATGGTGTTATTCGAGACCAAAATACTAATTTATAGCTGCAGCCTAAAACCCACCTCGATTACATGTAGCCTGTTTCAACTCAGACCCCTGTCTGGGGCAAGGACTCTCTCTGAATCCATGTTTGCAGAGGAGAACTTACCCCACATACAGATTTTTTTTTTCTTAGGAGTTAATCCCTAGACACTATCCTAAAGAGCATGATAGAATATTAGCTAAAGTTGAGCCAGAGTTCTATATTTGGACTGAATGTAGATTATAACAAAGAGTTCTTTTGAAGAGTTATGGTCAATGCCTCCTCTTCTCAACTGGTTATATTACCACAGCCATACACATTGCATCTCCTCCGGTTTCAGTATAGTGGCAGCTGTTTATGTATTCATTGCAAATTTGGCTTCCCGTATTTTGATTTTGCAATGTCATGAGTCCTACTGCAATTCCGTGCACCATGTTCCCCTCAGAAAGTCCGCGAGAAAAAGAATAGAATCATAGAATCATAGTGGTTCCCTAACATCTTATTAGGGATATCTTATGAACTTTTTTTTTTAAAGTAGCTAAGAAAGGACTTATCATCAGGGCAGGCATTTTACAGAAGCTCACTTAGCTTTAAAAAGAATGTCAGCAAATTCCATATTAAACCGTTCAAGACTTTTAGATTATTTTTGAAAGTAAGGTTTCAGTTTGTAGTTCCTGTCAATACAGAATGAGCGCATTGATAGCGTTTTGTTAGCTGTGTCCTGCTGTGAGATTCCATCTCAGTTTACAAGCAGCATGAGAAAGAACATGCTAAATACAAGTTGAAATCATTTTGCTCTCAAGTGTGATCGTTAAAGTATAGCTGTTCTTCATGTATGTTTAGGACAGTTCAAGGGCTAGCAAGAGAGGAAGAAATGATCTAACATCTGCATTTGTAGAGACAGCCTACTATAGTATGAAAAATGATTTTAATGTATTATTTCCATATATGTCCTATTTCCATATAACATATTAACCAGGGCATGAGTAAACTAAAAATGTGTTGATCTTGATTTGTTTCATTTATTTCTTGCTTAACTTGTGCTGTCTATGTCGGTGTGACAGACAGTTGTCAGAGGGTAGAAAGAAACTCCTTGTGTGGGTGATAACATTTCTAAACAGTAAAAGACAAATTCTCTGTTTTACACACAGATTCATGGCTTTACAGACCATTTCAGAAGCAGCACTCGTGGGTTTTCTGCAGTGAAGGATAAGAGAAGGTAAAGAAAATTGGTGAGCCAATTTTAAGTCAAAAAGTGATGCATTCTGGAAAAAATCTTGAGATAACAGGGTAAGGCCTGTACTGAAAAAATAATGAATACAAACCTATCACAGGACACTGTACTTAAATGTTCTCTCACTGTTCCTATTGAAGATACAGCAGCTGCAACAACCCTCAAATAAATCCTGACACCTCACGTAGTCTGATGGACCAAGTGCTACACAAAAGGATGAGAAGTTGTAGCCTTGTTCTTTCCATAAGCTAAGGAGCCATTGTTGAGCTGGTCCAAATGAGCATATTGGTTTGTATAGGACAACCTTCCCAGCAGATCTCTAAAAGCTTTAAGGAGATCAATACCATTATTCTTATCTTACAGCTGGGGAAAATGAAGCATAAAAAAGAGAAGTGACTACTCTGCGATCACCTGGCAGACTGATGCCAAAGACCAGAATGAGATGCAGGTTTCGTGTGTTCTAGTCCAAAGCACTATCAAGTTCACATCTTTGCATCTGGTATGAAAGTGTTGCAGTCCAGTGACGATAGTTAAGCATGGTGGTCCCTAATATACTTGTATATATTTCCAGTAGATAAAGCATAAGAGGTGCCATGTGGGTGGAATACCCCAATGCCATCTCCTCCCGCCTGTACCCGCCTTTTGCAAATCTTCCAGCAGAGAGCCCAGAGAGCAGCTTCCTACACTGGGGAAGCACCAGATGCATGATGTACTTAAAGCCCTCCTACAGTGGCACTACTTTTGAACTGTTGCCAAATATCATCTTCACACTTAATCTGTTCTGGTTCCTACTGGCTCAGTTTTGTGAAGAGAAATAGTCCTGAGATAGTTACTGACATAATTTCTCAGCATTATAGTAGGAGACTATAGCACACATTAAACAGAACCTCTTTGCAGTGGCGTCCTGAAGTTATTCAAACTATATGCAGAACTCACAATTTTGGCAAATCCCTAAACATACGTATTCTCAAAAGCAGAGGCCCCAGAATTCACTATGGCCTCTGCATCTTCTTTCAACTATATGAAAACACTTTTACTTCTTGTTAGGAATCTCTTCCTGTTCCCAACACCTAAGAAACATACAACTAATTATATTCATTTCTGTTTTAGCTACTCCTTAATAGAGAAACACTTTCTATGATCCAGGCTGCTAGATTTTAGAGTTAGTACTTTAAATTCACAACCTAAAGCTATTTCTGATAAAAGAATCTCCACCAAAATGAAAAGATATTTAGGTAACATTAAAAAAGAAAAAAATTAGGGACCATCAATGACTAGACTAATGACAACTTATTGATTCAGACAGCTAATATGCTGATAAATAGAAAAGCAGAACTTCACTTAAAATGTTGTAGCAAGCATTGTCAAGTAATAAATCCAACTTACCTGCGAAGAGCTTCTGTGGTAAGCTGAGTAGTGAAGTGGTCCAGAAATAGCAGTATCATGTGGTAAGGATGGATACTGACTCTGCATTGGATGGGGATGCTGGTTGCTATAGCTACCATAGTTGTAACTTCCTGTGTATCTAAAATCCATTTAAATACACTATTTAGTATGCATAATAATTGTATTCCCACTAATAATTCTAGAACTTCTATGAAACATACAGTTGCACTTTTTTAAATAGGAGAATGATACTTTAAATAACCTTTTAAAAAAAGATATTTCCCAGCTCAGCTGGGAAGCAGATGCCACTTAGTGAAATTACGTGTTCAGCACAACAACAAATAGAGAGACTCAGCATGTTTCTGTGAGTAGTTTTAAATTGCAGACTCCTTTGTGCACTTTCTAAGGAGAAAGTGTCTTTCCCTTTTATTATTATTTTATTGCCATGTTCCTAGTAAATTACTATCCAGGCTGAGGAAGTATGGTAAGATTCGACTTAAAGAACTACATTGTGGAGTTCAGCTATCTTCTTGCACTGGGGTCAGATGTTCCTTTTTTGGGAGGGAGAGAGATGTATTAATTTGCATCTGAAGCACACAACATACAGCTTTAGCACAGCTGACTCAAGAATAGAGTGGGATTTGAGGTTGGAGAACCTGCCCACTTTCTTTTTTTTATCCCAACGCCTTGTCTAGGGACAGCCAGGGGTAAAGGAGGGAGCAGTTTCCTTAGCTATAAGAAACTGCAGGGTCAGTGTTTGTTGGCCACCGTTATTTGGGCCATTCACTAGCAAAAGATGCGTGGACACTTTCTGTAACCTCCCCATCTTTGTGTAGCCATGTGAACATTTAATGCTAATTCAGCACAGAAGTTTAAAGGTTCTTAAAATAATGCTATTGAAATCATAGAATCATAGAATGGTTTGGCTTGGAAGGGACCTTAAAGATCATCTAGCTCCAACCCCCCTGCCATGGGCAGGGACACCTTCCACTAGATCAGGTTGCTCAAAGCCCCATCCAGTCTGGCCTTGAACACTTCCAGGCAGGGGGCATCCACAACTTCTCTGGGCAACCTGTTCCAGTGTCTCGCCACCCTCACAGTAAAGAATTTCTTCCTAATACCTAATCTAAATCTACCCTCTTTCAGTTTAAAACTGTTACCCCTCATCCTATCACTACACCCCCTGATAAAGAGTCCCTCCTTGTCTTTCCTGTAGGCCCCCTTTATGTAATGGAAGGCTGCTATAGGGTGTCCCCAGAACCTTCTCTTCTCTAGGCTAAACAACCCCAACTCTCTCAGCCTATCCTCACAGGGGAGGTGCTCCAGCCCCCTGATCATCTTTGTGGCCCTCCTCTGGACCTGCTTGATGAAACAGTGAAACACAAACCATGAGAAACAAACAAACAAGGTAACCAATTCATTGTGTGAGAGAGAACAGTTATTTGTACAGACTTATTCTTTTTCTGGAAAGTTCAATGTAATTTTTACACTGGGTACGGTTTAAACTTCTGTTATTCTTTTGATCTTATGATGGTATTCTAGAGATACCATGTCATGTCTTATACCAGACAATCCAGCAGATCCAAAATGAAAGCAGAGCACCCCTTCTAAAAACATTTTCAGGACATATGGCCCTATGTCCATCTTCATTGTTCAACACTGAGCTCTTATTCTTATATTCACTTGGGCTTAGCTGTAAATATGAGTGGTTTCCATAATCTACCTCAGACAAGCTGGTGTCCACGTAATACGACTTTGATAGTCTCTCTGTGGAGAGTAGGGGAGAGAGGAATGGCTATGTTATGGAGCTGTTGCACACTGTTTGTGGTAGGCAGACATCTTGTGTTTTAATTCCTTCAACACAATAGACTGGTAAGTAAGATCTGCAACAGATGTTTTTGGCAGTCTGCATAAACCTGACATTCACGGTGCAGCCTTCTCTGCTTGAAGGACATGCTCGCCTATCTAGTCCCTCTTGTAGTCTGGGGTGCCCTCGGACTCCCAAACAAAGCCAAGTCCTGTAAGGCAGTGTTTGCACTTCATGTTTTCTCTAGTCATTAAGGATGCTATGTCCTAGTCTGGAAGTTATTGATCCTGTCTCCTTCCTTCAAACACTCATCACTTTGCTAAAATGTAGCACTTTAATTCACTTGAGCATGGAGTTATAAAGTTTCTTATCCTAATCTCTATTGTGTACTTTTGGTCGGGGAAGCTTCCTCTTTCTCTCTTCAACTTCAGGAGAGAGAGCACTGAGGACCTGAGGAGATGACCGTGCTTCTTCAAGGCTAGTATTCTCCTGCCTGTCTGAAAGTGCTTGGCTGAGGAACCCTACATCTCTCTAAGAAGAAAGTGTACCTGAAAAATCCAACAAAAATATTTTCTGCCAAGTACCATGTCTTACAGTGACTTCTGAACCACATCTATAGCTATTGAGTAGTGAGGATAACATACAGATGGCATGTCTTTGGGGAGGTCCAGCTGGGAACTAGCAGTTACTCTAGAATCTAGCAGCTGTGATTCAGAAAGAACGGTCAATTGATCGTACAGAAAATAATACAAAGTCCTGCATCTGGGATGGCACAACTCCTGCAGTGGTACAGGTTGGGGGCCATTTGGAGAGAAAGCAGCTTTGCTGAAAATTGCCTGGAAGTTCTGGTGGACAAAAAGTTGAACATGAGTCACCAGCATGCCCTTGCAAGCAAGCCCTTGCAACAAAGACAACCAGCTACATATTGGGCTGTATTAACAGGAGTGTAGACAGCAGGCCTAAAGAACTGATTATTCCTCTCTATTTGGCACTTGGGAGACCACATCTGGAGTATTGTGTCCTGTTTTCAGCTCTCCGCTATAAAAAGGACATCGGCATACTGGAGCAAGTCTAGTGGAGGGCCATCAAGACAGAAAGGGGACTGAAGCATGTGACCTACAGGAAAGGAACTGGGTTTGTCCAGCCTTAAGAAGAGAGGCAAAGGGATGATCTACAACTATCTAACAGGAGGATGTGGAGCAGCTAGAGCCAAACTCTTCTCAAAGGTACAGTGATAGGGAGAGAGGCAACAGACACAAGTTGGAACAAGGGAAATTCCAATTAGATACAAAGATATTTTCCTCTACTAATACCACAGATTTTCCATTTACAGTCCTGAGATGCCACACATGTGGAGAGTATCACTGTGGATTTAGAAGAAGATTTACTGGAATGAGCTAGAGTAGATTACGAACCTTGTGCTCTTCTCCAGTTTCTCAAATCTATGTTAGTATTACTTGCTATAAGGCTTGTTTTAATAATGGGGAACAGATCATGTAGCCCTTTCTTCATTTCTGGTAACATGCCTTTGGCCTTAATCAGTTTTTATTTTACAGTGAGCAGTTTTTATCATTGAATTTAACATTTTATTTTGTAAAACTGGCCAGAAGCACGAATAAAATACTTGTACAAATCAATCCAACAGTCTATATTTCAGTCTATAACAGTCTATACCCAAGTCTCTCTTGGGAGCTAGTAGGGCTTTACGTTGTTCCAAGACTTCAGTTCTTAAATGTCTTTACATTGTGGAATATTGTGGTATTAAGTGCTCTGATCTTTTAGGTATTCTCTTTCTATCACAAGGTGCTTTGTAGCCTTTATATTTCACAGAGGATCATCTTTAGTGTGCAAGATTGGTAGGAACCCCAGCAGAACTGCTGTTAGGAAACTTTCAGGTATGCTGAGTGGCTAAGAGTCTGCATGTGGTGGGAAATGTACCTACAGCAGGAGAATGGCTCATGGCCTCCATACTGCTTATGCTCTCTACTGAGCCCTTTTGCATGGGAGTGAGGCTCAGTCTTTGGAGCTACAGCAGCTGCTTGCTCCATTTCTCTCTTCTCCAGAAACGTGGAAATCTTAGTGCAGACTTTGATCTTCTCTCTCTTTCTTTCCAGGGCAGCCATCTGTTTGAATCTTGCATACAAGGTCTCTTATTTTTTCTTTTCCTCTCTGAAGATATGGTTCTTTAATGCTTTTAAACAAGCTCTGCCTTGAATCTTTGACTGTACCTTCCATAAGAACTATATAATGAGTCTTGTGCTTCAGAAGACCATGGGTGAGGTCACTGGATTTCTTTGCAGACATTTCTTCAGGAACATGTCTCTACAGTCTGTCACATTAGATTCAAATCATATGAAAACTGAAATACCAATATGCTGATTTTGCTGTAGATACAAAATAAGTAGAAATTGTAATGATTCAAAAAAATTTTATTAGTACTATGTAGAGGGCAAATGAGATCAGGAAATCATTGTGGTAGAAGCCATGTAAACACAGATTCACAGAGAGGCCCTATCCTTATGAGCTTACAAAGTCAATTCCAGAAAAGAAAGCAGATGTCACTGAAATGTTTAGAAGCGTCACCAAAATGTTTCTATCCATGTGTCACACATAAACCAAATGGCAAAAGAAGTCAGATTATAGAAGTCTTTGTTGCCTTTCAGAAAAGTCAATTCACCCAGACAAAAAAGTTTCCTCAAATCACCTACCAAAGGCAAGAGATTCCTTTAGTAACAATGAAGTCTCATGTGTATACATATATGTATTTATACATATATTCAATACCTTACTGTGGTCTGTTCCAATTCTTGCATCCTGTTAGCTCCTGAACCTCCCTGCTGCCCTGTTTCTGCCTCCACCGAGTAGTCATATTGCTGGATAGGAGAGATGTTCCATATCTCCATATCCAGGTTTCTGCAGGAAGGGTTTAGCAGTGACATTCCAACACAAATCCAAACCTGTCCACATCCAAGAGGGAAGGACATGCGGGGTTCAAATTAATTTACTGTCACCCTGCCAATCAGGATATAATCTTCCACACTGGGAAAGCACTTCTGCAGGGGTAATGAGTATGCAATGAGACTGAGGAACTCAGTAAAGTGTTTTGAACATCTTGCTTCATGTCAGCATCTGGGCACTTGCTAATCTTGCTATGTGCCTGGCCCTTCTCCATCGATTATTTTGTGATTGTTTCTTTTTAGTTATGGATGTCTATGAATTATACACTTACTCAAATGAGGATGGCACAGAAGAAGTGTTGCTTGATGAAAAGAGCACTGAGAGACTTAGTCTGAGTTTCTGAAGTTTTCCAAGATCAAATAATGTTATGTAAATTTCTACTGTAATTATTTTAATTGAGAGCCTTGAGCAAATTTTGGTGACAGAGATGGAATCAGATTGTGGTGAAAATGTGGCTATTTTTCCAAACTGTGGACACTTTTGATTTGCAGGTTTATCAGTAGTCATAGAATCACTGAGGCTGGAAGAGACCTCTGAAGATTGTTTAATCTAACCCCCCTGCTTAAAGCAGGGTCTGCTAGACCAGGCTGCCCAGGATCATGTCCAGCTGGGGTTTGAATATCAGAAAGGATGGAGACTCCATAGCCTCTCTGGGCAACCTGTTCTAGTGTTTGATCACACTTACAGCAAAACAAGTTGTTTGTTTGTTTATGTTTAAATGGAATTTCTTGTATTTCAATTTGTGCCCATTGTCTCTCGTCTTGTAACTGGATACCACTGAGAAGCATCTGTCTCCATCTTCTTTACAGCCCCCACCGGCTATTTATACACATTGATAAGACACTCCCTGAGCCGCCTTCTCCTGAGGCTAAACAATCCTAGCTCTCTCAGCCTCTCTTTGTATGACAAATGCTCCAGTCCTGTAATCATCTAAGTGGCCCTTTTCTGGACTCAATCCAGCATGCCTGTGTCTGTCTTATACGAAGGAGCACAGAATTGGATCCAGGGCTCCAGATGTGGTCTCAGCAGTGCTGAGCAGAGAAGGATCACCTCTCCTGAGACATGGTATAGTAGGATAGTTCTTTGGACACATCTAGCCTTTGGGATAGAACATGGCACAGGAAAACAGGAATCAGAGGAGAAATCTACTGAAGCTTTCTCTTTTATAAAATATTCTCCAGGCCTACTGTGTTTTTAGATAGCATTAAATGAGATTATAAAACTGAGATATAATATAATACAACAATAACAACAGCCAAAGAGTAATGATACCAGCATCTTTGCAATACAGACTCACTACATCAAAAACCAGATTTCACTGCATTTCCAAAAAAACTCTAAGCTATGCTTAGGTTCATCCAAAAACCACAAAAACACCCAAGACACTGGGAAGTGACTTACCCATGTTCTTCTCTGTGGGGATAAACAGGTATCCGGTGTGTGACAGATGATGATGGTACATGTGGACTTCTCATGCAGGGCAGCTGTTGGGAATTTTCAGCAGGTGACCCAGCAGCTGTTGTCACAGTGTAGGTGAGTGACCACGTATAGGATTGCATAGCTCCTGCAGACAAACAAGCATTAAAGGAATACAGGTAACATGGGCTGTTGTTCACAGAGGTGTTATGCTTTGAGATGGTTACAGGAAAGCAACCTAATAGGCACTGATAATGGAAACAGCATCAACCAAAGTGAACAAAACAGTTATGTCTGAGGTGTAAATAAAAATACAAATAGATCAGCTGGAGTGTGCAAAGATCCAAAGGTAAGAGACATATCTGGAATAGCTCAGACTGTGAACTTCCAGCGTGGTATTGTAATTTGAGGCTATCATTTTTCAGAAAAACTGGGATAGGACTTAGAAATGGAGGAACACCAGTGCTAATATTTCTCAGGCATGATGCACCAAACTCTGAGGTCTCTCTCACATGGAGTGGGCTGCTGGCCTGTTTAGTTCTGAGGCTGATCAGGCCTGGAGTGAGGCAGGAAGTATGATCAGAACAATGAAGGATTATAAAAAGATGGGTGTTACACAAATAAATTTCTTGAATCCTTTTGCAGTTTGTATCTGTTCCACCCAACCAGGTACCAGCCTTTGTAGTGGCAACACAGTGGTAGATCTCCAAATTATAACAAATATATATACAGAAATAGCCTAGCTGTTTTCTTCCCACAAAAAATGTTTCTTTCTTCTTTCGAGGCGGCAGGGACTGGACTTAATTTACTTTTTCATGTAGAGCATTTGTGGGAAGAGCAAAGCAAAGAAGTGGGTTTTCCATTTTGCTTGGAAGGTGCTGAGCTTTTAATCATCCTGATCCCTTCTAGGCAGGAACTCCAGATTCATGAGCCAGCTGCTGAGAAACCTTTGTCCTTTGCACACACCCCTTTCACTCAGGAGGCTGGCAGATCCATTGTTCCAGTACAACATAGCTCTTTCTGGAGGTCATGACCATACTGGCTGAGAATACCCTGCAAATGAGGACCAGAACACTGATTTAACCCAATACGTACACTAGTTTGGAGGTCGCTGGGCACTCTTTACTCTTTTTCAGTAGCTAAAAGCAATTGCAGGAGGTGACTTGTTTTTTTCAGTGTGGATTCTAGGACTTCCGGTAGTATGAAAGGGCCTAATTCAGAGGGGGAAGTGATTGTATTACCAGGTCTGTGTCTACTCCATGGCTTTGGGGAATGAAAAGCCTATCTATCTCAGATGTGCATAATTTTCTTCAGGTGTGTGTGATTTTATTTGGCAAAATCAGACAAATAATTTTTTTAAATGGGAAATGCTTAATTCTGGGTGTGAACGAAGGCATTCTGAGCTTCACGAGGTAAGTCCAGCTTGAAATTCTCCAGCAGGGTGTGATTTGGTGCTCTTACAGTAGAGACATCCTTGGATGTGTTACAGCCAAGGATATTTGTGCTAGGCCTGTTTTCACATGCCTGCATTTTCTGTCACGGACTCTTGAATTTTCAGTCTTTCATGTCCTCCCATTGAAGAGGACCACTGAGATCCCTGAGACCAAAGAGGAGGCATACACATTTGAGCTAGCACTTCAGTGCTGCAGTGGCTATGAGCAGTCATGGTTCCCTGAGTTCAGGAAAAGTGTTTAAGGAAGCCTACCTTCACTAGAAAATACAGTTTATGTGGAAGGGGCCAAAACTACTTATGCGGTCACCAAATAGCTTCATTTGAAAACAAGAGAAAAACTGTTTTGAAAATATCAACAACTTGTCTGCAGAATACTTTGGTGAAACATTTCAATTTCAAAAGATCAACATATTTTCCTAGTGTTATTTTCCAAATGAAAATTTGAAACTTTGTTTCAAAACAGGCCTAAACTCAAAAGGCAAAAACAAAGAGAAAAGAAAGAAAAGAAAGACAACAAAGATGGCGAAAAAACCCAAATACTTATTTTTAGGTAATATTACTGTTTTTTTTTTCACTTTTTCACTTTTTAAATTCACCAAAAACCAGAAGTTTTACTTTGACTTGATTTTATTTTTTCCAAGAAAAAATTTGGCCATTGAGCCAAAAATCTCATGACCTTCCTAGCTCTAACAAGAAGCGGTAATAACACGGTCAAAAGATCCTTTGCCTTTTACCAAATATGGTTAAATTGGCTGGCCCCAGCCATACTGAGAGCCTCCTTTTCTTTTTTTCAAAAATAGTAGGGATCTTATCTCAGTCTGAGGAAAATAAGTCAGTCCAGGTCAGCAAGTTGTTTCGTTTGCTCCCTGTGGGAAGTCAGACTCCTTGGATGAGAGGACTTGGCCACTCCTGGCTTTCAAGTCTAACTGGCAGTTACCTCAATTCAATTTTAAAATAAATGTTTAGGGTGTAACATGCTTTGTGCCTGTCCAGACAACACAGAAACAAATACAGAGAATAGGTCTTGCACTGGAAGATTTGTGAATATCTTTGTTTAATTATCCTAACCAAGAATTGTCCCTGGTACTACAGGATAGTATTTCACACAGCTGCTCTAGGAAATACCCACTTTCTTTTGGAGGTTATGGATTAGAAGCAAATGTATGTCGGGTTTTACTCAGGATTTACAGTTACAGGAAGCTGCTCAAATATTTTTTTCAGAATGTTCCTGGGAATCTACGGTTGCCTCACTTCTCTTTGCCTTTGTGGAAGGGATGCCATTATTTTCAGTGACCTAGTCACAAAGACAGAGAGGAAGGATAGAAGAAGACAACAGATTTGCAGACGTGTGTATGTATATATCGGGTCAGCCAGGATACTGCCAACATTGTGGTGGGTGGAAAAGGATGAATGAGATAAGTCTGAAAGTTTTTCATAGTTAGCTTTTTAATACCCACCTATGCCCCAGCCCTATATGATTCATTTCCTCAGCTGGCTGCAGAATTGAACTCCAGGAGATGAAGTCTCTTTTAGATATGACTGAACCCAACTGAACTGCTTTCTGAATTAAGCAAAAACAATAGTGATTGAGCAACATTTTGCTCTGCTTTGTGTTCTGAACATGCAGGGTTTGATTAAAATAGGGAAGTTCATTTATTATCACTCCTTTTTCTTTTCTCTTTTAACGGAAAATCTGATTTTAAGGATACTAACCAAGAGGCCATCTGACCTGTAGGAGAGCCAAATATAAATGGAACTGCTATCAGTCCAACAACGGCCCTGTTGTCATTAGTACCATCATGTATACCAGTGCAGAAAGAAACAAATGTTGCTTCATGATGCTGCATTTTATATTTGCTTTATGCTGGAGTAAATGACCACCCAGGTACAAGCAAGACACTCACAGCACGTGTATTATGTCTGATAGTAAGCAGTACTGTCAACCTCAAGCAGTCAGAAATCTGGAGTCAGACCCCCATTCTGCCCCCACACAACGAAGATATTATCTTAACTATCAGCTTTAGAAAAAACACAAACCCTTCCATTTGGAAGGGGAGATTGCCTTTTGAAATAGGAACCTTTGACTTTTACACTCTGCAGCTATGAGAATTAAACTCCAACTGTTGAACAAGAGCTGATGTTCTCATATATTCATATGAGTCCAGGAGCTGAAGCTTTAGGAAAAAAACAGAAATTTGTTGTACTCACACACACAAATATGAGAGGTGGTAGCTCTGTGCAAGCATCTCCTGTGCCAGATTCCCAGCACTTCAATACCTAGCCTAGACTTGGAAGAACAGTGACCTTAAATAACCATCGCTGACTTGAAGAATTATTTCACGCATACATTTCTTGAAACTAAACAGTAAACTGCATAGATTAGTTTACTAACATATTAGGAACTACTTACAATTTAGAGTTCATTTTGGGTTGTCTAAAAACCATTGCATTGGCAAATGAGTAATCACAGCTTTAAGAGGGGCTTTAAGAGGGAATAACGTAGTCAGCCATATAGCTATCACTTTTATTACAATATTGTTGCAGTTTGAACAATCATTAATCTGGCCTTTGTGATTTAGAAAGGATGGAGACTAATTATCCTTTTAAATGTCTAGCAACTTAACAAGAAGTTTTAAATAAAATGTTAGCTGAGCCATGCCAGATGTTCTACCACAGAATGCTATATATAGGATTTACCTTTCTTTTGCTTGGTATCATGTAATTGCAACAGTTTATTTTGCTGGTTTTGTGCTGACCACTGACTGAAGGCAAAAACATTAAAAGGAAAGTTTAATAGTTAACTTTTATTGCTAATGCCACAAGCTAGAAAGAGTTAATGATGCCTTAAATTGGGGAACTGAGAGCTAGCGGTAACCAATGGAACTAGTTCTCAAAATTTGCACCATTTGCAGAGTTCTACATTTACCTCATAAAAGACACATAAGAAAATCAACAGAGTGTACTTTAAATATATCTCTCCAGAACAGAGGTTCCTGTTCAAAAATATTCTATATATTAATGCCACAAATCTGTATATGGAATAGTTTGATTATATGTAATACAACTTCAGCACTCCTATTTTAAAGTATAGCAATTTCCTATAGCTGAAACATGGTTGTTATTTTGTATTACTTCATGTGAATGAACCCTGAATTCCATGGTGTAATGGCTGGCAAACTAAAAAGGCAATCAGTTCATCTACATGATGAACATGGGAAACGGAGGTATTACTAATTGCTCAAATTAAGACCAGGAAATAGCCACGTACTTATATTTAATCTTAACCAGACCACTACTTGCATTGACAAATTTGGCTTGTGCTAGGCAAAAATTATTTTCACACTTGCAAAAGTGAGACTGCACCAGACCGTAAGAATAAAATCCAATTCAACCAAACAAAAGTTTTTAACCTAAAAACGAAAAGCTGGAAAAAACAGAGGGCTAAAATAATCAGAAATAGCTTTCTTGCCTAAGAAGTTCTGCTATGAGAACAACTACGTCAAGTTCTACTGCCTGTTCTGTGGGAGTAGGTCCTTCAACCATTGTTCCCAAATGATCCTGTTTCTGGCTTGAGACTTCAAGCTAGCAGACCTTGGCCTTACCAGGACATAAAAAATTAAAGAGAGTGAGAGAATAAAACAGACTACAATAAAATAATAACCAACATGAAAATAAAAAGGAATTGCATTTGTGATGTTTGTGTGAGTCCGTTCCCCTGCATTACTGGTGAGATTCAGGAAGGATATGTAAGATCCATGCAGTTCCCAGACCTGCCGAGATCTGCGCCTAAGTCAGGTACCTAAGTCAAGTAAGCTGAAGGTGGAAGCCCAGATAGCTGACAAATAGGCTGTTACATAAATAAGGAATAAGCTTTGGGTTAATAGTTATGATAGTCACACAGAGTGTTACAGTCTCTGCAACCTAAACACAAGTCCCTCAAATCTCCATTCTTGTCAATGTCACTGGTGAGCACACAGTTCCCTACTTTTCAGTCTTTTACTTCTGGGTACAGTTCTGCATCATACTAAGTTCTGGTTATAACATCACAACAATCCCATTGGGCCACAATGTCTACAGAGCAAGTTACCCACAAAATCAGTGTTTCCAGACTCAGACACATACACCACCTCCAGCGCTGCCTGATCCAAAGCAGTGTGCTCACCTGCCATGTCTAGGAATCATGTGCCTCTTGTCTAACTGTTCTGGGGGTAATATCATCCTATTTCCCTCTTAAATATGGTATAGTCTCCAACAGTGAGAAAACCTTACGTTTTGATGTAGGGACAAATGTTCTTAAATCTCTTTCCACCACAACTATGCGTGGTGCTTCCCTGTGGCGCCTTTGAAAACATGAAAAACATTTGTCAGAAAGATTTATTAGTCCTTTAGCCACTGCCAAATTCTCCAGTGTGGTAAGTCATCACTTTCTGACATTCTTTCAGGAAGGTTTTGTAACTTTTCTAGTACATCACAAAAGTGATAGTTTCCACATTCCGATTATACATCCATTTCACTGAGGAGCAGCAAAGCTGGAATTTCACCGCCTGGAACGCCTTCTGAAAGTCATTCACATTTCTGCCTTTTTTTTCCATGAGTTAAGAAAACGCTGTCTTTTGACCATACAGATAGACTGTCCTGCCCACATCCAAAAGGTAATGAATGAGTTTTACATTAGAGTACAGAGGATAGTTGCCCATTTAAACAACAAACAAGAAGCCAGTTTTGTGCTTATTGTTTTCTGACAATCCTGCCCACTAATTGAACACCTTTAAGCACAGATTTTTTAATCTGTGAGCCCACCAGAATACACCTACTTCATCAGTTGCCATAATAGAGTATGCAACTGAAAATAGGCTTCAGACATGTAATCCCTAGTCTCTAACATTGAAAGATGAAAGTTACCAACGATGTGTGAAACATTCCCAAGAGAAACTTGCACAGCTATTTAAACATATTTGGGTCTCAAATATGTTGAAAGATATCCAATTCCCATTTTACCCACTAGGAATTCCTGAACCACTAGTTGTTCAGGATTTTGAAAACATCACTAAACCTTAAAATATCTGGCACGTTTTCTTGAAGCATGTAAAATTTTTCGGAGAGACTGATTGCCCTTAAAGTCATTGAAGATGCTCAGAAGTGCTATATTCATAAAAAATTCTTTTGGGGCATTGCTAGAAATATGAAAAATTGGATTGATTTTTAAAATCATTTAGAAATAAAGTGACAGGTCTTCTCTTCTGAAGGCCTCAGCTACTGAACAGATTCTGATATGCTGAGGTCTGGGATCTCCTGTTAGGCCTTTGGACTCCAAACATCAGATCTTTTTCCTGTTAGATTGCACATCATGTTCGGATACAGTGAGAAGGCACAACTGATACTTTAAACAGATTTCTGTTTGGGAAGGCTTCTCATCTCTTGAAAGCCGGCACATCAGGTTCTCAGACTCAATTTCAGGTGACCAAGTGCAAAAGCCATCTTAAAGCAGATCCAGCTGCCGTAAGCCTACCTACCTGTTGTGGCTGCTATGACACCGTACTCTGGGGACTGATTGCTGACAGGCGAGGGGGCAGAGGGCACTTCCACTGAGGTGGCAGATTTAGCTGGGGAGAATGGCACTGGGGAGGGAGTTGGAGGAGCTGGTTCACTCAGAATAATTTCTTCTCGTAGTTCTGCTGCAGGATGAGAGATGAGAGAAAAATCATCAAACATAGTTAAAGGTAGAGTCAAGGAACACTGAGAAACTAAAAAAATTAATGCAATCAGTAAAGTTCTGTAGGCTGTATTTCAAGAAATGCATAGCAGGAATCACAAATCTTTGAAAGAGTACTTCTATAACATTCAGCGTTACAACCTTCAGTGTACCTTTGTAAGACCTCTTAAAGGAAACTGCTATTTTTCCTGTTGTATAGATAGGAAACCCATACACAGACAGCTTAAGGTTTATATTCCTGTAATATACTATTAGATACCTAAAATTAGGAGTCCAGTCTGAGTCAGGCACTTCTACTCCTTCTAGAGGCATTGGAAAGAAACAAGAATCTCCAGGGGATTCCAGTGGCTTTTGGCCATGACCTTCTCTCTTCATTGACTAAAGAGGATGACACTGGATAGTTCTAGCTGCTAAAGCTATGTGGAAAGTACACAGGGATAAGCAACTTCTTTGTCAAAAAGACCAAGAGGCTATGGCAGGGCAATTAATTAAATCCAGGTCTTTCAACACACAGAAGATATTACCCTAATCATTGAAATGTTCTTCTTCCCATAAATCTACAGGGTGACAAATTAAGCCACAGCTACAAATGGAGAGTAGAACTTTCCAAAGGTGACAGAGGGGTTTAACTTGCCAAAATTAATGGGAGATGCAAGGAAGGTAGATCACTGAGGATCCCTCATTACAAGGGGCTGCCCTGAGCAGAGAGACTAGAGGCAATGTCTGTTCGCTTCTGTTCTGGCAAGTCAGTGCAGAGTGAGTGGAGCAAGACTCGGAATCTGCTTCTGTGCAGGTACTTGGAACATAAACGTACCAGAAATGACAGCTTTGTTTTTTGTCTTTGCCCACTTCTCCCATCTCTCCCTCTTATTTAGACTGGTAAAATCCATTAATATCAGTGAATTTATTTAGTGTTAAACCAGGGTGAGAGAGAGAATCAAGACTGGGTTCACTGAAATACAATGTTGGCTTAGACAGACTAACTGGGGTAAAAGGCTCAGTATAAAAATCTCTTACTGAAACACCAAGTGTGTGCTTAGGAATGGGGTTCAGACACCCAGAGTTACATCATGAACCAGGCAGGCCTCTTTCAGAATGTATTAACTGGGGCCACCCCTCTCACAAATGACTTGTTTCAAATCATGATGGAACTGAAAAACACTTTGCTCCTAGATAAGCCTCACTGGGTTAGATGAGGATAAAGAAATGTCCTAACATAGAAAACACCGAATCCAGTGGAAGAAAACAACAAAAGATGAATAAAAGAACAAACTCACCTGTGCTTCCTTCTCCTTTCATTGCCCTCATTAGCTCATTAGCTCTCTCCTGACAATGGAGTGATTCTAGCAGGTACAATACGTAGTCATCGAACATCAAGTGAATAAGGTGAAAAGACCCTGGTAATAAAGTGAACAAACAAAAAAGCCATTGACTGTCTCAATACACTCATTAAACCAATGATTTGACTGTCTCAATACACTCATTAAACCAATGATTACGGTATTCAACACAAACAGTACTGAATAGGACTGCCTCCACATACCACTATCACTGAAGTATCTCTCTTACTCAAGGTAAGAAAGGTCAAAGTAAAACTGGGTACTAGCAAACTCTGTTCACTCCTGGATTTATACAGGCTTATACAACCAATTATTGTGGTTTAGGGTGCAAGGAGGCTGCCTAGCTGAGAGCTGGGGCTTGATGGAGTTTTCTTCTCCTACATTAGCACTGAACCGTTTAGACAATTACACTACAGTGGAATTGTTTCCTTTTATCTAAAGGAATAGATACAAGTTTCTGTCAGAAGACAGAAAATCTTATACCTTAGATATAAGTTTCTGTCAGAAGTAGAATCCTGAATTGGCTGCCTTAGTGACACGTCCTGGTATGAATTTTCTGAACTACCTGTGTCATTGGACAAAGAAATGAGAGACTAATCAATAGGAAGGTAGAAACAATCTTCCAAATCTCCTGATGGTATATCTCCAGTGCATTGCCTGGAGTGGATGAGACATCCATTAACTGCCAAACATAGAGGCATTAGCAGAAATTGTGGATGTCTTAAATGGAAAGACTTGTGCCAAAGCTTTGCTCTGTCATACTTCTCCTTTCTACATTATCTTTTCCTGATTATCAGTTCGAATCATATCAGCAGCATAACATTTGGCCTGTTTCTGTGCTTACCTCTGAAGATACCATGGATACTATCTCTTAACTGCCATGACAGGCACGTGAAAAACTTAAGGGCTAAAGGACTTAAGGGAAGAGTACGCACAACAGAAAATGCGGGGGATGAAGTCAAAAAAACACTTTGAAAATTAACAGTAAAAGGAGATTATATGGATAGCTATCTGCCACAAATCCTCAAGTAAGATTTGAATACGGATAGAGAACTTGCTAATGTTGTTAGGAGGAAGGACTGGGTGATGCTATGGACTAGAGTACTGGAAATGAAAAGCATGCTGTAAGAAGTTCTGCCCTTAGAGATTTATATCATCCTCTGATTTATATACTTCCTCTGTAGAAACAGAAGTATTAATACTATTGCACAAGGCACTGGTGAAACCTCACTTAGAACATTGCATATAACTGTAGTCACCCATGTTCAAGAAATATTAGTACAAGTTGAAACTGGTATGGAGAAGATTACCAGGAGGATGCGGGGAATGGAGAATAGATTTTAAATGACTAAAAATGCACGTCTGGCTTCATTTTGCAGAAAGGAAGTGAGTTGCTTCCCATAATTTATAAAGAAGGATACATGTCAGGGATGGTGAAGAAATGTTTGCCCTAGAGCACACATAGCCACAAAAATAGATGTGTAAGAAGAGACCATAGATGCATTTCAGGGGAAAATTAGAGGAGCAAAGCATCAGAGCCAAACATTGTGTAGTGTCCTCCTGAAAGGAATAACATTCATCTGCAGGGGAAGACTGACAAGTATCAGATGGAGTTTGGTCAGTTTATGCAATAGACTTCATGACACAGAGTACCTGTAATAGCTCCAGACAGGATTTGATCATACATTTTTTTTTTTAAAGGCTCCTATGTTTATTTAGACTTGCATGGAATATTTAAAACTTGTTCATATAAGTCATTAAATAACTCTGGCAACTGCAAATGCAGTCAGGTTAAAAAAATAGCCAGTCCAGCAGCTGGCTTAAACCAGAGAAAGATCACCAGCTGAGAGGGAAACAGAGATCAACTACTGCCAGACAAGAAAAAAATGCCTCATCTAGATGTGTTCCTTTCGAAATTCCATTACTACATTCTGAGGAAAAACACTTCCATGGGAAAAAGATGCAACAAGTTTCAAATTCAATCAAATTTTGTAATGATTGGTTTCTTCACAGGAAGGTTAGGTTTATCTTGGGATACTAGCTTTTACCACAATAAAGCATAACTACCCCACTCCATCTTCTCTACTCAAACATACTGTTGAAGGGCAGAAGAAGCGGTTTGAAAGACCCTATATCCTTATACAATTCTAGCTGGCAATTCAGCTTTCAAAGCGAGTCTGAGCACATTCTTTTTCTTTGTGACCCGGATGGTCTTTGTGTTTCATTCTTTCACTCCACGCCTGCATGGCTTCTGTCGTCACTGATACGAGCAGAGCACACACACTGGGAGGTGAACATATGCCTTTGTGTTCTTGGGCCAGGCAACACAGAAAAAGGACATACGTGATTGCAACACCTCTGCTACGGGGAGGAAATCTTTGGTTGTTGGTGAACCTGAAGCATTCAGGTTTTTATTTGTTTCACGTATCTATGCAAATCAAAATGTTCCCCAGCCTTGCAAGGGTAAATAGTGGAGATCTTCACTTGACTACTGCAGAGAGTTTGTTTTTAGAAATCTTTTGGGCTCAAAGTCTTGTTAAATAAAATCCTATTCAAGTTAGCAGTACAGTAAAGACAGCAGACCTGGCTGATCACCTTGTTACTGACCTAGGATCTCCCCAGTGGAAACCTAGATTATCAAGAATCTTCACAAAATGCTCGCTCTTCTTCTTACTACAGTTTTTCAGTAGAAAGTTTCTATTGACTTTAGTGCAGTTACTACTGATAAGTATTTCCAAGGTAAGAAAAACAGGCCTAAATGCTGGCAAACTTCATGTGGTGGTATAAAGCTCAGGATATTTAGTGTTTCCCAACAAACTCCTAGCTCAGCTTTAATTTAAAAAAAAAAAAAAAAAAAAAAAAAAGGGG
>NW_008795046.1:419573-462661 GCF_000699145.1 Aptenodytes forsteri | reverse complement strand
AAAGGGAAGTTGCTTCTAGTTTCATAAAAATGTTTGGAAGTGTGAACCCTAAACACTAAAATGCTAGCAAGCAAATGACAAAACACCAAGATTTGCTATTTTTAAAAAATGTATTTGTTTTTGGGGGGTCTAATGCTTTATTTTGAAGACTTGGGGTTGGCAATACTGAATGCAGCATTTAAAAACACTCCAGTGCCTTTGTCACTCTTTTGAATTTCTCTCTTCCTCTCCTATTATTTCTCCCACTGTGTATTTTTAAACTCTCTATAGAGTTTTTGAGCCCAGAATTTGCGTGAAAGACACTAGACAAACAAGTTGTTGGTACTGAATGAATGCAATATTTTTACATTTTTAAATGAGTCAAATGAAATGTAAGCTATAGAGTGAAACCAATATCAGGGCACACATTTCAGCTACACAGTGAATAGCTATTCAGCACGATGTACAATAATTTATTCTGTGTTTGCAAGCGCTACTGTTTCTCACGTGAAACTACTTGGTTCTTTCAAGTATATCTTTAAGTACTAAAACAGATCCAACTGTGGCTGGCAAACCATACACTTCTTTAGGAAGAGGTAAGAAGTCATGCAAGAGACTGTAGTTACAATACTATATAGCATTTGGCTCTAATTTTCAGGAGTTAACAGAAATCATAGCAATGATTACCCAACTAATGTACAGTAAGTATCAGCAGCTATTACCAGATACAGCAATTATGTGTAAGTAGCAAAACAACAGTGAGATTTCCAGATCTGGAGAAAATAATGGAGCTTCTATTACTAATTAGTTACTTTGTACACTGGATGCATTACCCAAACACTGCCACCAACTGTGCCTTTGATATGCATAGACAGGAAGGAGGGAGGGAGGCAGGCAGGCAGAGACAAAAAGGGAGAGGGAGAGGGAGTGAGCGAGAGAGGGAGGAGCTTTTTTTCTGCCAGGGGTTGTTTCAACCTGCCCATGCCACCATGCTTAGAAGCTTTGCAGAATCAAATCTCTGTGCTAGCCAGTCCGGTGCCAGGTATTCCAACTTCCTCCAATCAGATTTCTGTATCATATATTTCAAAGATAAGAATATACTGTCCTGTATATAGTAGATCCCATAACACATTATTTTACTTTTAAAAAAAAAAAAATCACTGTTCGCATCTGAGTCTATGTATTGCTTGAAGTGGAAAAAATCATTAAAAATCAGCCCACTGAAACAGTTTCCAATGCAGTAAAAACACAAAACTTTTTATCTAAGTTAAGAACAAAGGTGTATAGATGTAAATATTTAGAATAGTAAATCAGTCTTTGCTTCTCTTTATAGAACTCACTTAAATGCATACATTATTCCAAAAAGCTAGAAGGAACTGTGTTAAATTAAGCACAGAAGACTTTCTGCCACCTAGTTCTGAGCTGTTTACATTCAGGGGTTATTCTTTCGGAACTTGCTCAACTCTAATTCATGAACAATGTGTCAAATGGCCTTGCAGTGAAAGAGTAGCGTCGTTAATACAACTTATTACAAATTTGTGTCTGTGGCTAAATAGCATTTGGTACATTTTGGGGGAAACAAGGCAGGGATAGCCCAGGCTTCTGCCTGATAGGATGAGGATATGGTTTGGGTATCATTCTCCCCTTTGGAAACCTGAAGGCTCAGATCTCCTCCTGCCTCCACTGGAGTTGCACCTGAGCAGGGAAAACTCCACCCTGTATAAATAAGGGTTAGACTAGGGACTGAACCAACGCTTGTCGCATCACCTCCCAGGAGAGAACCCACCTAGCAGGCTGCAGACCTCTGCAGCTCAACAAATGGTTACGTGGTTTGTACAAAGTGAAACAGTTTCAACAGAAAAGATGAGAAAACCCTCCCGCAGGACAAATCCTCTAGCCTTTTGGCTAGAAATCTTGCTCTGACAGTGATTAACACTGATTCAAGACTGCTGAGGCAGGCGACTGTGGTCTAAGCACCAAAATATGGCAGATGCAAAAGAATTCTCTTTGATTTTACCTTTTTTAAAAATAAAGAAAGATTTTGGAATTGATTAAAATCCCAAACTATCTCAGCTTCACACTGAGCATGATGAATTTTTATTTTTTTTTTAAAACTCTTGCTTTGGTTACCAAATTGAAAAGCAGTTATTGATCCAGTTCTAATTATAACACCACACACTCATGAAAAACACATCAGCTATGGCCAGTACATTCTTTCCCTGACTATGGTTACCTATAAACATATCAAATTCATGTTCAAAAGTGTGTGTCCATGGGAGAAGGAGAATCACGCATTTTGTATACGCAGATATTCTCAGTGAGCTAAAAAGACAAAAAAAAAAAAAGACAAAAACCTACAAATTTAGCTGAGCAGTTAAAGTTCTCAAAAATAAGAAATTCAGGACCCAAATTTATAACAGAGATAACAGGTAAGTTATTTTGGCAGATCTGATCTATTATACTATAGTAGGTCCCAAACTCAAACCAACGAATAATTCTCGATCTTCACATATTCTCGCCACATGGCACGTTCATAAATGTTTCTGTTAATAAGTAAAAAATCACAGCTGAGGATCACTCTACAGACCTTCCAGACAACCGGTGGTCTAATAACTGTTTGGGGAATCCCTGTTTGATTAAAGATGTTTTGGTGACTGATGCTTTGAAACAGAGTGTGCTTGATTAGGTTACAAACACATCCTGAACAGGAATAGAAATAATATTGTAATGTGCAACTCAGTAGCAATAATGTATCCTTAGGGATACTTTAATGTCAGCATTTCATGACTTGTAACAGTGTAACCTCAACAGGGCACTAATGCAGGATGTTTTTTCATTTGTTGGGTCCCGGTGTGTTTCACAGGTTGGGATTATGAGCGCAGAGAGAAGTGTAGCAACACAAAGTGCTAGAAAACAAAATTCAGCATTTATTCAACACTCGTGCAAAGGGATTTTTGAACACTGGGGGAAAGTATACTGTTAAGCAGTATCAGCTACTTTTATGCCCACAACAAAAGAAAAGCTGCAGTGACTCAAGGAGAGAATGAGTCCTAGAGGAGGAGGAAAATAGATGTGGCCAGGATACTGGTGCTGAAAACACAAGCTAGCAGGTGGAAATTGTGATTATCTTGGGGATGCTCACTATCCTGATGTCTAATGGTGACTCAGTAATACTTGTTGGGAAAACTCTTTACAATGAGAAGCCAATGAAAGTAGTTTCAGATTAAAATATAAATACAGATTATATTGTGCCTATCTCTGGTGGTATCTGAATTTATGCTATTAAATGGTTCTAAAAGCATAAAGGACATCAAAGCTCAGCTGGCAGAAAACCTTGCAGTTGTTCAATGCAAAGCCTTCATAAATTCATTATTAATCTTCTACTAACATATTCTGACAAATGTGCATTTATAAAAAAAATCCCTCATGCAAAATTTGGTCCCAAGTGACTGTGAATGTTCACACTCATGACACAGCAGTCCATTTTCAATCATTCCTGCTTTTAACTGTTTTTAATCTGAACTGTTTGTATCCCAGGATTCAAGACAAAGCCCCTTTTGAAACTGTAGAAAAGAAACACGCTTTTTCATTCAAAAAGTAAAAGTCTATTTTTCCACCCTGACTGAATTCTAATAGAATGGAAGAGAATCTGTCCAGGATATCGAACACACTCATTTTGCAAAGACTAGTTTACAATGCTACGTCCTTTAAAAGCAGAGGTGGCAAAGCGGTTCACTGGAGAGCTTTTCGTCCACTTCAGTGCAAAGTCATCTCTCTCAGTGTAACACATGGTCAAAGTGGTTTGGGTAACTAGGCTCACTTTGCACTGAAGTGCATTAGGGAATCCTCCTGTAATCAACGCCTCCAGCTGACCTGTGACTGATAACTCCAGATACTAGCTAACAACAAACAGAAAGAAGCAGTAATGTTTTCAGCTCCCCTGGCTAGATCTTGAAGACAGACATCTGTCTGAGCATTATTTCCAAATGTCAGAAGCCCCAACTCTTTTTTTAATAGAGCCCTGGACATGTGAAAACTGGTTATGGTTTCACTTAAACTGTACATTACAAGCCAGGATACAGATTTTTTTGACTGTGGCATGCAATTACTACAACAAAATGAAAGTACCAAAGCTGGGTGCACTGTGCAAAGTCATGTCCCGAATCACTCGAGTGCCAAAACAGGACCACATCAAGAGGAACTGCTGAGCTACTTTCTTCAAAGAGCCTTGTCTCTTGGCAGCTACCTGCAAGAAAACAGATATATCTGACATGGAGAAACTTTTATTTCTACTGCCCAATACAGCTGAACAATGCACATATCCGTCTTCTTTTTTTATACTGAAAAACTACTTACCATTATCTTCACATTAAAATACACACTAAAAATTTAAAAAAACCCCAACAACCTTACACAGAAAAACACCTTGTAATTATATACAACCTTCAGAAAGAGGAAATCATAAAGTATTATTCAACACCAAGGCTGAATTTCCTTTATAAAATATGAAAGGACTGCCAAAAAATTGCTCTGATCTTCATCTTAACCAAGTACTTACATATTCATTCTTGCTTCCTAGTCAAGGAAGTAATTTATAATCAAGAATGCTTGATCTACACTGACAATTTATACTAATATTTCAATTAAAATTTACTACTGAATATAATTTTTTTTTGTTCCTTCATGTTTTTATTTTTGTGAATTCACATAGTCATTTTACTAGCAAAAATACTTTCCAGAAAGCACACTTTAGGCATCAACTCTTCAAAAATTTATTTACTATAACCATATGTGAGTTAAAGAATTAGGTTCATCCAATCAGCTAATAAAATTCATGTCAAGTTCTTAATGAAAATTGACAGTTATGTTCTGAATTTCAAATTGCATTCCACTGCCTAAAATAAAAGTTCCCAAAAAAAATACATTTCCAGTAATCTGGGGAAGTATCTGTTGTTTTCTGTATGGATCTTTTGCATCAGAGAGAGAGGCAGCATACTCTTTGTATTTTTTTTTTACTTCTTAGCTCTAACAACAGGAATGAAGGGTTGAAATCCTAATAGAACATCCTAATACAAAGTATAGTTAGTGACAGAAGTGAAAATAGTCATATAGTTTCATACTCTACATAAAATTATGGTGATGCTTAATCACTTTTGAAAATATTTTTTGAAGATTTGTTAGTAGGTTTCTGCACGCACGTAAAATAAGATAAAATACAAGTTCTTGGTATCCCAAATCAGCTCAAAAGGCAACATAAATGTGTCCTTGACTGAATGGTATTGCAGACTTTCATCCTTACATTTGAATGTATATAAATGAATTAGCTAGCTTAAATATCCTAGCCAGACTAGATTATGCTTTTTATTTGCACTATGTAGTTAGAATGACTCTGAACTCATCTCTCCATACCCCTGAAGTATTGATTTGATTGGAAACCTCAACCCTGTTCCATTCTTGAATATCATCTTTTGGGATAGACTAGACAAGAGCAGAATAAAGCAGAATCCTGAATGTGAGCAGTTCTTGTACTGAGCATGAAAACTGGTGAGATTTTACCTGCTGCTGCTTTACTCCTGCTTATTACCAATGCCTGGCTTTTTTTTTTTTTTCTCCTCTATTTTTGCTAAAAATCTATGACCTAAATAGAGCTCATAAAGCACATTAGTGACTCAGGTCCTTACTCCTGCTTACCAACCTTTACAACACATCGGTCCACCATGGAATCCAGCCACTCGATGTACGACTCAATGGGGGACTGCTCCTCCAGAAGGTGATCAAACTCCTGATATACTGGCAGACAAAGAAAAAATAGCCCACCTCAGTACTTGGATTCCGTTTTGAACAAAAGAGAAACAAATCACAAAAAGCTGCCAATAACATCACAAATTTGCCATGGTTTTTATAATAGATTGCTTAGTTATAAAAAACATATCTTTCTTGGTGCTGACCCAATAAGTTTGCCTGATCTCTTATCTTGTTTCTACTGGAAGTGATGGAGTCATTGGAAGGGGTATTTTAATGTGAGCAAGTCAGGACCTATTGTTTAAAATTAATTTTTTGATTTAAGTTTCAGCTGTCTGGTGTGCCCGGAAGTGAAACGTTTATGGTGTTCTCTACGAAGAGTGCGAAGCTAGGCCTTGACCCTGGTGATGAAAAAGGGTCATGCATGAAATCGATTTAGAAATGCATAAAGAATCTTCTAAGCACCAAGTGGATGAGTATTGTTGATAGGGCTCTCATCTGTATAATGCTTTAGTTGCAAAAACATGATTTAACTGCTGCAAATCATCTATTTGCAATGCCAGACACACACACAAAGAATTTCCATAAACTTCTGCTTCTTCAAAACAAATTGCTACCATGTATAAATGCTATACTGAATTTATCAAGAAGAGTTTCCAAAAGCAACCTGAATACTTTCTAAACTCTCCCAAATACACATATTCATATTTTAATACAGAAAGTAAAAACAATCAAGTCATTCGACTGCAGCTCTTAAAACTGCAAGTCTGTAGTTTATTTAATGAGAATCAATGACTGGAACACAAAGAATCACGCACTTTGACACCTTAAGAAACTGTTCTTCAATTCAGCTGAAATAAAAGGCCCAGTAAGTCAAGAAGAAAGATACTTTCTACCTGCTGTGTTACAGGATGATCTCAGTGTGCTATGCATTTCCATTTATGCTTAATTATAAATAACAGGAGGAAGGAATTTCCCACCATAGGAAAGATAGTGAGGGAGGTGGAGGAGACAAAGCTTAGAGATGGTAGCTAGAGAAGTGAGCCAGAGAGGCTATCCGAGAGTAATGCAAAGAACAAGCTCCCTGGTCTCTAAGTTGGATCAGCAAGATGAGCAGGAATGCATTTTCCTCACACCTGACTTTAACTTTGTTTAACTTAGTCTTGCAAAGGCTGGATGGTCAGAAACATTAGTTGAGGAATAAGGGAAATAATAATGTTTGGGCCACCCTTATCTTGTTTCATTGAATGGGCAACCTCTCTTTATTCAGAACAGGATCACAGAGAAATCTAAATGTTGTCTCCTTACCTGAGCATTTGGCTGGACAAAAACTGCCTGATACAACAGATGAAGTAATTCATATGCTGTGCAAAGAGGGGAGCAAGAGTGGAAAAAGAAATCAGTTGCCTGCTTTGCTGCTGGAGCAATGCAACTGTGTACAATGACCTAATTGAGAAAAGTAACTGTTTAGCCTTTAGTGACTGTTAAAAATACCTCAACAGGATCTGAGAAAGAGGGAATAAAGAAGAAACCGTGTCAGAGACAGCTACCATAGCAGAGCAGGAAAGGGCTTCTCTTATACCCAGTGATTTTTCTCTGTTTTTCTCTAAGCTTGCTTATAGGCTTATAAACATTTTTCGTTTCAGTTACAGTGGCTGGAAATTGTACTTTCTTGGTTATTAATACCAAGAATGTGAAAGCAGGCCTTAATACCATGTCATACGAGTCATATAGAGTGTGATCTTTGAAAAGATCTTTGGCCAAGTAGAATAAACATCAAAGATGGGAGGGGGGGGAGCGGGAAATCTAAGTTCTAGAATAATCTTTACACATATCTGCATATGTCAGTGGAATCCCATCTCATGATGAACATTTATATTAGGTTACTGTTTCTGGGTAATTGCTTATTGGACTATATGGGCCTTAAATATGGAAAAACATGTATTCAAATTCATTAGCATTCAGGAAAATTCCATTTGATTTGATTACACTTAAGTTTGTATTTAAACAGTTAGCACATAAACGAAAAGCTTTCCTAAGCAGTAAGGATTTTCTGAATGAGAGCCAAAACTGTTGCTGCTACTAAGGATTATAACTTCGAGAACTCTTTCTTTTTTGGACAGTGAGAGGATGTTGGGTAGATATTGAAAACATAACAGATGACAGAAGGATGCACCCAGCTTCTGGACTCCAGTCTCACTATATGCTACCTCCCCTGCTGCCATGTCAAGTTTCTATCTCCTCAAAAGGGAAGAAGGACATGTCAGGAAATGAATCAAGGGTTAAGAAGGAGAGGAAAGAGTACCAAGCACCTCTCACTGGAAAACAGAGCTAACAGAGAATGCAAGGACCGTCCCTAAACTAGGGAGAAGACTTCTTAACACGTGGGACGAGTGCCAAAGTCAGCCTTGCAGGGTCTAGTGTGCATGTGAAGGTGTCACCCCTCCTCTTCCCAGCCACTCACTGAAAGTTAGACCCACTAGCAAACCTACCCTTGCAGGGCTCCCACAAGTGGTTGCCCAGGTTGCTCCCCATTAAGGCTGGTTCTGGATAAAAGATGACTGGTCCTCCTCAGGAGAGAGATGGCAATACAACAGGTGGGTTCACAGGGAACTGAGGTTATGAATGATGCTAAAGACAAAGCTGATCACCTCTGGTGCCTCAGAGAGACAAACTCAGTGTGCTTAGGATTACACCTAAGCTTACAACCATGCACACTTGCTGGACAATGCAAGTCATTGTATATTTGCAAAAGATCTTTGACTCTAAAACCAATTTGCCAACATCTCCAAAGTCTCTTTTCAGTTCACGCCCTTCACTATACTAGGCAGAATCTAAATTAGCCAATGACCTTGCTTGGTATGGGACTTCTACTTACTCATAAAAGTTCAGGGTAAAAGCTTACCCCATCAAATTATCTTGTTTATGAAAACACTATGTAAAATGGAGATTTTTATAAATAAAAGTTTACAAGGGACTCAAATACACAGTCACTTTGGTGTCAAAGCCATTCAAAAGACAACTCTCCTGCAATTCTACAGCAAGAGAGACTGGACTTTATCAGATTCAGTCGTTATCTCATAGATTTTGTTTGCTCAAGGTCATAAAAAAAAATCCTCCTGAATTTGGGTGCAAGTTTTGTGCCATTGGCTGTTCTGGATACTAGAAAGAAACTTGTTAATGGAAGAGTGCCCAGATCTATGCCTCAAAACATAAGACCTTGACAGGGCTTCGCCTTACATTTTGATAAACGTCTCTATACTTATCTTAAGCCTCCAAGCAAACCAATGGCTGCAAAAACAGTGTTACTTTCGCCGAGCTTTGTTTCCAGCAGGAAACCAAGTTCACCTGGCTTTATTTGAGGGTTTTGCTCTTACATTGTATGATGAGCTTTCTGTGTTCCTCCCGTGAGTCCTCCATAGTATAGAGGGTTTGTTTGGTAATACTATTCAGATCCACATTCCTCCAGTCCTCCAGCATTTGAAATGTGATGTCTGCACTGTGGATCACCGTTCTTGATGCCTGTAATCCAATCCAATCTATTCATTAGTTCATGGTTTATTAGGTTAAAAAATAGGCTTTATCCCCTTTTACGCTTCCTTAGCTAGGCTCACTAAGTTGATTCTTCTCATGGACCCCCACTCACCAGCTTGTCTTATGGACATTACAGGGCCATCTAACCACAGAGAACTCCCAAGTCATTTTGCCTACTTTAATCAACTGCAGGTATTTTGCTTGCATCCACCACAAACCCCGATGAGCAATCCTAATCTGGTGGTGCTGTTGCTAGACTCCTCAATCTCTAACAAACAGCTCTGTCAGTTTTCTTGACCAGCTTCAGTTCAAAGCCAAAAAGCAACAAGAAAAAACAAGCCAAAACCAAACAAACCCCACTGAGGTTTGCAACCTCCCTTCTCCCAAACTATGAAGACTCTCATTCTTCCCTCACCCACACGAAAAGGTTAAAGCTCATTTGCCTCTGCATCAGATCTGCTTCTTGGCTGGTTGAGACAGGGGTCTGCTGTTGATAATGGGAGGATGGGCTGAGAGGAAAGGAAGTGACACAAGGTCATGGTCACATAACAGATCTCTGTAAGTTAAGCAGAGATGATAACCCACACTAAGGTTATCAGCTTCCCCAAAGAAATGATGCATTTGAAGAGTCCTTCATGCAAGTAAACTGTTTGATCCCAGGTCTGATATAGAAGGTTGTGGTCTCTGTATTTTGATTTCCTCTGAATCCCTATGGACCTCCAAAGTTCAGTGATAATCCACAGTGTTTGGGGAAAGGTAGCACTGGCATCTCTGCCTCCACCACTAAAATAATGGAGGAAGAAATCTACAAAGAAGTCCTTGCAGGAGTGGGTTTTTTTTCCCCAGATCTTCTTCCTGTGAGTTTCACCACTCACAGGGTTAACCTGGGGTGTTGGCTACACCTTCCAAAAGCAGAGCTTTTGGTGTGACAGGGAAAACAAGCAGTCTGCTCCAATATATGCGTGAAACATCAATGAATTCAATGCATCCTCCTCCTTTTCATACTACACGGAATTTGGCCTCATGAATTTTTGATAGGTAATTGTGATCTAAACTAACTGGTGAAAAACAAAAACTTCAGAGTAGTTTTTATATTAACTTGCTATGGTTGCAAGAATATTTCTATTTAAAACCCCAGTGGTTTAACCATTTTGTTTTTTACTAATTTGCATTTGATTTATAATACACAATCAGACTTTGAATTTTTTGTCAGGCATATAGAAATTTTTTGCTTTGCAGTTTAACCATTTTGTTTTTTACTAATTTGCATTTGATTTATAATACACAATCAGACTTTGAATTTTTTGTCAGGCATATAGAAATTTTTCTTGCTTTGCAATAGGCCTGATACAAACCACTCTGAAATCAAAGGAATGCCTCTCATTTATTTCATGGAAATGAATAATCTCTTCAAATCAAATAAAAATTTTGTTTCATAAAAGTTCCCTGCTGAATTTAATGATCAGGGGTTGCCAGTTGTCTAGAAAAGCATTTTTTGCTGATTACTTTTTGATTTTGTAAAGATGGTCACAATAAATATTGGAGACAAACTGCTAACGTGATCTCTTCCTCTTTGGGTAAAGTCCAGCCTGCCAATTCACAAAATTATTTCAAAAGTCAGTAAAAATGTCATTCACCAAACTTGGGTAACTGAAATATTTACTTGGCAGAGATGATTTAGTGATGTCTGTCGCCGGAGTATTTGTGAGAATCTTCTGGACACTGCAGGAAAGAAGAGATACATATTTACATACTGTGCTAAATGAAGAAAATTATTTCTGAAAATACTAAATTAAAACAAGAACAAAAAAAATATATCCAGTTTCCTATATACTATTGCGGCTACATAAAGTTCATTCAAATAGCCCAGTTTTAACTTAGTTTAAACCTTGACCTAAAACCTTAAATCTGGATGCTCAATCGTTTTACAGAGGCATATTACAAGCATTGATTTATAGATACTGTGAATAATGAGATGACAAGAGAAATGTAGAGGACAATGGAAGAGCTTCACTGGTTCAGCATAGCAAATTTTCTCTTGATACACAAAGGAACTGAAGACCAGAAAGAACTATTTAATAGAAAGAAAAATGTTGGTGCAAGAACAAGTGGGCATAAAATAATGATAGCTACATTATGTGTGGAAATTAGAAAAGGTTGCTAAGTCTTAATGCAAACAAGTTTTGGAGGAGTCTTCTGACTGGACTAGTAGGAGCTAAAATCAGTTTCAGGTAGAATTTGATCAAAGTTTCTGAAAGAGATTGTGTGATGTACTAACATGCTATGGGGTAAGAAAGATGGCCCCAAAGGTACTTGCCAGTCCTCTGCTCCTATTTTAGCTCTTTCGAAGCAATATGGACCTTGTATTAAGATAGTTCCTATACTTGGATTTTAAAATGTTTTATTGCACATCTTTTGTCTGAAATCTGAGACTCAGGAACTGCAAACCTGACCAAGGCTTGCAGTTATTCCTGTCAGTCCCTCCACTGGCTGTGTACACTATCATAAATTCTGATGAGGAGGAAACAATTGCAGGAGCAACAAAATGTCATGTAAAAGCTAGGATGCTCTCAAGCTTTTCCTTATACTAAAATCACCAAAGACTTACAGATCTATCCAAACAGGCATTAGATGTGGCCACAGAGTAGGTTTTCCCTCTGTACTGTACATAAGGGCAGTTAAAGAGTACAGATTAAGAATGACTACAAAGGGTATTGTCTCTCTCTCTCTCTCTCCCTATAAGATCAGAAAAGATTTTGCTGTTGCAGATTCTTGACATTTTTGAACTGACAAAGATGTGATAAAGCATATTCTCAGTTCTGACTTTGTGTAACTTCTAAAATAAATTAGTAAACAATGCAAAACCCCCTAAAATTAGTTGTTCCAACTTACATCCTGACTGTTCTCAGTAAAATATACACCTAATTTTCCATGCTGATCAAAATAGTTAATCCTTCTCCTAAATTAGTTTTTTTTTTCCTTTAACTTTGTGGTGTGGAATTTAGTGCTCATGAAAGGCAAAGAATTGAGAGCCGTGAAATAAAGCAGGCTTTATCAATAGGTGATGTGCACTGCAGGCATCTACAAAGCACGTCTGAAAAGGACTAGTGCCCTTTCCTGTGGTGACAGGGTAATTTGATCTCCTTCATTTTTAACTCTGGCACTTTTTTGAGTAAGGGCCTCAAGCTGTATTCAAATTGTGCTAGCCTAAAGGTTTGTTAATAATTTCCTTTGCCTAATATCATCCCTAATGTTTGCTTACTATCAACAAAATTAATTTCTTATCAGAATCCACAAGAAAGGAAAAGCAATTCTGCTCATTTTGAGCAGTGCCTCATTTCACTAAATGAAATTGGTTCTCATGAACAAGTGGAGATTGTAAGTCAATGCAAGATTTATAAAGCTGACAGGTTTTAATTCCTAAAAGAACACTAGTCTCACTTCCAATTAATTTGTAATCAATAAACACCAGGTTAATAGGAGAGATTGGGCAATACATACATTCAAATTTGATATTTCGTAGATTTTCTGGTAAATCGTGGAGAGCTACTTTCAGCCACTCATCCAATTGCTTTGCAAACTTTCGGATGACCTGCGTCAAACTGAAAAGAGAAATCACTACATCAGAACATGTTTACTCTGTGCTTTATACTATAAAATCTGTGAATGTGTGAAGACTATGGGTCAGTTCTTTACAACTCACTATTATGCAGAGTTGCTGACATATTTTGGTTTTTAGGTGTGAAGAAAAACTTCTGAAAATGTTTGTAGGAAAACATATCACCATGTTCAAAACCTCAAAGAGTGAAAGTCTCTGTACTGCACTGCATTCATATTTACGAACAGTATTCTTAGCTTGAAATAAAATCATTCCCACTCTGTATAAACATAAAAATATAAAATCACAACTCTTTAAAGAAGACAATAACTCAAGCTTTGGATTTCAGCTCAGCTGTGCCCACATTTATACAGATGTACACAGGGATGTGCAAGTGAAGCAACAACCAACTTTGCTGCAGGCTGGAGCCAGTGAGTGGGTGATGATGGTGGGGAGGAATTTCCAGGCCAAGACCACACGGGTGGGGGAAGTGGGGGTGGAACAGGACCTGCCTGCTTAGCTCTGCACAGGACAGGAGCTTTCCCAGACAAGTGAGATTTCTCTCTTCTCCCTTACTACCCTTTCCTGATGGCTCCTTCATTTCCTGCTAAACTTGGTAGGCAGCTCATTCTGCCCTTCTTCTTGGAATTGCTCAGTATAAAATGACAGTTTCCAGGAAAAGTTGCAGGGTGTCATGCAGGGCAACCTAACAGTTGGTTCTGTCAGACCGAGCTGCCCTGCTTGTAGCAATTCTCAGGATACACAAAGGAGAGAGAGAGGAAAGATGCAAGGAACTTTCCCTCTTTCAACCAGGCACCTTTTTCTGTTTGTACTCCTAACACTGCACTGAGAACAGAGCTGGTAAAATAAACATGGTCGTAGGCCTGTTCTTCTCCACGCAGACACCTAACAGGACAGGGGATGAATGACAGCTGCTGCACCCACTAAAAAGTGGCTTTTCTGGACAGACAACATTTATTCCCAGGAAGTCCCTCAGAGGATTCTGGCTGAGTCAGCAAGATTTCCTTCAGGAGCTTCCATTGCAATGAGACCCTTCTTCACCCCCTCCAGTGCAGGCTATGGCTTAATAGCCACAATCTGGCCCTTTATATGCATTACAAAAGTCTATATTCACACTCAAGTCTCTCCTTATTTACTATGAAAGAACTAAGCAGCTTGAGAAAAGGACTGCTGTTCTGTTTAATCCTTCCAATGAAATAGATTTGGGGGGGGTGAGGGGCAAAGCCTGTAAAAACGTACATGTCTTATCAAGGAAAGCCCATGCTTATAACAGGTTTCTTGTGGAAAAAATACTTTACCTGTACTTTAGCAGTCATACAGTGCGCATAGGAAAGCAGAACAACATCTTGAAAACATTTGCCATAATTAGAGCCGCTTTAAAATCTTGAGGGCCAAATATACAGCACCAATAATAAACTCCTAGAGCAATATTCTTAACAAATTACTCAATCTCAGGAAAGCATCAGTCAAATAATACTAAAGGTATACACATATATTTAGAAAAAGAGAGTTTCCTGATGTTCATATTAGGAAAATCAAAGCAGGAAACAAGTTGACTGCACTCAGTGATCACACTTCTTGCTGTGCACTGCTGATCTCTGTCCTGCTTTACCTATATAAACAAGACTTCTTGGACTCAGATGAGCTCCAGGTAGGAAGAGAACAGCTGAGATCTACCACATGGAATGGAAAAGTGGATTTAGCTTTGAAACAAAGGAGGTAAATAGTTGTTAATATTAATAAAGTGATCCTAAAATAAGCATGCATCTGTTCTTCATAGGATAGTATTTAAATTAAACCAGCTTGTCCAAGACTTCACAAGTATGATCTTCATGTTTTATACTCCTGGCAAGCAGAATAACAATTGGGTTCCAAGAGTGTAAACAGAGACAAATGCTTAGGTTGCAATGTCTGAATATGCATGTGAGTATTTACAAACAGAGCAGCCAGGCCAGCTCCTCTTGTCACTGTAATTCAGAATACTGTTATGCTGTTATCCCAGACTAGCAGAAAAGCATCTGAAATTTTCAGAAGACAGTGTGGCACTCTGCAGCCTGCAGATTTCTGCCATTACCTGAAAGTTGGGACATGACTATCAGCTTCACGTTAATAAGCCAAGAAGAAGGTGGTATCCTTTATCACACAAAAAATAACAAGTTTTTCACAATACAAGTCTTGTTAAAATCTGAACATTTCTTCAGGAACATGTCAGCTCTTCAACTTCTTTGAATTGACACTGTGATTTAAACTCAGGAAAAGGGTGGCAACAAGCAGCTTTCTGAGAACTGGTGCCATTCTTGAAGAAAAGACATATAACAGAGACAGCTGAGCTAAAACTGGTCAGTGCTGCTAGCTATACTGACCTGTCAGGTAATGCTTGCAGCACCGTTGGCATCAAAACTCCAGAAATTGCTTTGTACAGAATTGAATCACAAACTCCCACTATATTCACTACAGTTGAAGAACCCAATACAGGCAGCATATGAGGAGGCATCCCTTGCCAAAAGTGCAGAAGAAAACTTTGAACCTGCAATCACAAGAAGAAGCAGGAATGTTTAAGCGAAAATAATCAAGGGCCACAAATACCACTTGCCTTAAATGACCCTGCTTATATAACATTTGTTTCAGCCCCAGAGCTGGACTGATGGTGTACAACACAGGCAAGGCATATTCCTTAACTAGACAGGCTTATACTGTAACGCAGCGCACAATGGGATAATCAACCAAAGGTCGAGGAGACACTCCAAGTTGGTGACAGGGTGTCTTTGTGTTACTACAGTAGAGAGACCCATGGGAACCACCGTATTTTACCTTCCATCAATGGCTGGTGAGTGTAACTCTTTGGCTTCCACATGTCAAGCCTTTTTCTCTCTCTTTGCTCTCTGTCTCTGTATACAAAGGAATGCAATCTAGGGCTTGGTGTAGGGAGGGAGAGGAGGATAGCACATGGCTTACAGGGGTCAATATACCATTTTCTGTCTTCATTTTGGAAAGAAACACTACACTTTGGGATTTCTTCTTTCCTCCACTATGAAGGAAAGAGGAGAAAGAATGGAGAAAGACAAAAAAGAAAATGGGGAGGAGATTTCAGACACAGCAAAATATACCTCTGAAAATTTTCATTTAGGAAATAAAGGTGTTATTCAGTGAATAATATGATCAGTTCTACAGGGGTCAGAACACGAGCATTCGTAAGTGATAACCTTTTGCACACAATCTGTACTGAAATAAGTAACCACACCAGGTGCAGTAAAGAATATTTGCCATTTATATATTGTTGCTGCTCAGCCCCTTCCCCCCCATTGATCCTGACAAACAGATTCCCTAACAAAATATAACATCCTGCTCTTAAGAAAGTATTCTGAGACTCATCCAGCAAAACTTCCTGAATATGTATCACATTTCTCTCACATGGAAACATCTAGACTGGGTACAATGACTTAAAAGAGCCTCAGCTTTAAACCAGAAGAGTGTGAGAATTAAACAGTGAGAGGAAGAAAAGCAGGGAATTTCTTGCCATTGTTCAGAAGGCAGAGTCAAAAGACCCATTTCCTTTGATTTTTTCCAGGACCTGGATGTCATATTTGAATCAGACCCTCAGCATCTCTATAGTCAGATTTGTTTTCCTGGACTAGAGGCTTTCACCACACCTAATATAAAACTGCTTGCATTCCAGTAATATTTTATTTTTCATCTCTAATTATAGAGCTGTCTGCATGCACTGCCAGAAAACCCTCAGATTCAGTCAGATATGCAGCAGGTACAAACCTTATCCATCTCTAATGGATTGTATCAACTGCTGAGCAGTGTGTGTGTTCCTAGCTGCACTGCACTACAACAGAGCAAATCGGGACTTCAGCTTCAGCTTTCTGGGATGTCTGGGAGGCTGTGGGCCCCCAACTGCCCTGTGCCATTGTTAATAGACCAGCAGAGCCCACCATTTTGGCTGTGGCACCTGCCCTGGGTTTGTGCTGAACACTCAGAGGAATTCCTTCAAACAGAGCTCAGTTCCAACTCAAAGCTTAGAAAAGTGGTGGTGGACACACTTCTTGAGTTGTAAGAACTGGATTGTCCAACATCTTGTAAGGGGATATTGCTCCTTAACCTTGCTGGAGAATGGAGAGAGAAAAACATTCCCACTGCTTTCGTTCCTCCAACTCACACAGTGTTATAAGTGAGATTTAACGCTATCGGCCACATATTATGTACTCAAGTATAGCTATTGTTCATTATTCATGAAAAGAATCGGCCACCACAAAACCGTAAGTTTGTAATATTACATTCAAAATAAGCTCTCAGATCCATTAATACCTTATGTATCATTAAACTACAGCTGTAGTTTCCAACCATACCTCATCAAAGTTTGCTCTTATTACAGTGTCTAGTATCCTCTGACAGTGAGTTCTATACATCATAATAAAGGTAGAAACCTGAAAAAGAATGAGAGTGAGACACACAAAAGATCATTCTACTTCAAGAAATCTGCTTTTAAAACTATCAGAATATAGAGCACAAAAAAGTAAGTTTTTTCTTATCTTACCTATGCCCAATTGCAAAAATAATGAAATCGGTTAGAGTCTAGTTAGATTGGTCAGATTAGCTTTAAGATGAGTTTTCTTCTTAAAAGTAAATTCTCCCTTTGAATTCATGGATTTTTCTATGTCAATGGGGATTCTTCAAATGTAAGAGGAGCAAAAAGCCTCAGTGAGATCAAAGACGAGAATGTGGCCCTAATTAGGACATAAAGAACTATAAAACCCTATTCTTTTGTCCACTTTACATTGATACTACACATGTGAATAGCATCAGAAAACTAGCAAGCTCAGCCAAGAGCAGTCAGAGCACTTTTGTCATATGTGCAAATAGGATTCTCTTAATTTCTAGTCTCGAAGGATAAGAAATGCACTAAGTCCCTCTCTGCTCAAGAAAGCACCAGAACTGTTTTTCAGTTTGCCATCAAATGTGTTCGCAGATTAAAGAGTTATAACATATTTAAAACCAGTTACCCTCAAGCCTCACCTGCTGCACGTAATGTAAATTTTTAAAAAAAGTGTGCACAGACTTTAGAAATATTGTACAGCTGATAGTGTCAGCTGCCTATTTTAAGGGAAGATATTTCTTCCTATTATATGAAGTAATTAAGTCCCCCATAAATAAAGTCAAAGCATTATTAAACTTACTCTAATTTAAAGCCTTTATATTTTAGATAAAGCTTTCTTCCAGAGCAGGGAAAAAAAACCCAAGACAAGCCGAGAAAAGACTTCCAAAGTGTTACCTTCTCCTCTGGCAGACTGGCTGGCAGATTTAGATCTTTGACATTTGGAAACTCTGGCAGTAATGTTCCCAGTTTGGATCGTGGTGAATACGCCACTGTCTGTTTGGTTACTTCTTTTTTTCCTGTTTCGTTGACCCAGGCTGCTCCTTTTTTAGAATACATCACATCATAATACTGGGAGTTTTCTTTCACTGCAATTCCATAATAATGGTACCTGATACATAGAGATGTATATTTTATAAAGCAAATTGTTTAAAATTAAAAAAAATTAAAAAAATATAGCGGTAAGAGAAACTGATAATGCTAATGATTTCTACAGCAAAACAGACTGTGCAATAGTCTATATATTATTAACAAGCATTGATGCAGTAGCAGAACATTGCGGTAATATACCAGGCTTCCAATTTTCATTCCTTCTGGTAAAAGTAGCTCTCTTCAGAGTAAATAAAGCTGACTGTTGCAGGGCAGGAAAATAATGGACGTCCATTTTTTTTCTTCTTTAAAAAAAAAAAAGCATCCTAAAGCTACTTGTTGGCAGAGCTCTGCTCTGCAGCTGCTCCTTTAGTTTAGCAATAAGCAGAGGTACAGACCCTCTGGACTGGCCCTTCTGTTGTTATTTCAGTTCTCTGATTCTCACACTGTTGAGGGCTGGTTTGATCTCCGAAAAGCATGAGTCTTTATTGCAAATGAGTTGATCAGAAACGTTTCAAAAATTGAAAACACTTCAATGAAAAGAGAGGGGCAAAAAAGGCTTGTGCTGGAAAGCAATGAACGGTAGGAAATGTACAGTTCAAAATTATTTGCTTGATAACTCAGCATCAGCACTGGGCTTAGATCAGCAAGGGATGCTTCACAACACTGTAACTCTGTCTGTGCAGACCACAGTGGGAGTTATACAGTGTGGCTGTGCTATAAAAATGGATTAGTGGCCTTATGGCACAAGTTTGTGCTACAGCTTAACTTTATTACAGGTGTTAATGGAAACACCGATTATCCAGTCTAACTCTTGCATCAAAGCAGCAAAGGTAATTTTATTCCTTCTATAGTTTGCTAACTTCTATTTCAATTTCTCAGCTGTAGGCACCACCAGCCCATCAGCTAGATTTTTAATGATTACAAAAGGCAAAGATTGTATTGCTTGTATACTTTTGATTCACCCTACTTTCCTAGAGGGAATTTTCAATGATCTTCCAGTTATCTCCTTACAGCTTATCAAAAGCCTATCAGACCACGATGAGACACTGTCTTCTGGATCCAACTATGGTGGCAGGGGAATTTACCATCTCCGGATGTTTGTTGTACTCCCCAGACAGTTACTGATTTCAGAGTGCTGACAGCAGATCTGTTCACATGAATGGACCCGAGTTTGCTTTAGGCAAAACCAGCTGGTTTTAAAAAGGTCATCAATTAAATTAGTGAAAGAGTAGTATCTAAGTGATGGTAGTTTAAACTAACTCAGGTGACTTTTTTCCTTTTCACTCACAGTCATTCACCCACAGATCAGTCCATGTCATAATCTCCAGCAGAAAGTGGTGGCAAAGAGCTGGAAGCCCTAATCTTGTCTACCAGCACAGATGGGCTGAGTGGAGGCCTGGGGAGTTGTAGCAAACTTCTAGTATGTGGCTCCCTTGCCATGCCCACTGAGGACGTTCCATGTTGTCCATTAAACATAAAAGCTATCTTGAACTCAATATTGAATAATCCAAGTGAGATTTATTAAAACATTAAGCTGACGTGGTATGAATGGGATTTCCTAGCTTCAATACCTTAGAAAGCCACACTATCTGCTCCAAATCTGCCCATCAGGGCTTAGGCCAAAATGTATATTCCACACCAGAAACCAGGCTCCAGGTCAGTCCTAACCTCTTACAGATAGCTAATAGCAAGTTTGTGCTAACACTGGGGTTATAACACCAGCTGTAGAAGTTTGGCTTTTTAGCTTGAATGGTAACAACTCCAGCTTGCAGTTCAAGTCCCCAGTTTTGTCTCTAGCAGCTGTCGTGCATGCACCACACGTAAGAGCCATAAAGCTCACATACATCCTATGCAGTATGTCTGGGGCTGGGGAAACCAAAAGGAAATGCTGCAGGGAGCTAGCACCACAAATTGCTGAGGGAAAAGGGGGAAAAAAGGGAAAAGGTCACAGCAGACAAGCCTGCAAAATTTCTAGATGGACTGAGAGGTTTGTATAACTTAAACAGGTGTCAGTCTCTTATATTAAGCTTCCTCTTAAATCAATTCAAGAAAAAAATGAATGAAAGCCTGGAAAATGTAGTAGAATTTCACTGTGCATTATTTAATTTCTGGTATATTTCATTTGGTAGTAAACTACATAAAAGTTTTCCAGGTAGCTTCAAAATCATATAGCCAGCAATAGCCAAATTAACTCTGAAATTTTTCCAGATAGCTTCCTCCTTCAGTAATTTTACCATCCCAAATGGCAAAAACTCACTGGTGCAGTTTACAAAGATTCTTTTCCAAGCACTTTTCTGTATTTCTATCAGAAAAAAAACCCAACATAATTCAATAAACAGGGCTTGAAAGTTTGGTCTGTAAAGAATAACATGCAGACTACACAATTATGTTTGTGGTAAATAGTGGAATGCTTTTTCCTTTCATGGATCTGGTATCTGCAGCACTCCTTTAAAGAAAGAAGTAAAATTCCCTTCACACCATGTAGTTTCCATCAGTTTAACTAACCTCTTGTGTACATAATTGAAGAGTTTCAAGCTACAGTACAGAGAGAAATTGTCTTTTATGTTTAGCTCCCTTCTCATGGCTCACCTGTGGTGGAACTGTTTTTAAGCTCAGTGCGATAGAGAACAGCTGCATGCTTACAGCAATAAACCCAGCTGCAAAAAAGAAAGCCTCACAACTGATGACCAAGAGTATAGCATCATTGTAGCTCTGAACTTTGTAATGTTACAAGGCAGCCGTGCTATAAAAAGACTGAAGGCAGAACAGTGTGAAGTCAGATAATCTTCAGATAACCACTTCTATGGCTGAATTTCCTTTGGCAGTAGCAGGGAAGTGGAATGAAAATCATACTGGCAGCAATCGGTCAGCACAGCTGGTGATAAAGGGACTGAAGTGTTAAAGCCTAAAGTAATTTCTTTACGTAACAATTAATTGGAATGCAGTCAGATGTTTCTGAAAACAAAACCAGACCTCAGTTACAGCTGTGCTGGGTCTAGCAAGGAGTGTATTTATTGTAAAAGAGTACAGTGTGCATGTAGTGTGTGTGTGTCTTTATACCTCTCCTCTTCATTGGATCAAATGAGAAGGACTCCTCTGTATGCTGTAATCCTTGGGGTGTTAACCACTGACGAAGATGTAGGCATCCTCTTTTGGAGCAGAAGAACTCAATTTCATACCTACTGAGGCTGTGAAATTTGAGTGACTATGATCTCCCTCACAGGGGTGACCGTGGACTCTCAGGGGCCAAGGATTTTGCAGAGCACAGACAGCATGCTCTGCAGAAACCCCTTCTTATTTGCTAGATAGGGAGCGGAACCATTGCAAAGGTGGCATGAGAGGAGTATGTGACCTGAAAGTCCCTCTGATAAGCATGCAGGTTAGGGGGAAAACATGCAAGAAATATTAAGTCTCACTGATTTTTAGCCTCATTGAGAGTAAAGAGACATAGCTTTTGGACACAAGACACCTTCAGTCAGCAGATCAAGAGCATCTTGCCCCTCTGAGAGACTCCTGGAACTGCGGGAGGAGCTCCAGTTTGGAAATACAGCAGTGCTCATTCCTTTCATTAAACGGGAAGACAAATAACAAAGTTGTAGCCAATGTCAGAGTGATTTGATGGCTTACAGAGGGCACTTTCATATGAATGCTTCCATACAGCAACTTGTGCATGCTTTCACTGTGTCTTTATGAACTTCCAAAGAACTTATATTCAGTGCTAAATCCTGATTCTCTGAGTCCAGACCTATCATGCTTTCCTAATACGCTGTTGGACTAGCCTAGAATTTGCACCTGAGAGATTTCTGGTAGCTCTGTTATGACTGATGTTATGGTAGCTCTGAATTTGCATTTGGGAAGAGATTTTAAATCTTCAATTAGCTGCTTAAATATGACTGCTCTAGAAAAAGAAAGCTTAGTTATAATAATTAGGAAAATCTCAAGATGTGGGAAAGGACATTTGGTCCCATCAAAGGAATACTGCTTGGCATGGACCACTTGTTAGAAGAGCACAGTAAAGTTAATTTTAATGGTATTTCTTTTAGCATCTTAATTTCTTTTTTCCTTTAAAGAGTGGGTCATTGTAGCTTTAGTATGAAAGTTCAATTCTTCTAGCATATTTGTTTCTCAGCATTTAGCCATATTGCGTTTCTAGGCTTTGTTTTGAAAGAGAAGCTTTACCAGCAAAATTTTCCAAACATGTTGTCCCAGGTTTTCATTTCCCCCCCCATAGTTTTCCACTTGTGATCTACAGAGACTACCCTTAGACTAGACTACCCTGTAGGATTCTGTGAAAGCTAATCAAGAAAAGCATATATATATATATTATTTAGGGGGCTTATGTTTGCCATAAAAAGATCCAGAGCTCCATTGGAAAAATTTCATGGAGTCCACAATCAGAAAAAAGTATAAAAACATCACTGTATCCTCTTTATAAATTGGTAGAATCACATCTTACCAACAATTGGAAAAAGTCAAATACTCCAGGAAGTGCGTTGTTCTTTCTGAATCAATTTCTCATTCTGGAATTAGGATGAACTGTTTCCAGGGAGTACTATCTTTTGGGTAAGGCAATAAACTAATTCCTTGATCACTTAAAGATACGTTGGATTTCATTACACAGGAAAAATGGTGGTTAAATCCAGGTTTGTGGGCAATTTCAGTTTAGGCCAATATATGTTCCTACCTAAATTCCAGATAGCTTTCTGCCACTTGTCCTCTACACTGAAACATGATGTTAACCAGCTGTCATTTCCCAGCCTCCAACAGTAGCTCCATTACTCCTGGGTGTGAATGTCCTTTACATTGCGTAAGGTGCATTGAGATGAAAAACATTATAAGAACAATATGGAAAATATTGCTGATGAAATCAGTAAAAGGCCTCCATTAGACTACCTTTGCAAGATCACGGCTGAATCAGTAAGTCAACGTAAAGACTACAACAGAACCTCATTCAAAGTTGGGTTTTAAGTCCTCAACTGCACAAATTATTCCCTGATCTTATACTATTCTATTCAGTAAAGCCAGAGCCAAATGGGGCCCTGTGCGAGATGATAATAATACCATACACTGCTTACTTTGACTGGCCTCTGGTTCCAAGTCTTCTTGTCGTTAGCTGTGGAAACTGTTGCCTTATTATCTGCAAATAAATAGAACTGATATTAGAAAAAATTGAAAAGCACATTTACTAATACTTAATTTAATATAGACTGTTAAGACAGAAAAGCAGAAAAACTGTACTGCAACATCAGCAAAATACATGGCAGGAGAAATCAGAAATAAAGCTTTTGATTTTTTCCATTACTGAAAGAGGGGAAAGAGACTTTAAAATTCAGTATAATTCCTTTAACTATTGTTAATTTAAATAAAAACTTTCTGAAGTTACTGGAGTAGAATACATTTCTTTATAAATCTAAGATCAGTTCTGCCTCTAAACTAAGGAGGATTGTACTTAGAATTGGCCTGCTATTTACTTATGTTAGTTTGCAGGATCAACAAACTTGGTTTTGCTGCAAATAGAGGAAACTCCCCTTTTGAGAGTTTTGGAGGCCACAGTCCTTTGAAGACCTTCACAATCTTGCCATTAAACATTCCTTTTTCTAAAAGATGATACCCTGAAAAGATTTTGGTATTTGACAGGGGCACCACTTCTACCAGGAAAGACTCACTGTTGCATTTGTAAAGATAGCTCGTAGTCAATTTATCCTCTATGGAAAACAAGTGCATCTCAGAAACAGCAGGGTATCATCAAGAATCTGGACTCTAGTCTGTCAGCAGAGATTAAAAGAACATTGCTACTGTAAAACAAAACTTCTTTAGTGCCAGATGCATTTAAGGAAATGGATTAATGAACGTAGATTGTGCCTTCAGAAATCAGAGCCTCTGTCGACCAGGCTAGTTCTGATGAAAAAGCTCTGCTGTAGTTGCTGGAAAGGCGGTGCTCAGCACCTCACAGGATTGAACCTGATTCTCAGTGTGGTCTGCGGTAGGAGGAAAATTCTTCTGGCAGAACAGCCATGCAAGAAAGACTGCAGTAAGCCTTGAAGATTCACTTGCAAAAGGAATTTCTTCCTTTTTAAATTTATAATCTATTTTAATTGTGTTTTCATTATATAAGTTGCTAAATATTTCCTCTTTGGGGGGGATACCGACTAATATTAAAGGAAAACAGGCATATAAGATGGAATATAACTGCTCAGCCAGAAGAAAACATCAATTAAAATTGATTAAATAATATAGATTTTTTTCTCCATGAGCCATTTTGCCACTGTGATAAATATTTAATCCTGATTGATGACTGAAAGCTCTGGAACACGTATTTGGATCAAAAGGTGCTATATAAATAAAGACATTACAATGTCACATATTTGACCATTTCTTCAGTAATATTTTTTTTTTTTTTAACAAATGTACAATCAGCTTCCCCTTGTATCTCATAAAAATTGACCTGCGTTGGTTTCCAAGAGCTTTGCGTAACGTGGCTGATGTCAAAAATGCAGCATAGACTCAGAGTCGCTAGGTTGTTCAGCTTTAATTTCTGGAGCAAAACTTCAGCAAACAGTAAAACACTTTTGTGGAGCTGTGAAAGTTCAGCCTAGCTGTTTGATAAATGAGCAGACAGGCAAGCAGCCCTTCTTTCTTTTTTTGTATGGATTCAATGAAGCCTGCCTAAAGAACACCACATGCTGTTCCAGCTACTGATCTAACATTCCGCAACATCTCAGCCTTCCAAATTCCCTTTAATTACACATTAATCCCACCCCTCTCTCTTTCATTTTCTGCAGACAGGGTTGGGGGCTCCACAAGGCTGTGGGAAAAAAGGCAGTGTAGAAGAACTACTTTCTGAGGATGTTTTTTTTGGGGTTGGCCTAAAGAACACCACATGCTGTTCCAGCTACTGATCTAACATTCCGCAACATCTCAGCCTTCCAAATTCCCTTTAATTACACATTAATCCCACCCCTCTCTCTTTCATTTTCTGCAGACAGGGTTGGGGGCTCCACAAGGCTGTGGGAAAAAAGGCAGTGTAGAAGAACTACTTTCTGAGGATGTTTTTTTGGGGGTTGGGGGATTTTTTTAATTTTTTTTTTTTTTTTGGTGGCAGTTATCATTCAGAAAATACCATTCCTCTCCCAAAAATTGATTTTACAACAGTAGACTCAAAAGTAAATCTTAATATTAGAGATACTTTTACCCTATTTTTTCTTTTGGAACAACATGAACCTATATTACTTTCAGAGTCTTTCTAGTAGTGATGAAGTGTTACAATGCACACTGTAAATGCTACTTCATGAACCATATGCCATGGGAGTTCCTGGGATTTAAATAAATCAGCCAATTTCTACATACCAGGGCAGAGGTGATCAGGAAAAGAGAAGAAAAATGGAGCAGTTGATCAGATGATCCCTTTTTCTTTTCTTTGTTTGTCTCTTTTTTAAATCCAGCACATTTTAAACAATGAGATACATCTTGCAGAATACAGCTGAAAAGTATGCACCATTTAAAATATTCTTTACCAATAATTTACAAAAAAAAAAACCCCAATAATCTAGCAAACCTTTGAAAAACAAAGTGTCAGGACTTTTTGATCTAATGCTGCATATGTAAAATGTATGTATGTATGTAAAAAATATGTATAACAACAAACCCATGCTTGAGTGCTGGTACACATGAGCATGGGTATTTATGTTTGGAATAAAACAAGTCAAGTACTAAATGAACTAGCTGCTCATATAAATGTTTATATTCAGCTACATTTATGTGAATCCCTATGTAATGGTATTGCCAAAGGCAATAAGATTTCCCTGAAAGGAGAGAGGAAGTCAGATGAGGCAGGACAAAGTGGAGTTCACTGAGTGCTGAAATCAATGGAAAAAGCAGAGGGTACAAAATGTTGATTTTTAAATCATACTTTCAGCCTGAAAAGTCACCCTATAAAATACATCATCATTGTGTTTCATGTTTATTAACTTTTAAAGACCTACAGAGAAAATGAGGTAATTTTACAGCTGGGTGGGGAGGGAAGGGGGTTCCTAATTGTCAGACATGAAAATTCAGGTTCGGATCTGAAAACCAAGTTGGATCATTTTCCTTTCATCACTGCAGTGGGGTTGCACAAGCAAATGAATCAAGACCAGACCACGCAGTTCGAGCTGCTTTCAGAACAGAGCCCAGTCCCCGTTCTCACAGCAGTGCTGCCTTCTCAACAGAAGCAGTGGTAAAAAGATCTCATGGGTGGTATCCAACGGAATTTTGGAGTGAACGGGCCTTTTACCATTGTCCTTCAATGGAACTGAAATTTCATCTCATACTTCTCCAAAGTGATCACAAATCCAGCTGCCCTATGAGATCTGCTGAGTAAAAGGGTAAAGGTTTTACATTTTCCAAGTAAATTCCACCAACGGGCCTTTTACCATTGTCCTTCAATGGAACTGAAATTTCATCTCATACTTCTCCAAAGTGATCACAAATCCAGCTGCCCTATGAGATCTGCTGAGTAAAAGGGTAAAGGTTTTACATTTTCCAAGTAAAATTCCACCTAAATTATGTGGCAGTTTTGACTGCTAGGCATTATTTTATGCTACTTGGCTTTTTGGTTTTGAGACAGATGTAGACCAGGAGTTTCACATGCAAATAACTTCTGTCCCTACTATATTAGCCTCAGAACCCAATGCTCCTTCCATTTCTTTCTCAGTTACTAACTTCAGTTGTGTTCTCCATCTCTTTCCTCTGTGCCCTGCTCAAGACCTGATCTTCTGCCTATAGATGATCTTGTATGCCTTTCTTGATTAAAAAAAAAAAAAAAAATATTAAGAACTGCCTTATCTTTTTGCAACTCCATAGTTCTTTTGGTGATTGCCTACTGTATACATAAGAGCCAGATAGAAGTCATTGCATTATAAAACAACATATATATATAGTTTACACCTTTTCAGGGGACTAGTATATCCAGGTCAGCATTTGTTCAACTGTTTTGCAGACAATCTGATACATGGTTTTAGAAATGCCTGTGCAGGTAGAACATAAGGGAACATTTTTCTTTCTGACAGGCAGTAACCTTTCCACTCTGAATGTACGGGGCAGCCAAAGTGAATGCAGGAAAGAAAAGTCTTCTCATATCATTCTCTCACACAGAGATTACAACTCTGGTAGTACAACATTCAACATTTATTGCACAGATCTTGGAGCTAACAGGATTTTTATCCCATTTTGGCTTTTTAAACCTAGTAGAGGTGTCTGAATAAACTTGAATTAAATATCTAGTTACTTGTATTTTTGGTCATTCTTAAAATAATGGAATAAAAATTAAATAAGTTACTTAAGCATCCATGCAAAACAGAGAAAGCTTTATGAGCAACAACTAGAAAAATACACTTCCTCTGTAAAGGTCTGTATTGCGGTCTGCACAACCTATTAACCTTAGAGATGGCTAACCTGCAGGAGTTGTTCTGTTACCTGCAAATGGCTGCAAAGGTGCATTCCTTCATCCTGATTACTCCCAGCTGTAATTTCTGCCACTGCATCTCTCCTCACATCTCCAGCACTGTGACATTCCAACACAAGCAGAGCCAGCCCCAGCTTTAAAATGGGGAATGTATTGTCTATTCTGCCTTCATCCTTACACTGTGACCCATCACACCTCATTGCATTCACTACCAAACTGTGAACTTTATGTTTCCCAATTATTCCATCTAAATTATTCTATGATATGAGATGCCAAAACGAATCAGGGAAAAAAAAAACCCAAACCATCTTAAAAAGCATCTGTTGCATCTGCCTTCATGCTAACAAATAAGGATGGAAGAAACCAGAGAAATCTGGAAACTTCTGAAGTCATTTTTTCCTCCATCCCTGTGTCAAAATATTAAATTTTGCTCTGGGGGCAATAGGCAAAGGATGACTTTTAGAAGTCTTTTCCCTGGAATAATTTAAATTGCTACTTTTCAAAAGACATGTTCATTTTGTTAGTGCATCTGATCTAGAGGGATGTTATTCTTCATGACTCTTGTTCCTTTCTATTTAAAATAATTCTAGCTGTGCTTCTAGAACTTCCCAGGGTAATGAAATAAAATCAAATTAAGTCACAACCCAGCATTTGTACTCTGCCAGAATGAGAAACGGATTTCACGCTCCAGGCTCTGGAACTCTGGGACATTCTAGAGAGATTCTAAACACAGTGGAATAAATTATCTTTCCTCCGATAACAATTCTTCATAACAGGGCCTCACTCTGTTTATCTCAGCTCAAGTTTCAAGTCCCATATCTAGAGGGCATGCTTTGCTTTTACGAAGTCAGGTACAGAAGATCTGTGTTTATTTACCAAATTCTATTGTAGTGTTTCAGTCTTAAACTTCTTTGCTGTGGCAGCAGAAAAGAAACCAGTGATGCCAAATATAACCATACTCCCACACAGCTATGCTTTCCTTATTCTCACCGCTATGAAACACAAACAACGCTGATATCCTCAATCTTATAGAAGTGTAGGATTTTTAGGCTCATTCATCTTTGGCCTGGTATTGCTTCCTGGTATTGCTCCAGGGGTTTCCCCATCTGCTTCAGTGCTTTTGAAAATCCTGCCCTGAGACAATCTGTTATTATTAACACCTGTGCTAACAGGTACCTTTTGGCTTAAAGATGGCTTGGGGCTGGCTTAACAACACATTACCTTGAGGAAAGGTCAGGAAAGCTTTGCCCCAGGAAACATCCACTGGTAAGAAAGAGCATAATCAATTAGTCCGTTACAAAATATCATTCCTGTCCCCCAAATCCACCAAACTGTGCAAAGAAAAGGAGAAGAGGTGTGACTGTGTCTATACCCTGTCTACTCCTTGCTCGCTTACTTGCATGGCCCAGGAGAGAAGACTGTAGTGTACCGGTCCAGTATTCTTGACCCCAGATCTGCTGTCTGTTTAGATTCAATAACCTTCCCATTTCTCTCCACTCTCTTTCATCATTTTGTGGAAGAGGGCATGGTCCAGCTGTAGAATAAGATCTTGTTTCTAGCACTGATACATCTCAACTGATATTGCAAAGCAAGTCAGAGAAGCCTGCTGGCATTTTCTTTAATGCCTGTGCCCAATTCTGCCTGCTGCGGAGATCAGACACCATGAGGAACTCCAACTGAACTGGACCCTTTAGTCAAGCTTGTGAGACCTCTCCTCAAATTCATCTATGTACAATAATATCCTCCTTCAGCAGCTCCACTGGCCAGATGGAATTCAGCCTGAGGCATGATCAAACAGATTACTGCATCCCAACAAAGCTGCAAACATCGAATGCTCTGACTCAGATGCTTAGCTGAGCTGCAGCCACTTTCGGTGCTGACTTGCTGAAGCCAAGCAGATCTAAAACCCTGCACAACTCCCCCTGCTCTGTACTGATGCCAGCACGCTTACTGCCATCACCCAGCATATCTGTGGGAAAAGGCTGAGCGCCAGCATCCCTGCACTCTGGCAGACCCTGCGCTGTAAGAACAGCCTCTGGGATGTGTTGACAAGGCATGAGTTGAAGCAGCCCAGAGGCTGCTCTACTTCATGCTGAAGACCTAACTAGAAGCCAGATGCTTGAAGTGGCAAAGCCAGCAAAAATCCCTTTGCTAAAGGGCAAATCTTTGGGAAAAGGAAAGTCACTCCAAAGAAACTGAGGTGTCCTTGCTGGTTTTCTTACTCCTCAAGCTCAAGGAGAAGGCGGCAATAGTCAGCAACCTGCAATAATACAAGGGACCTGTGAAGCAGAGCAAAGGGTGCAAAGAGCTTTCCAACTACACTGTAGGATCCCCGTTCCCCACACCTATATGACCGCTTGCTTCTGCAGTACTTGTGTTATTATGGCCTCCTCAGAGGAACTTGGCCTAGAAGATTCTGCATCAGGAAGAAAAGTCATACTGGTGTTAACTGTCCTTCAGTCAGGAACCTTAACTGTTAAAAAGGGATGAAGGAAAAGCAGGGTCTGCTCAGATAGCACAGACAGACTGATACAATCCTTTGATGCAATAACAGAAACCACATCCTCAGCTTTAGATTGATCTTTTCCCAGTTCTATTTTTCTTTTCTATATTGACTAGAAAAAAGTCTAATAAAAAAAACATTCCATAGGTAGTAGTTGTTCATAATAAAGCAAGTGCTGCTTTAGTCTATCGGAGGAGAGCACTAAGAGTAAATTTGTCTTTGCTATACCAGTTACTATTGAGGCTACTAGGAGCAAATTGAGATTACAGGGGGAAAAAAAAAAAAAATCTTCAGGAGAAGTATCTCCTTATGCACAGCAGGCTATTCCAGACGTGTGCATTTCAATAAAAAGACAAACCAGAATGCAATCACATTGCAATGTCATTATTAAAGAGGTTTCAATAAGGCTACTTGTCTGTCCTTTTTAAACATCAAATATATAGTATGATAGCACGAAACTGTAAATCCTGTTTATGCTAATCATGCTTGGAGCAGCAGCCCTGCTGGCAAAGCTTCTGGGCATAGAGACAGTGCATAGTGATAAAAGAGGACTCTGGCTGGTACAGCTTGTACCTCCCCAGAGCAAAGCAAACTATTGGAAAAAAAGCACTTTTCTGCTGGTATAATTGTGCCTCAGCCCATTTTTTGGAAATGGGGTGGAAATATTGGTCAAAAATGTAAAACATCTCTTTCCTAACTAACATTACAAATCTATTGTGGACTTTACCCTTCTTTATTTAATGAAATAAATTTATTGGCGTCTAATTTTCACTTACAGCAAAGCCACTCAGGGAGCAATAAGGAGGCTCTAAAATTCATGTGAGCGTGCATCCATGTTAAACCTTTTTATGCTGCCAGAGTGATGTAAAGGGACCTCAGGCTGGGGGAGAGCCACCCTGCAGTGTCAGCATCCTTCGTTTTCCTTTTCAAATATTAATTTACTATTGCTTGTGAAAAGACATGGCAGGAAAGCACCAAAAGGAAAAAAAGAAAAACACAAGAGGAAAGTATTTAACCTCCAGGGGGCATATGGGAGTTGTGGGAAGAACACTTCCTGAGGATGCAGAAGAGGTTGCACCACAAGAAAGTAAGTGTTCTGTATGAGAGAGATGGCAGGGTCCGGGAGGTGAATTAGCACTGCACAGTAAATTTAAAGCAGTGAACTGAGGACATGGAGGGTAGGGGAAACCGGTACAGAGGAGGAAGATAACATCTTCAAGAGGCTTGATTAAGAAAGTAAGGTTCATACAGGGTCTCAAAAGAAACAAAGAACAAAAATGAGTGTTGGCTGAGGAAATAAAAGTGAAAGAGAAGCTCAAAGACCTGCCAACCCAGCTGAAGAGCTGGGTGACATGCTACAGCTAGGAGAGAACCAACTAGCCTTATGGAACCCATCCATACGAAATAGCTACTGAGGGGCTTGGAAATGCTTAAAACATTCCTGCTTTTTAAGTAACTTATTTGATTCAGTGAAGGCCCCAATTCAGAATGATTCAGTGTTTGCAACTAAACTCAGTGAGAATAATGAGTCAGAGCCTTCAACCACCATAATTCCCAGCTCAGTGTATTAAGTATCACTGCCATTTTATGTTAACATGTTGCTCAGAAAAAAACCTACACCTGCTCAGCCCTCCTCGCTGCAGGCAGCGGCAAGAACTTCCAGTTGGCAACACCTTAGACTGGTCTCCGAGTCCACAGGGTCCCGGAGCAGAGCCCGAGGTATTTGCAGCACAGGGCTGAGGGGCACAAGGTTGCCATCTTTTTTAAGTGACCTCAGCAACAGGGCTTTCACTCCTGCTGCCTGAAGACTAATTCACAGCCTAAACCTGTTCACTGTGAGAAAGCTTTTTCTCATATGCAACATTTTATTGTTAATAACTCAGTGACATGCCTGCCCTTCCTCACTATACTTCCCTGTCTTCTCACTGGTTGCATGGAGCAGTTTCACTTATTCTGCTTCACTTTTGGGTGAAATCATGATCCCATTGAATATAATATATTTTGCTCCTACAGTAAGAGACAAAGTTTAACACTGGAGTCTCCACTTGCTGATGCCGAGCCGTAACCAGCAAATACAGGGCCCCCCCTAGTCACTGTTTAGTTAAAGTATATGCGTAAAAGAATGCCTGGTCCTGTCTTTTGCAGGCAAGAAAAAGCTCTGTAATGACAGACTGGGTAGCGTAGCTATTAGCAGATTGGCAAATGTTAGTATAGACAGAACTGCCTGTAATTTTCACATATTAATTGGGTGAGTAAAGCACTAAAATCTTGGTTAACGTATTAAAGCTCCAGCTCCCTTTGTCATATAAGAATATATCACATTAACAGCCATAGTAGAGTCTTCCTTAGTTTATATGTACCTAAAGTGGTTTAGGAGTATAGGTTGCTTTTTTAAAGGTGTTTATTTATACAGTAATTCTGTTCTTTCCTCTTCTTGTTACTTTTGTTCCTATTAGCCTGGTTTCTGCAGGAAACAGTCTATGATATATTACTGTTTCTCTGTTAATCTCTCCACCCTCCAGACCAATTTTTGTTTCCCTAATCCAATATTACCAAATGCCTGGGGTCCAGTCCATGTCCTAGAAGTTTAATAGAAAACACTGGCTGGATAGTGGGGAGAGCATATTGATGTTAATGCTGAGGACAAGACAGGGAGGAAAGCTCAGCCTTTAGCTGAGCCATTTGGCACTGCCTGACTGGACAACCATGAGTATGAGTCAACACTTCTATTGCTCTGAACCAGCCACGCCATATGCTGCTTCTTGCCCAGCTGTTGGCATGGGGGGAGGAGAGAAAAAGAGACAGGCAAACAGACAGACATGAGGGAATCTAAAAATAATGTAGAAAGAAGGTGCAGCAGATGTGTGAGAAAACGAAGAAGCAAGACCTTGATGTAGTGACCGGGACCTGGAAATAATTGAAAGTACTGCAGGGAAACATGGAGATATTATATAAGATTTAGGTAAGGTTATGGATTTAGGGAACATAGAAGATGGTAGGAAACAAGGTCCATTAGTTCAGCTGTTCATGAACAACTTGTCTGTTCTCCCTTCCATGCTCTGTTGTGGATATATTTGACTTACATCAGGCTTAAGAAGTACACAAGGGCTGAAGCACTGTCTACAAAACCTTAATCTGGAGACATCACTTTCAGGCAAGTTTCACACGTCTCCAGTGGTATCTTTAAAAGTGAAATAGACAGTGTTCTGTTAATTGACATGTAACTGAGTATGTAACAATACATTAGGATGTTACTTATTACAGATTGTTTTAATGTGCTGAACTCCATGTCTCTTTCTGAAAACTACCAGTCTGTTAAAGAAAAAGCCTAAATGTTTAACATTACCCACAGAGCTAAAGTTCAAAGATGAATCATAAATTCAATGTGGTCTATTGAAAGGCGAACTGTCTACAATTTCACAGAATAACTAACTCCTTTCTCTGGAGGAGATGACAGCTGCAGGGCTCTTGATTCCCAATGAGGACAAACATGTCTGGGGTCTCTGTTTCAGCAGCTAAGTGCGGAAGCCCTCAAATAGCACCTATTTCACTGCACTGCCTCCAAGGCATTTATGCAACTCACTTTGCCAATGCGGTATTTAAGTCACATGACAACAACTCTGTTGGCTAAAACTTCATCCGTGTACCTGCTCCGAAGGAGAAGTTGACTGCAAACTATTGATTGAATGAAGTGGGTGTCTGCCTTGCAGATCTTCATGACTGTGCAGTACATTTTCTTAGCAATAATAGGTTGGAAAGAATCACTGGGGTCTGCTCCAGGTTCTGCAGATGCAGAAGCCTGTTTCTCTTCAATATTTGTGCCAGTGTTGTCTGAGGTTCCTGGACACACCTGTGCAGAAGCCTCAGTTCCCAGATCCAAAAGTAACAGCCACATGAAGCACTAGTTTGAGACAGTACTAGGATGATTCTGTATGGCTTCCTCTCCACAAAAAGGGAAAACAAATTTCATGCATCACTGCTTCAGAATTTTATTGCAACCAAGTGGAAAACACTTGGAACACAGCACATGAAAAACACATTGGAATGCCATGATTTTTGGATGGAAGATACTGTAGCTGTCCTTCTAGGTCAAGGTATTCCTACTGATGAACAGGTGTATGTGTATGAAGGGCAGGGAGAAGGAGGATGGAGTAATATACAGTGTAACAAGATTACTGCATACTGAAAATTGGTGAAGTCCCTGGTAAATTTATGTTCTGATGAAATAATTTCAGAATATTTACACCTTACAACTTAGAGAAGTTTTCAGCAGCAGCAAAAGTAGCAGTGTGTAAATTTTACCCACGTTCCAAATGTGTTAGCCTGCATGAAATCTGTTTCTTGTTCTCACTATTCCTAAATTACATGTTGCCACTATACTTACCACTTGGTAGCAATATGTACAACAAACAATTTCACTCACACTTATGCAGTGTATTTAAAAATAAACCTACAGAGAATCAACTGAACCATGCAGCAGGTCTTTAAGACACAAGAAACATAGTAATATTGCAACATGGTACATTTTACTTGCCTTGCTAAACTGCCTACATAAAGATGCACTATAGAAAATGACACCTCATTAAATACATTCTTCTCCTTCACCTACTCTTTACACAGGCACTTACCCTAGGAACATTTTTCCTTCTTTGAATACCCAGCACTTCTATAGAACAAATGTTGCAAACACTAGAAGAGAATAGCTTGCAGGACAATCGGCTTCAGATTCATGCTTGCAAGCATTTCAAAAACAATGGCAAACTCTGCACTTCGTTTTTTTCATAGCCTACAAGTTTTAAAGGCCTATGACACATTTTATAATAAAATTTCAGTTTTAAATAAAAAATTAAAAATATAAAAATATCATCCTATCTTTCACTGAGAAGAAAACATCACCTGACAAGCAAATCCAAAATAAGAACTTTATGTAACATCCTAGCCAGCCATTAACATCTGCTAGTGATGTATAGCATAAGAGCTTTACTGCTCACATCTGGACAATGCACAGCTGCATCTGTGCTAAGAGTGCCTCTCCACTGTGAGTCTGGAGATAACCGCAGTGGCTCTTACTAGAGCTGGACTGGAAAGCAGAAGCACAAGGAATCACAGTGCAAAGATAACTTGGCAGCCTGTATCTGCAGTGCCACACAAATGCCGTTAGATGCTTTCTGGACTTCCACATCTGGAGGCATTGTGCTCCACTATGTGGATTTGCCAGTGTGGGCTGATATCGTTAATTCAGGGATCTCCGTATCATGCTTACAAGAATGGCGCATAGACAGGCCCCAGAATTAAATGACTGATATTTTACCCTTCTATTTTTTAAAAATAGGTATTTGTTAAAGCAGTGCAGGTCACAATGCAGATATGTTTCCACTGGCTTGTATTCAACTTCCAAGCCGCCAATATTGTATACCATGTCACTGTCAGCTAGTCTGGGGCCTGAAGTCATAAAAAAATTTATTGTATTCTGGATCTGAGTCATGATTAGAAATTATTCCAACCTTCTATATACTTAAAATTTTAGCCTTTGTCCAATAACTTGAATACATAGGAGATTCCATTCACATACCTCTCTCTCTGATGGTAAATGATGATTTAATTCTTTTCAATAATCCAAACTCACCTGAACCAGGTGAGAGCTCAAGGTATCACACTGCTGTTTAGACTCACCTTCCCAAAGCTGGCAGCATTAACAGGTTGCGTGTCATTTTTCTCACAGAAGTCCAAGTAATGCATGTAGAGAGCACTTCGAGGAATGCAAACACCTTCTGCAATCTCATAGTTCTCCTCCAGCCTTAAAAAGCAAATATCAAACAGAGAGAACTGCAAGTATGTTGGATGTCCTGTATGGTAAACAGTATGCAAAGCTGCATCTTTAAGACCAAACATTCTGGCTTCTGCTTGTCTACTGAATTATCTCTGCTTTGTTCTTAAGTGCTCCTTCCAACTCTTTTCCATAATGCTTACTTGCTTCGTTTGGTTCATGCTTGCTATCAAAAACATAGGCTGTGAGTTCTCAGGCAAGTAGAGATTAGCACAAAGGGATATTGGGGTTTGACCGTGCTCCAAAGGTGCTATTTTTAGGAAAAAATATACTAGTAATCTGTTATACCCTAAAAGCATCCTGCAGTAAACAAATATATGTACAACTACGAAACAACAAACATTCACTGAGGGGAAGCATTCTCTTGTTCTTTGCAGGACTCTCTTCACTCCTGTCCAGCTGCAAAATTCCGTACCTTGAGGAAGCAGATGCGCAAGTTATTTGCAAATACTCAAGAGTGTGCACAAAATCATATCTGTATAATGTTTTCTTGCTATTGCTTATAGACAAAGTGAAGAAAGAGTCCATGATCTGAATATAATGCTAAATGAAATAGTGAAATAACATCCTCCTCTGCCTTGTAGAAACTGTTATTATTCATTTACACATGCAAACACACAACCATAAAATTTTAAATTCTACATCAAGTATATGAATATGCATATGCTTCATCTTCAAAATCTGAAACTGGGCTCACTATAAATCTATAGATTAGAAGAAACATTCCTTTGAAATGACATTTTTATGATTGCTGATCCAACAAATTTCAAGAGGTGTTTACATACACACTTAACTTTAAACCAGAATTAATTTTGTCAGCCATGGTGTCACTCATATGCATATATTTACATGTGTGCTTGTCTGCCTTGCTGGCTAGAAGAAGGTAGGTGCAACTTCCTCTTAAACGTATTCGAAAATTAATACATATTCTCAAAGCCCTCCAATTTTACAGTAAATAACCCCGTCATTTGATAGCTGTAGAACACCTTCCAAATATTTAGATTCTCTCCTTCGTCGCCTTTTTCAGGACCTACCTACCTTCCATTTCAGTTATCGTGATCATTTGTGACTGCAAACTATTTTAATAAGATATCTGGCTGGATGAATGGAATCGGTTTGTATGGGCAACAGCTATTCTTCCTTGGTTTCTACAGAAATATCATCACGGCATCTTTCCTCAAATTCATAGCGCTTTAACAAAACCTCCTTTCAAAACCTGGAGAGTTCGTTTGTATACTATAGCTGCTAATTGGAATGTCAGCTTCCGTGACCAAGACAGGACAGAAAGAAAAGCAGTTAATTATTTCTGTTCATATCTGATGATTTTTTTCTCTTTTTCTCCTCTTTTTCACAGAGAGTCATTAGTCTGACACTGAACAATGCTCCATTATACCTGAACTTTTTTTTTAATGATCAAAACCCCCATCTTGCTTCACTTCTTTTATTTTCCTGTCTTTCATTTAACAACTTTATCATATTTTGAATTCAGCTTCATTCTGCAGTATTATGGAAAGATAATGAACTCAATCTTCTACCTAACAAATCATTATCAGAAATAATATATATATAACATTTTAAATGTCCTAATAAAGCCATGTGAAATCCAGTAGTTCACAATAAGACCTTTTGTACCACTACAGTATAGCAATAAACCCCCTAATCCTTCCACAGGAATGACAATTTTATCTGTCCCTATTACTGTTTCCCTCTTTATACTTATATACTTCTAGATTAAATGAGATTATTCTATAGCAGAATCAGGTCTGTAGTGTTGTTACAGACTTGTTTTTAGATACGAAGGCAACAGAACAACTGTGATGCTACCATTGCTAATCACATAAAGGATTCTAGAACAGATTAATTTTGATGCATTATAACAATTTCTGTGAAACTACTAATCTGGGGAGAATCCATTACCTAGCAGTGCTTTACCTTCCTCTTTTTTACTTCTTTTTATGAATGTTGCAAAAAATGGAATAGTTTTGTTGACTTTAGCTTCACAATACTGTTATTATTCGGAGCACCTACACTGTAAGCCACCAAACTGCATGGAAGTAGGCTGTCCGTGCTTTGAATAATTCTGTGTTTGGAGAAGTAGACACGCACATGCACACGCACACACCAAATTGAGGTAAAATAAAGTTTCACACTTACAATTTGGTCAACCAGTTCACCAATGAAATAACCAGGAACATTTTAGAGCCAAGTATTTAGCAAGTTATAGCTTTACAGATAATAATGCACACAGAAACATGGGATAAGCACAAGGATGCTAGGTGTTGGTATATTCATGCCTTAACGGTTAAATTCAAGCTGGTGTAGTTTCTCCAATTATGATGTATTTGGCAGTAATGCTACATTTACCAGGCCTTTCACTTCATTTTGTGTCATCAATGAAACAAAACAAAAACATCATTCCTGTTTCCAGGAAAAGGATATTCAGTCAGGCTGACAGTCATGCTTCTGTGGAGTTCAGCTACTTCCTCCTCCTCCTCCTCCTCATTTGTAGCGTTCAATGTACTTTGCCTTTGGAGAGGCGTAAGCATTAAGGATAGATCCCCGTGGGATTGATGTTGTTCGCTCTTTCCAGCAAGATGTCAGACAAGAAATAACTACTAAAGGTGATGGCAATATGAACCATGTGACAAAATTGAAGTACTTCCTTTATGTCTTGCTTCACTTTCCCTACTACTTTCCTCTTCTTCTTTTTCCTTGCTACTGACGTTTCCTCTGTTTCTGTTCTCCAACACGCTCTTGCCTTCATTAGCTGTAAATGATAGTAGCATCTAACAGTAAAAACATGACCAGCTTTAACTTGGCAGACACCAGACACTGCAGGCAACCACGGTGCCTCCGTTTGCCAGAACAAGGCAAGTTTGGTATTTTACCCTGAAATCTGGTCAATGATTTACCCCACCACTTCCATCACTTGAATCTGGCCCGGAGATTCCAGTAGGAGCGTAGGACACATGCTTACCCAGGGCATATTCAGGTAAATTTAGACTTTTGTCTTTCTTTACTATGCAAAAACTTGGTCTGAGGCCTAAGCAGGCAAAACTGTCAAACATGTGAAGCTAAATCTACAGGAAGCTCTCAGAGCAGCATTTGTACAGTGCTAACCACAATAGCTTACCAACCCATGGGCTGCTAGTAGAAATAGCAAATGCTAATATTTATTTTTCCAGAACAGTGGAAACTTGACATCTGCACATAAAGCAAGCTTACTACTTTAGCACTTCAACCACAACTTTTGAGCTTGTAATTTTATTTAGCGTATCAAACCCAGTAGCACAGTTTCTCCAGGCAATACCAATTCAAAGCTGCAGTATGTAAGCTGAAAAGCATATGGCAATCACCAGAAAACTGTTCTATGGGATGGCTAGTAAGCTGGGAAACTTCTACCTACAGGTTGAGCCAATAGTATAATTCAGTTTGACACCAGCTAAAGAAATTAAACTTGAAAACTTCTTTGCTTTCTGTTCCCTCATGTATTTCTGGGTGGAAAATTGAATGGAGGAAATTGCAGATGCTCCAAAAGACACAAAGGGGAGAATATCTGACCTACATAAATGTGTAAGAAACATAACACAACAGACAGGTAGTAAGCCAGTACACCAGCAAGGGGGAAGGGAAGATGATGTAAGCAGCCTTTTCAGAATCAAAATTCTAGGATTCTATTGCAAACACTGCTGAATGAGCATTAGCGTGCACACTGCATTCCAGCAGGGCTCAATATCCCAGGAGTTTAGGGATTTACTAACCTTTATGACCGAGGAAGCTTGAAAGTATTTGGCAAAAGATTGTTTACAGTATTTGCATGTTTTCTGTTGGGAACAGTATCGTTGGCATGTTCTAATTAACTCTGACTTCTTGGCTACTATGTTATTTGCTCCTGTGGAAAAGTCTCTTAACTGACTCTACTGCAAAATAAACATTGTTCTGAATTTGGGACTGGTAAGCCCTGCCTGCTGTTTTATTTTAGCTAGATAGTTCTTTGTTATCCTGTTTGAACTGTGTTGAAGTGTTTGGGTGCATAATAGAAAATAATAAAATACATCTATGACATTTCACTATTATTTTAACAATTTTCTCTCTGTCTGTAGTCACTCCCCTTCTTTATTCGCTTTTCTTGAACTTCTGAAAAACAGCACTTTGGTGAAACAAATACGTACAAAGCAGCAGCAATTCAGAACGAAATCCCTTTATTTATATTTTCACATCTCAGTATTTGCACTGGAAGTGTCTGCAAGTTTCTTCAAGGCAGAACACTGAATACTTGCAGCAACCTTATTCTAAATTGACCCACAGGTTTGTTGTTTTTTTTTTTAATCTAAAATTCAACTCATCAACGTTAAAGAGCAAATATAGATGAAATAATCTATAAACCTCTTGATGCATATTTCAAAGAATCACAGAATTTCACAGGCAGAGAAACAGTAAAATTCACTGAATGAATTATTCTTTGCTGTTTGTTCAGTTAGATCTCCCAAGAGACCGACAGAAGCAGAAAAATAATTTTGCTTACATTTTGCTAAAACCCCACATTTTTTGCCAATAATCTATCTTTTCATCCAGAAAACTATGAGAAGTACTTACAGGTGAAGTAAAGGCCTTTTTTTAAAAGACTTTAAACAAGCTAAGGAGTATGGATTTTCAGATAAGCATGCTCCAAGGCTTCTCTGTAACAGAGCTCTGTTCTGCCAGATACAAGGAATCCCCTGAAAGATGCTTGACCACTTACAATATTAAGAAAGCTAAACCAGAATTAAAAACCTAAATTAAGGGAAAAGTCAACAAAAGTCTACGAGATAACCTATAGAAAGAGATGCCAGGAGTATATGTAATGTTACAGAACATGCAGCCAAAAATACCACTGTAAATCACAGTGAACTTGTTCATTTTTCATAGCACAGTAGACTGACTCACAAACTTTCTTCTCCCCATCCTCTCTTTCTCTCTTCCTAATTACCCTTCCCTTTTTCCCCTCACTAAATTTGCAAGGGAATTTTGGCAAATTAATCAAACCTCAAACTCTCTCTCTTCTTTTGTTGTCTTCTATGTTAAATTACAGGGATCTCAGTTCAGTAAAACAGTCAGTAAAGTTGGGCTTCATCATACACTGAAACAAACGTAAGTCTTAAAAAAAAAAATCTCAGTACTAGTTTTCTTTTTGTCATAAATATAACAACGATGACAAACCACAAATCACCAGCTGGCAAAGTGGCAAACAAATATGCCAAGTAGATCTTCTAAACTGTATCAGAGGTTTCCTATGTTCAAACAAATCCCGTAAGAGCAAGACATTTGTTGAGAAATACTGTACAGGATGCTAATGAGCAAATTAAACACATACAGTGAAAGTATCATTAGAACTGTATAAGATGTCCAAGACCTCTATTCACTTCAGCTGGAAAAAGGATAATAAAAAACACTAACAGGTTTTCTTGATTTTTTTTAAAAAGGCATCTTACCATTGCAGTGTAGCTGGAGTTGAGTGTGGTTTTGATGCTCTATTATTTTCTTTTTCCTCATCTGTTAAGAAACAAAAAAATACTATGTAATTTCAGTAGGAATTGCTCAGGCGTTTGTAAACTGGTAAGGAATTATCTGATCAAAAATGTTCTCAAGTGTCAAAGCTTTCCCAAAATATTTGCTAAATTGTGGAAATGTAAATAATGATGCTCCTTAAGCTAGCGTCTGTAGATACTGCTTAAGGCAATAAAGCTTGCAAACATCACTGATAGCAGGAGCAGAGTGGTGCATAGGAATAATGGCATTGGAAAGAGTAAGTTTATGTGAAAAAAGAAAAGTGAATCTTAGACCTCTAGCAGGATGTCAAAACATAAGAACACTTTCACCTGCTTTAAGGGAACAGTTGCCTTACCCAAGTTTTATATTAGATGAGGCATTTAACCTAATGGGGTTCATCTACTGTTCTGATCCTAACATATGATACATACTAGATGTTTACAAATTTACAAAGATTAATTTTGAACAAGAAAAATTGAAATGAAAAACATTCTACAACATACTTTATTCCTTTTCAGATAATTTTTCTGATAGTATTCCTCATTAGCGGTTTCCAAGGTAACTCTCTGATTTGCTGACTTTCCAAAAATTTGAATAAAAGATGGATAAAGAAAAAGAGAATGAAAACAAAACTGGTTTAAAATACTGGATTTTTCCCAGTTCACATTAGTTCTTTGCAAAAATTTAAAAGTATGTCTAGAATAATTCCTATTAAATTGTGATTTGTGAAGCATATAAAACAGTCCTAACTGAAAGCTGAGAGTGAAGCACAATCAGCATCTCCAGAAGGGTATTCTTTGGGAAACACTGTTGTATCAAACAGAGTTTGATATTTTAACAACTTTATGCCTGATGAAAATGTTAAGTGCGGAAGGCTTTGATACCTAAACAGTGAGGTAAACCACTGTGCCTGTACAGCATGCTGCAAGTTTCATTTCTTCATACAATTAACTTTTAGAAGTTATTTAAGTGAGCCTTTAGGATGCTGAATCTTAAGGGAGCCGGGCTATCTCCTCTGAACATCAGACCCCATTGGGAGGCCTTTTGTGCAGTCCCAAGAACCAGCACACACAAATAAAACGCCACTTTGGAAAACGCTGTCTTCAGCCCTCGCGCCACAATATTTCTTCCGTTATATATAGGGCAAGTTGTGTTAACCGAACATCCTTTAGCCTGCGAGACCGGTCCCCTGAATGTCAGGAAAATCCAGATTTACAGTTACCGGCAGACACTGCGAGCAGCCCCTCTTCTGCATCTGCATGACAATAGGCCTCTAATTATTGGACCGCACACTCCTTCCCTGCCTTTCAGGGGCCTGCTTTTATTCAGCGCATAGAACCAACATACACATTTCAAATCACTTTTAAATTGTGTTTTTCATTTGTTTTTCCTAAACAAACGGCACACAGGGCTTGAATGCTGAGCGCCGTGGCCGGGCCCGGG
>NW_008795046.1:395552-419545 GCF_000699145.1 Aptenodytes forsteri | reverse complement strand
CCGTCGCGTCGGCGGCCGCTGACGCTCAACAACAGCCCCCGGCCTCACCGGCAGCAGGACAAACGCCTTCTCCACAGTGGGAGGCAGAGCCGTGCAGCACGGATTTAAACCACTGGGTGGATAAAATAGTCAGGGCCATCCCCTCTCACAACACCGACTGTTTTGCCATTCTTACCCTCAACCGACAGCACAGACACCCTAAGAGCACGCCTGACTCCTGCCTTCCCTGGGGAGGAAGGGGCAGCCATGTCTGCCCTGCTCTGAGGTGGGAAGAGCGTTCTGGGTTGGGATTCATGATTTTCCAGGCACAGGACAAGGGAGCCCAGCTCGGAGGTGGGAGAGCGCCTGCTGGGAGGGTGAGAGAGCCCCTGCAGGGAAGGCCCTGTGGTCGCCCTGGAGGGGCAAGAGGCAGGCAGCCTGACCAGAGCCCAGTCCAGTCCTGTGTCCTGCTGTAGCTTCCCCATTGTCCCGGCCAGGGAAAAAATAGGCAGCAGGGCTGAGAGGGAGTTATGGCAGCTCCCCAGGCTTGGGGCACAGAGGTTGCTGCAGCTTCCTTCACCTATGAGCAGGCTGGTCTAGCCTGCCAAGGCCCCATGGGTGCCCAGCAGCCGGTGGCTTCTCAACCGTTCCTGAGGTAAAAGTGAAAGGGGACTAGCTGTAAACGGTACGTCTCAGCAAAGTGTTGCAGGGGGCAAAGTGCTGGCTGGGGCCCGGAGTTTCCCCTGCTTTAGTAGTGAAAATTACAGCTGGCAGTCACGCGGATGCGCAGGCTTTACCAACGGGGACCCATAACACCGGGCACTGCAGCACCTTTCTACTGACCGCAGGGATTCAGGCCTTTGCTGTTGCCAGGAGGGAGACACCACAGCGAGGTACAACCACCAAAGCTGCTGCCTTTAGGTATCAGCAGCACATGAGGGCCCAGTCCTCCTCCTGTGCCCCACCATCTTCTTGTTCAAATTAAGGTTATTGCTTCCCAGGTGAAAGTCATCCATTTTCTTAATCAGTATTTTCTATGTCAGTGTCAAAGCCTACCATCCACTGGTTTAAGTTCAGCGTACAGTTGGTTTCTACCTCACTGGAAATTGCTAGGGGCGATGCAAATTGGAAAGACTGAAAGCCACTGATCTAAATAACCCCTCGTCTAACTAAGGTGCAGAAGTCATAAACCTCTGCCTGTGAAACCAAGAGGTACTACTCTCCCCTCCCCGGAATAAAACTTTTGATTATCTTTCTTGATTTAAGGGGGCTAGTATTCAAAGGTCTGTTATTAGATGGCTTTCACCTGTGCTAACTAGACTTAATTTTCCACTGGATATGTGGCACTCTATCAGACATCAAGCCAATATCTGAATTATATAATATTAGAGTCTTTACATCCCTTCCATCCCTCCCCCAGCTGTTTTTCACTCGCATTAAGGGTGAGCACCTGTGAGCAGGTGCTTTACCAAACCTGCCCTCAGACACACTACAAGGCAGCCATACTCAGCTCCTTCCATGTAAGGATTTGTTTTAACAACACAAACTAACAATAAGATCATAAACTGCAATTTAAGTCTCCCTCCTCAGGTATGTCTGTTTCCTGGGGTCCTTCTTCAGTGAGCACCTGTGAGCAGGTGCTTTACCAAACCTGCCCTCAGACACACTACAAGGCAGCCATACTCAGCTCCTTCCATGTAAGGATTTGTTTTAACAACACAAACTAACAATAAGATCATAAACTGCAATTTAAGTCTCCCTCCTCAGGTATGTCTGTTTCCTGGGGATCCTTCTTCAAGACTCTTCAGCGTCATCCACTAACTGTCCCTTAAAACCAAGAAGGAGAATGATGGACTTTGAACTTACTAAAAAAAATTATTTAAGCACCATTTTCCATCAAAATATTACCCACTGAACAATTGGATTTTCAACAAAACTACTTTTTTCACAGAGTTAGTGCTTGTCTCCCCCAGATCAAGTCTCTGTACAAGAAAACAGATCTTTTCTTTTTGGTTTTTTTTTTGCCAATGGACCAGCTGTCAGCCAAGGTGTTTCTCATTTTCACCAGGTGTTGGCTAAAATATTTATTTTCAGAAAACTTCCACTTTTTTATTAAATAGATGGAAAGAATTGCACATGGTATAGGAATGGAGGGGACATAAAAATACAAACTTCTAGTATTACACATACAAGCACTTTATTCTACCTCATATAGTTTAACAGTGTAATCTCACCAGATAATTGACTAGCAGAAAATAATAAAATATCCCTATTCCTTATATTTTAGCTGTTAGCAGGGCACTTAATGGCTTCCCTATTGAGCAGGGAATGTTTTGTGTAACTCTTGACTCGGGTCTGATCCCAGATCTGTTTGTACAGCATGAAAGAGGTAAGGAATGCTGTTTTTTTTCCTTTACTTTTTGGCCCATTATTTTATCAGTCCCTGTCAGAACAGCACTGTAGATTAAAATGAACCCGTACCTTTTAAAATTCAATACTTTTAAAATCCAATCTATTTTGTAAAGAAAGGAAATAAAGACACTGAAAAGAAGTCTTGCTTCAAGGCACTGTCAAAGAACAGAGCTGACAATTCTTCTGTGACAAATACGAAAGGACTTAAAGTCATGAGGAAAAACCCTTCTCTTGATGCACTGTTGCAGGTATTCACACATATGGCAGCTGCATAGCACCTCAGGGAGAAACATTTGCTAGGAGCAGATCTAGTGTGTTCACTCCACTGCCAGTGGGAGGACTACCAGCATTCCAAGGAAAGGTATCTTCAAGGTACCTGGTTAGGTGGGAAACCTGGCACTCATCCCAAGCTGAAAGCAGGTAATAGCTTAGACAGTTGCAAGTAAAACTCTCAGCACGGAAGAAGCCTTCAAAGATATTCAAAACTGGGATCATCGATGTGCTAGAAAAATAGTATTTCTTGGCTCCCAGAGATATCAGAGAATCTTTTTCTTCCCAAACTCTATGGAAGTTTCCTTACTAACAGCTCCGTCTTTCTCCCTTCAAAATTCTGTTTCAAAGCCACCAGAGCAGAGTTCTGTTTGTATCTTATGCATGCGTTTGTGGCTTTCCCTGAACTCCCAGCAGTATCCTCTAACTCTGCTGTCGGGTTTTAGGTACAGCTCGAGGGATTTCTTTGCTTCTTGGAGCAAGACATGGAGACCATAGGAGCTATGCTCAGCACCTCTTTAAGCATGCTGCCTTAAACACAGTAAGTGGAACATCCACAAAGTGAAGACCCTGCATTAGTACACCTTTTTCTAAAATGTTGATGTTAGTCTGTTTGTCATAACTAAAGTGGAGTTAAAGCTCTGCTTTCCACTGCGGACATTATAGAAGAGTCCTGCACTTCCCAGTGCTACCTCTGTGTGTCTCAGAGAACCTCTGAGGAGCTAATATGTTATTAGTAGCTTTATATGGATAAAATCCTTCCCTTGGTTCAGGTAGCTCCACAACTTTCAGAGAAATAGCCTCTTCCTCTGTAGCCCCTGCAGCCCAGGTTCTTACTGTTCCCAAAAGTGGTTTGCCCTTAGCTAAAATTAAGCGATAGTAAGAAGCTACCTTGTCTTTTACTTACATGTAGCCATAAATAAGATTCAGGGTCATTAGCATGTATTTCATGCTTTTAAAATAGTGAGATTTTTTAAAACCCTCTGAGAAACATGGGAGCATAGTTCTAATTGGGTAGGTATGATTGGAAAAGAATTTTCCCCAAGGAAAATTTCAATGAAATCAAGTAGCTCTTTTTTAAACATTTTTTTAAATGGAAGAATAAGAGGTTTTGTTCAAACAAAAAAAGAAACTATTGGATAAATCTTCCATTTCAGCCAGTTTGAACATGGATTTTGAACAATGCTTTTGAAGTGCAAAAAGTAGTCTGAATCTTTTCTTTTATCTCATATGAGTTGTCTACACGTTCACATTTCTAAATATGCAAAAAAGTTTGGACAAGGAACCCTTCCACTTCATCATGTAATGTCATGACTCCTTCCCCAGGGAACTGAAGTTGAAACTTTCATAATCCTTGAATTGTATTCTCCCAGACCCCTATTTCAATTACCATCGACACCAGAGCCAGTATCCCACCTTTCCTCCCTACCAGGAGAAGGAAAGTTGAAGGTAACAACATCCTTCCACTGCAGCTTCCTGGACTTAGTGTGAAGTGCACAAATCCCTACAGCCAAAAAGGTATCTGGACAGGGTCTAAAATTGACAGGGTCTGTGTGTGTGTGTGTGTGTGTGTGTTATTTAATAGATATGAGGTTGTACCATTCCCTTTTCCTGTGGATCTTTTGACTAACATGTAGAGTGTGGAAGTGGTGGAAGGAAAAATGTTTAAAAAACTGGAAACTGAAATAAAATTTACCTAGAATTTTTATATTAGAGTGTAAAAGCTGTGTTTTGGGAGAGGTCATAGAAGGTTCCAAGAGGGTAAGAAGCGCCCCAAGAAGCAGTGAGACCATGGGAATCCACAGCTGTGAGTCATTGCTTCCCTTCACAATGTAATTCAGGTTCAAGAGGCCTGGAGGTGTCTGGATGAGAATAGAAGACTGCAAAGGACCCCTGCGGCCTGTGGCCTGAAGTATGGTTCTGTAGCATACTTCAACTATAGAAAAGGAGACCAGCAAAACTATTGCTCTTGTCCTAAACCACTATGAACTCTAAAAACATCCAGGAAAAAACAGTCATAAGAGCAAGCATGATACTGAGTAACAACATTATCAGTTCACAGTGCAAATTCTCAGAGTCTTCACTGGATGCAAGGCCAAAAAAACCCAAACAAACAAACCACCATCAAAACTACATTTTCTCTGGTAGAGTACAGCCAACAGCTAGCTAATGTATTTAGAGACAAAAAAACTAAGTAGTCAAGAGAAAGATGGATGATGCCTTCTTTTGGCTGCGGATGAAAACTGGAGCTCCATTGACAACAGCGATTTGACCACCGTTCTGAAGAATTCAAATAGGGTTACATAGGTTTTCTCAAAACATTTTGCCTCCTGCTGCTTGTAAATGTATGACAGAGGCTGGACAAAGAGTGACACAATGGTCTGGAAATTTCTTGGTTGGTGTGTGGGCACTGTTAGAGAAATGTTAGAGAGAACTCGAGGGCTGGAAAGGAGCACATAACACAATGATTTCTAAGGTGAAACTTCTAGTTTGTTCTGGATTTCACAGATTATTGGTTGTCTTGCTGCTGGGCAAGTGGCTTATTTTTCTTTCCTACTCTTTCTTCTTCACCCTCTCCCCTCCCCCCTAAAAACAAGAATGACTTTTCAGGTGGATTGATTCTCTTATCTGCACTGCAGAAATGCTGGTACCAGTGCAAAGGAAGCATCTGGAAGAACTGGCTATTAAGAAGGAAGCTAGATGAAATGAACTCTCACTCTTATTTGGGTTTCCATTATATACTGTGACATTGTCTTCTGCACACAAATCGTGGGGCAAATTCATTTATATATTTGTTTTATCAGTTCTACATTTGCTGCCTTTCATTATCATCGCTTGCCCCTTAATTCCAGTACCAGAAAACTGAATGAACAACCGTCCTATCTTCTCAATGCCATTGTCTGAAATACCTGCTCTTGCTAACCCATGCAGGTCCGCTTCTTACTGTCCCTAGGTATGAGGAAGTTTTCTCGTGCTCACATTTAAAGTGAAAGCACATATAACAAACTACCCCTAGTTTTACTACAACCTATTTAGGGTAACAGATCTAGAACAGAACATAGAAGGAGACTTATAATTATGACATTACAATTTTTTTTAATATAGCTACTGGTGCTAAATAATGACCTTGACAATACTGTCTTGAACTGTGAGTCTAAGGAAAAGCTTACTAAAGTCAATAGGGTTGAATCCTGAATTCTGAACCTATTAGGAGTCTGAAGTCACATCTCATTCATTACAGATTCTTTCCATCACTTTCTCAGTAGCATCAGAGTGAAATGAATTTCGTCTCACAGGTTCCCATAAAATGCAAATTAACAAGCAGATGCTTTTTGTTTTTCACTACAATTCACTACAGTTTTATTTTTAAAAAGAAACTAATTTATAATTCCTTAATTTTTAAAAATCAAAAACCCAAACCTGTCCAAGTTTTATTGTCTGTCTTTAAGGATTTTTATCCACTGTCCTTAGCTTGGGAGTCATGAATAAATACCATGTTTCGAACACCTCCTTTCTCCTTCAGAAGAGATATTGCCTCAAAAGAGAACCCTGGACAAATAAGAGTAGGGCCCCGATATAGCAAGTTTCGTGATCCACTAAAACTCTGTGCTGCAAGGCGTGTAATTTTACTGTGACATCAAAACAAAGTAGTTCTCTTAAAATGCAAAAAATGTAAAAGGGACATTCAGCAACTAAGAAGTGATTTAAAATACCTTTTATAAACTTATGTGCTTGAATATTATAAAATTGTGAGTCTTTCTGAATTAAAGAATTCAGTCTGCATTAATATCCTATAACATGAACTAACATGAAATACAGAGAGAAAAACTAACGTGAAGAGTATTTTGCTTTAGGCAAATTAAGTAGAATAGAAATTGTATAAACAGGGAGAACAAAATGGTAAACTAAAAATTGTCTTACAATTTTAAAAAGAAACAAGTAGGTTATTTTAAGGTATTTTGACATCTTTTTAACTACCTGCTGTTGTTAAAAATCAAGATCTAAAATTACCATAACTAGAAGACATAAGAAAAAATAGCTATTTTAAAATAAGCTAGATTTATAATTGTTCTCTCTCTATGACTAAAAAGGAAGCATATCATGATTTAAAATGTGATTTTTTTAATCTGATAATTGTTTAGTCTTAAAATAAATATTTTTATATGTATGATTTAATATAGTAGTATTGAAAAACAGCACAATTTTTCCTGTTTTTCAACAGCATGGTGTTCACCAGTGAAAAGCCAAACAGATGGTTTTAGTCATGAGGTAATAACAACAGCACATTTTAGAGGTCATCCAACCTTTACTCAGTGACACGAATTCTTCTGGTTGTTTTAACTAATAGATAGTATTACTTCCTTTTAAAGAATGCAAAATAGTAAATATTCCAGTAAAAAAAAAATTAATAAAACTATTGGATGTGTCAAGTGACTTGACTATTCAAACTACAGAGTACTAAAAATATCACCAAGATGTAGCAACATATAGCAGGAAATTAGCACTTGGACACGTTCACACTCATTTTAAATGAATGACAAGTTACTTACTTTCATCGTTAGAAACATTCCCCAAAGAGGTGTGACTGGAATAACGTTTGTTTTCACTTTCATTGAGACATCGTTCAATCCAACTCTCTGCAAAAGAACAAAGATGCTCTTTTTTTGTGTTTGTCTTTGCATAGAAAATAAACCTCCAACACATAAAATTAAATAAAGCACCGGTTTTCAACAGATGGTGTTCTGTAGCATTTCTGTTCAAGCACGCTCAGTCTGAGGTTATTTAGCAAGAAAATCTTTTCTTGCTTTCAAACTTAGCTGTTGCATTGTAGTTTCATTTTTTGTTTGTTTGTTTTTAAACGACAGAGGCTGAAACGCTTCCATGCACATAACAAAGGTCCTCAGGATATTCTCTCCCCTCCCCATCACATGATACATTAAAAAAAATAATCGTCTCATGCGGGCAACTGAAACACATAAATCGCATTAATTTCTAAGTCTTAGCCTGGCAAAGACTTACATACTTGAGTATTTCCAGTGGTTTTGAAAGAACTCTTCATGTGTGTAAAATCAATCATTCACGTGAATTTTTGTTACAGCGGGGCTCAAACTGTGCTCTCTGAAGTCCAGTCCTATGACCCCATTCACCCTGGTGGAGTCCCAGGCCCTACCAAGATCTTTTCCACGCTGCTAAAGGTCCAACGTAGCGAGTCAGCAGCCACCGAGCTACTCGAACCTTTGTCACTCCACAATGGGTACTCGAACCACTCCTGTCCTCCCTTTTTCTCACTTCCAATTTATTCCCGCCAGTCAGATGAGGTACAGCATTACAGTGATTTGACTCTGCTGTTCCTCTTTCTGGAAGCTATAACATACATCCCCTGATGACTTTAGAGGATGCACCAGGCTCGCAGAATTTACTGCTACAGGTCTTCAGGGCAAAAGTTGCACCTTCCTATGTGTTTCCTTGGACAAAGTATGAAATATGAGTCCTTGAGTTTGCCTGGAGTCCCTGCATATTGCTACAATAAACTGACCTCCCCCATAAGATTATTTTTCAAGGACATGCACGTGGGCAGAAATGAATTTATGCTCACAGAGCTCCCTGTAGTCAAAGCAGGAAAAAGAAGGGATAGGTGGGAAGGCTGCAAGGTAACCCCACACATTACGACAGGAAACAACCCCACTGAGCGAAGAGATGCACAAGAAATAAGGGGAAACAGGCCTCGCCATCAGCAAACTGCCAGAGCCAGAAACACCTTCAAAGACACGGAAATGGCTGCAGATGCCTTTCCATAAGTCAACCCCCAGGCACATCGGGCTACCAGCACAGCGCAGGCAGCAGTCTGCCAGCCAGAGAAAGCCCATCACAGCAGCAGGCTTGAAGGAAGAGCAGAAGCCCGGTGTCTTGGGAAAGGTGCCCAATCTGGTTTATAGAAGGTAAAAGTTGGTATGACTTCATTTCAGCACAAGACACCAATAAATAAATACATGAATAGTCATGGCCAAACACATCCTGCAGAAAAAATGTTTTTTAAACCCAGACAGTTGCACAAACTCGTGTATATTCCTCTGCACACACACTCTGCACTGCCACAAAAACAAAAGGGCAACGGCATCTGTGTAGGACTTCAGAAAGGTCTGCTGAGAGCCCTTCACAGTTGATTTCCAGGCCCTGCCACGAGACTCCAGGTACTGCTGCTTTGTGCGCTTCTGGTTTTCAGGCAGTGTAAGAGAGGTTGTGGCAGCTCCAGGCCATTCCCTTCCCTCTGCCTATTTGCCCGTGGTAAACAACACGCTGCTGTGCTGCCTTCATCGATCACTACAAGCATGTCCCTGTGTGCGTCTTCCTCATTCACCAAACTGCCCTGTGCCTACGGAACCTCATGACCACGCTGCTTCTTCCCTATAGCCTGCTCCCTTGAGGTACTTCTCTGAAAATCAGAAAAAATAACTCTTGTTGTCAATAGATTTTTCAGGATATTTCTTCTCCCATCAAATTCAACATGGCCTTGTATAAAAATCACTTTAAGGTTGCTGACACGGCAACTTAAAACTTGCCGGCGAGGCCTGTGCTGTCTAATCAGGTCCTGCTAAGTTACTAACCCACAAGCCTGCAGCAACTCTAACTTTGAGGCTTTCCCTCCTCATGCTGCTCAGCTGCATCGGGTGGGGGTGTATCACCTCCTCATCTAAAGGCCAACACGAGATGGCTGCTTTGCGCCAGATTTCTTTTACTGCCCTAAAACTGAGCTAACAGCATCTCTCCTCTCCCGTTTTAGTACTGCAAGCTGGAGGACAGGAGCTTGGATCCTCACGGATCACTACGAGGTGAAGAGAAACTTGCTGCTGAGGACAACATCAGAGAGAGGTGCAAGAAGCCTTGAGAAAGATTACCCTACCTCCTCCTCCTCCTTTCAGCGCACAGCCATGGCTGTATATAATTCCCTTGGCTCTGAGCCCAGCTGCAGGGAGTAAAAGCAAAGGCGGCTGCCATTAGCGCCAAGGAGAGACCGATGCCCAGCTCTGCCCTTTCTTTTCCTCCCGGCACTGAGAGCTGGGAAGCTGGGATGCATCCTCTTCCCTCGGCAGCAGGGAACTGGCAGCAGCCATCTTTAGTCACGTTCCCTGCCTAAGTAGTAGGAAAAAAAACTTTTAAAGTGTCACTCGATAACAATTTTCACCACCCTTGTTCACATACTGTCTCTGATAACTGCATATATACCCCTTTTTCATTGGTAAAGCAAGCAGTTTACACTGCAAGATATAAAGTCTTGAGTAGGGTGCAGTTACTGTTTAATTATGTGCTGCAACTCCCTTGGTCCTCAATCACCCCAGTTCAGCTCGCTGCAGCCTGAGTCTGGCTTTGTCTTTGTGGCCTTGCATTTAAATAGCTGATAGAAATTCTTCAAGCCTGAAAAGATACATGACCTGTCTGGCAGCAAAGAATGAAGAAAACTAACTCTTTTGAGCAAAAATGTCAGGGGGTTTATGGCAAATTTGTTAAATTATTTGGCAGATGACAAAATGCAACAAAACCAACTAGCTATTTAAAGGCTATATTATCTCATAAATCAAGTGATGTAAGTATAAATAAATAGGTATTAATAAGTAGATATTTTTTACTGTTTGTATAAGGAAAAAAAAAGTTTTTACAAAGCTTTTAGTTCCCAATATTAATAAGAATACCTTCAGGCATTAAAAGAAAATACAACCACAGTTTTGCTGAAATTGAAAGTATTCCCTTCAGGAACCCACAGACCCCAGATATGATAGCACCTGCCTAAAATAAAACAAAAACAACAACAAAAAAAAAAAAAGAGAAAAAGGCAGAGCAAACAAAAAGTCAAAACTAAGTCTGATTTCTATAAGTTCTTTCAGAGTTAATACTGGGTAGAGCCCTGTACACATCGAATGCTCTTGTCCTCACGACACGCGGATGTACAACCCAGCTGCACTGGTGTCTGTCCCAGGCAGTCCGGCTGCAGAGCCAGAGGAAGAGACCCGTGGCTAACCCTCGGTGTCCCTAGTCTGAGGCTTCACCACTTGCTCCCAAGGCTGATGCCAATCACACGACCCTGCTGTTCTAGACAGGCGTTGAGTCACACGGTATGGAAGGTTTTATGTGACTAAAGCCTAAATTACTGCGCTTGGACCTTACAAACTTCTCATAGACAGGATTTCACATCAGGAACAGTCACAGAGTAATAGAGAGTTCAGGTGGTGATTAAGCACAAGTGCATATCAGACCTGATAATAATGACGAATCGTTAACACAACATGTAGAAAATGCAAATTTCTAGTGGGAAGTGCTTGTGAGAGCAAAAGAAAATACATCCTGTCTCATACAAGGTGTATTTTTACTCACTGCGTTTTAGGTGTATCAAGTCTTGAAGCTTTTCCCCTCCCTGCTCCCTAGGACTCCTTCCCACCCTGAGCCCCAGCATGCTGTACCCTCAGTTGTACCAGCACAGTGGTTTGAGCAAGGATCAGCACTAGCCAAAAAACGTCCAGGCAAAATAAATACATTAACTAATATCTAGTAGTAAAAGGTAGTGTAGTCACATGTTGATAACTCTGTACTGTGACACGATATGGAAGCTATTACAATCTTACTAGCAAAGAATGCAACTAAGGTGTATTTAATGGTGTTTTGAAGATGCAGCTTTAAATACTGTACCAAGTATTTAATTTTGCAAGGATCAAAAGTAAATTATAATGAAGCACACAACTATGTCCCTCAGCCTTATAATTTTTGTTATGTAATTTTGTATGCCACTAAATACAAATACATAGTACCTTCTGCAGGATTCCAACATGACGGAAATGAGATGATTAATCAAATTACAATAATTTTTCCAGTGTCAATTTTCTGACAGAATAACTTATCACGACACAAACAAAAAACATAAACTGTTCCTAATGAAGTGCTGAAAGATGGATTAAAAAGAACTATGGAGCTACTCCTGGCCCTCATTTCGCCTCTTCTCTTTTTGGTCCTAATCTTGCTAACACTGACACATCCACTGAACCTCAAGCATGAGAGTATTCCTCTTCCATTAAATGTGTCCACCACACTTTTAACAACAGAAGCTTAAACTGAGCTTGTTTTTAAGAGTTGCCAGAACAGAGGCCTGTGTGGCTTTCCCTTGTCCCCACCACGGCTCTTCTCTTCACACCTACAAGCATATTTTTATTTGTATGGTGCTTCAAACACTGAGCTGGGAAGGCAGGCCTGGGACTCCCCAAAATAGAGGCAAACACGAGGGCTGCTCAGGGACCGGAGCTTTCATAAAGGAAAGACAAGCACGAACTGTTTTTTAAATATATCTTTGACAATTATTTTGACACGTTATCTCCTTCAGAAGGAAGGGTTTGCTCCTGGAAGACACCTTCGCAAGGCTTCTCCCTACAGAGCCTCATTCGAGGTGAGAGAATGCAGCAGAGGTGCATGCATACTGCCAGTACATTTAATGAGATAATTACTCCGTCTTGTTTGTGTAATGGTTATTGGCTTAGCATATTTGCAGCCCAGAAAAGAAAGCATTCATTGCTCCCACATGTGCATAGCCATAGCGAGAGGAGCGTGAGAGCCACCTGGGCTCTGCTCTGCGGAGAGGAAGAGGAGGTGGGCCTGATTGCAGCCGGCACTGGCTTCTGCAGCTGTCGTCTGCTAGGAGGGTTAAGAGTTGCTGCAGTGTTAGCACAACCTCTAATCACAGCCTCTTCTGGCCTTTGGGAGCCACTGTGTCCTGCTCGGCACCCAAGCAGGATGGCAAAAGCAGCTGGAGGGGCTGTGCTGCACAGCTGGAAGGTGAGCTTACCCAGAGCTGCTGGCTGCAGCCCCGTGGGCACGTGTGTGCATGTGCGTCCTGAAGGGAGATTAAGAGATTTTACAGGCAGAATGAAACTCTGTGGTCACCTAATCTGAGCTGCATTTTGCCTCACCTCATTACCCTACAACGGTACTAACAGCACTGGTTTTCCTCAGCTATGCCATATCCTCTGATCTGGATGTGGTCGTATCGCTGGCATAATTGTGAATCACTATTTTTTACTGAAATTGTACGAGATGAGAATCCTCATGTTCTAGAAACATAGCCGAGGCTTGTGGCAATCACAATATCAGAGTCTGCACAATCACCATACACCTATTTCACCACAGCCCTAGCAGTTACACAGAAAGTTACACAGCAGTTTTACACAGAAATCCCTCTCACACACCTTCAGCTCTAGATTGGCTCCCATACTCCAAATTTTAAAGCGGTTTGCCAACAAGCATGACAATTTACCTAGTGCTCTGCACAGGGACCAGCATTTCTTCCACAGAAGTTTGCTTGTCACTGAAATAGAGCTACCTCTGGAATAAGAATTAGAGATTTGCCAGAACCCAAACTACTACCTGAGCCATGTACCAACTTGGATGGCACAGCTGCACCAGTCCGACTCCTTATTTTTATTCACAGCTGCTCTTGTAATTTTTTCCTCAGTTTCTCAAGGCAAATGTAGGAAAAAGTAGAAAGTAACTGTGAGCAAAGGCATATAAAACATAGATAATGCAAATATAAAGGGGCCACCAAATTTTAGTGGATTTACAAGAGGACCTGTTGGAAAAATGAATACTCGGAACTGATGATAGACTTAATTTTACAGCTCCTGTGACAGAGGAGGAACTCCTGTCATGCATATGGAGTCTTAGCACCCCTCTGAGTTATTTGTTCATCGTTCTCAGAGGGAAGAGTTACTCATCTCTTCCTGCAGCATCTCTGCCAAGTGTCTCAGTACCAAGCTGGCCAGCAATACTGCCTAGCTGCTCATCTGATCTGTTAGGCCGAGAGAAAGTGGTCACAAACAGCAAATTTAGCTGGTAAAAGCAGTACCTCGAAAGCTCAGGAGGCTGATCGAAGGTCATGGAACCTCCCGTTTCTAGTTTGCTAGCCCATGGTACTAGCCAGATATCATATCTATCACTAAAATTTTCAGTGGCGTTGATGGGATGATATTCTATATCTTTTCTTTTTTAGGAAACCATCACTGCCCTGACAGCTTCTTTTGCTGTCTGTCTCAGAATAAATACTGAGGTCTGTGTGATCCATTGAGGCTTTTCTCTGCAGAGCTTGTCTTGCTGAACATGGTCTGAGACATGCCACCACCCAACAAACCCTCTGTTCACACTGTCTGTGTGGCACCATTGCTGCAGACAAAGAACTTCTCACCTCTACAGCTGTTAAATTCATAGTGTCTGAACAGTCTGTCTGCTTGGACTATCCACTAGTGTGCTGCAAACCTGATTTCTAACTGCCATATGGATGAAAGTAAAACAAAAAATGAGCCAGTACATCTAATATTTTCTCTGGTGCAAGTGAAAACTATGCCTTATAACACTTCAATGTCTTGGTTCAATTAGTCATATCAACTTAGAAGACAAATCACTGGTTTAAAACAGTCCCTTAAAGGCAAAAGAGACTATCCCTTTCTGACAGGGGTAGTGATTAGGAGATAAACCTGAAGTCTAACCCTCAAACTATTAAAAGCCTGCTCTAGTACCTGCTGCACATCACACCTGCTCTGACTAGAAGCAGAGGATTCATGTTCTGAATCTCCCACACACCTTGCAGCACAGCACTGCTGGTTATAGGTACGTCCACCACCTGAGGAGTGTAATGCTACCGGAGTGCTGAGAGGGCTGGTTACAGCAGCACATTCAAAGCTTTTCAAGAACCACACTGTTTGAAAGAAAGCAAACAAAAATCACCTTTTCTCTGAAACCTCAATCTACTGTAAAACCAAGACCTGAGCAAGATCTCCTAGCCTGGCCTCTGCACAATGTTATGAACAACTGTGTGCCTGTAACATGACAGGGTTTGGCAGACACTGGCTCCCATGGAGGGTGTTAAACTTACCGAAATCAACTAAAACCAAGCAGAACAAGCTATTAGGCACAGCTAATCACACACACGGGGATTTTCTAAGATTTAGGCTTTCATAGGTGATGTAATCTCCCTCGTCTCCATTGTCAAATGAAAGGTTTGTGATACCGTATCAGGGCCATCGTCCAACTGCTGTTCCCTCCGATTACTCCATCGCAGACACTCCTCACTCACAAAACAGCTCCTCTTTGACCGTCGACGTGGACCTGCCACACAGAGCCTGGTTTTGCTCCTCGCTGCCTCATTCAGTGCCATCGGCTGGCAAGGCATATATCCTTCAGTCAGTGCGTGCGAGCTGGCAGGAACATCTTCAAGCTCCACAGGAAATCATGCCAGTGTCCTCCTTGGTCCTGCATAGCCATCTTCTGTTCTTCCAAGAGACCTGCTCCTTAGGGATGACAGTGACACATGGCCTTGGTGCAGATGGTAGAGCCGCTACCCTGACAAGCTGCCAGATACCTTGGTGCTTTGTTTGCTAATCTAACTTTTTATTTCGTTTCCAACAGGGCAAAATGTCGGGCAGTCTTGTTGCAGTCCTTTCTTTTGTTCTCGTTTCTTGGCATACAGTTCTCTTGGAACTATTCCAGGGTTAATGGACATTGGTCCAGGGCACTTACTAGATGTTGGCAGGAATGTTTTTGTCCTTTTTCTTTGACTTGTGATTCTGGTGAAGCATCATGAAATTCACCATGATATCATAAGAATGCAAAGAATGACTTTCCTGAATCTGTGAGCGCTCTTTCATTTTGTTTAGCCAGGTCTTTGCTCCTAGTACTGATTTTCTGTTAACCCACTTGATAAGGTATATTAAAAAATTTGCATGCTGTGTTTAAGTTGATATATCAAAAAGCACCATAGTTCATCATCTTTTAACTCAGCTAGAATACTTGGGTAGGAAAACTGGAATTTATGAGATGTTTCTTTCTTGTTACTCTGTGTACTATGCAGAAGTTCATCTAACTGTGATACTTCCGTTGAAGCACTCTGTCAACAATATTCCTCATTAAGAAGCTGCATCCCAAATGTAGATCAAGCACACCCAGGAACCCTAGAATACAAGATTCCTCTGCATATTGATTCTGACGTTTAGGGCAGCCTCCAACCTGGATCAGACAGGACTTCGAAGTCCTATCCATTCCCTTCTCTGGAATCACATATCATATAGCTATCACATTTCCAACTCAGTATGCATGTTCATTGGGAGTAGCCATTTCCCTCTCCCAGTCACACACAGATGTTATCTATCATATTATTTTGAAAAGTAAGTTTCACCAGACCAGTAAACAGCCACTCAGTTTTTGCCACATCAAGGCCATTCCTCATTTGACAGGGAAGGGAACCTCACCTGGTGCAATCTCAGCGCAGTGACATTTCCTCACTTTCACCTAGCATCATTTAAGCTAGTGACACCAGTATCTGACCAATTCAGCTCTCCCAGGGCACTTAACTTACATGGGTGTGCAACATGCAGCCAACCTTTTCATCAGTAGGAAAATCACACATATCACGTGCTTTCCAAGCACCAACTCTGCATACAGCAAAGCATGCCCTCATGCTTCTACATGATGTGCTATAGCTCTTCAGTCCTTCAGGGTCTGCTGCATGAACCGATGTAAATGCTATCATTGTCTCCGATTTATCCGCAGTGTTTCCTTCCAAGAAAATGCAAACATGCCCCTTGATTATTGCCAGTCCTATTCTCTCCCAGAACAAAGGACAGTCTCTCGATGCCCTTTTTGCTCTAGATTTCATTAACTTCTTATGCTATAGAATTAATGTGAGGCACACCAGAGAGCTCATAAGAGAAGGGCCTTCACTTCTGGGTACCTATCACAACATCTCTTATACTCCTACCCTACAGCAGTCTCTGCTCAATAGCTCTTGGGTTAAACATTCCTGGCTGCTACCATGGTCCCTCAGCTCACCAGTGTGCATGAGAAGACATGGAGTCCTCAACTCCTTAATTCAGCTCCGCTTCACCAGTGCACAAGGCTGGAGTCATTTGCTGAACAGGAAGTCTGTGACTCAACAAGAAAACAGGATTTACATCAAGTACCCATGAAACGTTTCCCTCTGCCTCAGGAGCCGATAAATCCAGCAGACAAGCCAATTTGGCACAGAAACGGTAGTACATCAGTAAGACGGGCCCACAAAGATGACAAAACGATGTGAGATGGGTGGGAGATGCAAGAAACACTAGCTGTGGGGCTCATGGAGGCGAGAGAAGAGGGAGAAGGCTGGTGGGAGGAAAGGAAGAGGAAAGGAAGAGGAAAGGAAGAGGAAAGGAAGAGGAAAGGAAGAGGAAAGGAAGAGGAAGGAAAAAGGAAGAGGAAAGGAAGAGGAAAGGAAGAGGAAAGGAAGAGGAAAGGAAGAGGAAAGGAAGAGGAAAGGAAGAGGATGAATGACAAAGAAAAGGGCATGGTCAAAAATAAAGTATAGGAGGAAAGAGTAACTATAGAGAGGAGATTTTTTTTTTTATCAATCAGAAGAGGTCACCTCCTGAAGGAATAGGACTACAGTAAATATTTCTCATCAGAAACAGCATCCAGTCAGGCAGACTGAAAGAACAAGAGAAAGAGAGAGAGAGACAGACACATATGTGCAAAGAAAACTCAGGTGTCAGGATGTAATCATAGCAGTAAGAAAGAGACAATCACTTGGCTGAAGAAGAGTGTGAATCAAAGGAAAGAGAGACTGTATTTATTCAAATGGTGGCCACTTTTCCTCACTTTACGCACATCTATTCCAAAACTAGCAGTTGCTCACTACTGTCAAACGATGCAGCCATTACATTACTCACAACCATCTTTGTGAGCAAAATATGGCACTAACTAGACAGAAACAAATTTCTTTCAGCCCTCAACATGCACCCAGAGAATATCTGCATACCAAAACTAGCAGAGAGGACATTAATAAATCATCTTAACATACTCCCACAAAGATTGGTACCTCTCAGAACTGATCTGTGTATACTGAGCAAGCATTTCATGCTATTAAGTTTACAGCCTAAATGTGCTTGTCGGAAAGTCTTCACTCAGTCCTGATGTGCCTAGACTTACAAATTCATAAACCTTATATGAATTTAGTCCCTTCCACACTGTCTCTTCCCTCCCGTTAGAAAGTACTATGAAACTAGACCAGTGCTTTTAAAACTAGGAGCCTGGCTTTTCTGAGAAGCCTCCAGTCTCCTCTGAACAATATGCAAAGCAAACTCAGGGAGGGAACATGAGAAAAAAGAGAAGTCTTCTTTCCTCCTCCTTTTTTTTGCCTAAGACTCACCAAAACAAGAGTCTAGTATTGAATATTCAGCACTGAATACTAACTGCTCAATAGATGGTCTGTTTGCAGAGCTCAAAGTGGAAATGACCCAGCAAGGAGGAGAGGTGAACACGCTGCTCCATCCATGTGATTAAACCGCTCTGTAAATGCAGTCCTCCTCAGTTCTCCCCACCTCGTCACAATGGAGGCCATTTGCTGCCCCTACCACAACTCATTTAAAAAAAAATGTTTGCATTAGAGGGGCCCCTGCACCAGTATTGTCCCCACGATTCTGCGTTTGAGAGAGGAATGCGAGCTCCAATGTTGGGAAACCTGTGCTAGCCAGTCAATCCGACCAGCAGGATCTGTTATTGGCACCACTTGGGAGGAAGGAAGAACAGGGCACAGTTTACAGAGGAGCAGAGCGCCCTGCTGGGTGTCCCAGCTCTCAGCCTGCACAAGGCAAGGAGTAAATCTCACCCGGCAGCCGCCTTGTTCTGCCGTGGACCTCAGAGGTCTCTTAAGCGCTCCTCCTCTGAGTTAGTGTGTGGCAGTGTCACACAGTGAGGACCCAGGAGGCCCAGCTGGGCCACAGGCTGGCGTGCAAACACAACACGCCATTTAGCAAACGTGCCATTTGCACGCAGCCTCTCATAAGGCCAAATTTTCCTTAATAACTAAAATATAGCTCATTCTACCCTGAGAGGCCCAGAAGAAGCAGCCTTTTACGGACATGAGGTGCGTGTTGCAGAGCTGTCGTGCTCAGCGTAAGAATTCCTGGTCTGGCTCTCGTGCCACGTCTGTCCCCAACGGGATCTCCGTCTCACACACAGCACCAGGCATGGCTCCTCGCCTGCTGACCCTGGGGTGCCAAGCACGTTAGCCAGCAAATCTCTGACCTGCTGGTTGGCCGGGTCTGAGATACAGAGACCTGGAGCTGAGGGGTGGGTGAAGCTCTGCAAAGCAGCCCGTTCCCTCCAGCCACCATGTGAGCCCACACACCCGGGGAACACCCATCGCAGGAGCAGGCATCTCTCTTCACAGAACGGCGTGCTACTGCTGTACCCTGACACATAGCACTTGTGGAGCAGGACGACTCCTCCATATTTGCTTGCACCATGTTTTTTTACAGTGTCTATCAGGTCGCTGTCACCTTAAGGACCAATCAGGATTTTTAGTTTCCCCGTGTTGCTTAAGTTTTGTAGGGGGCAGAGGGACAGGAAGGATTTTACTTTCCTCTGAGCATCGGAGATGGCAACAGCCAAGAACAGGGTACCTGCAAGTTATGTTGCAGAAGCTAACAGCATTAAATACTCATTTGCTTAATTAGGACATCCTGCCACATGTTCATGGTTAAACTGAATGTCAGATGAGGTGGGAACCACACAAGTCAGGTTCTTGAGGGTTTGGCTCCTCCCCCCCCCGCCTTTGAAGGCTAGGATTGGGTCTACTTCCTACAACCATCCATGAATTTTATTCAACAAATGGCCTGTTTCTGCAAGATCCTAGAATATTAGCAAAACACACAGCCTTTCCTGCTTGTCCTCTGACAGATGGGAGCTTTTGCAGCAGGTTGCACCTCTGTTACAGGGTGCTGGAAAGTGTCATGGGTTGTGGAAAGGATGTTCTGTGGGGCCTTTCGAATTAGGTATGCATTGCTGTCACCATGGGGGACAGGGCTCCCGAACACAGGTGGTTCCTCCCAGCATTGGATGACCGCTCACGAGATCCCACTGATGAATTGGGCTCCCCCTCCCTACTGCCCTTCCTCAGCTGCAGCTGAGGTAGCTTTAGCACTTCTGAAATAGTTTAGCAATTAATAGGATTCTCAGAAAAAAAAAAAAAAAAAGTATGTTAAACCTTCTATCATTTCATTTAGTGGTATCTGTATTTACCCCTACATTTGGCTTTTTTCACTACTTTTAAATTCCCCTTGCCACTGCATTTCCGGTATTTTATTGCTTTACAAGTTTAGCACAAGCTAGGTCTGAATTTACAGATCTATACAAGAACAGAAAGCTCATGCCTGTTTTGTTGATTTAGGGGTCTCATTTGCAAACTCACATTCACAGGTAAGACATTTTTCATATAATGAGTTCTACCCGACTTAATGTGAGTGTCTGTAAGTCTTGCCCCAAGTAGCCAAACCAGTCAAAATGGCTGCACTGAAGAAAACAGCATAGTCTGATAGTATTATTTTAAGGAGTGAAAGTTTAAAAGGAGAACAAAGAGAAAGTGAGCAACAACAAGTACTTCTATTCCTACTGACAGTATTCGTAAAAAAAAAAAAAAAAAAAAAAAAGGCAAAATTTCTTTTTCAATGATGGAAGAAAATGGATATTTCTCAAACGAAAAAATTCTTAAAAAAAAAAAAAAAAAAAAAAAAGGCAACAATTTCTAACACTCAAAACTTGTAGTTCTCACTTCCAGGCAAATCTGCTTTTTTCTAGATACAATCTCAACAGGCAAATCAAAACCCCTAGAGAAGAGGATTGTGCATTTCTAAGCATTTGAGTCTATGCCATGGGGTTCATGAGCACCCAGAGCTCCAGCAGGGAGTTTGTCAGAGTGATGACCGCAGCATCGGACTACGACAAGCCTAGAAAACCGATGAAATCCTAGCATATGCCCCCAGCCTGCTGCTCTGAAATTAATGCCTCTAATTCCCAGGGCTGTAAGTTTCAGGGGATCGCTCATTCAGAGAATGTTCCAGCTATCTAAAATGTATTGTTTTCCATTACCATAATATTTGGGATCCTCTGCAAAAATGCTCAGGATAAGCTGCTAATTCATTGTGAACCCATCATTCATAGCTGTGAATTGACTCCTTGGTTCCTGTAACAAATTCCATCTTAGACAAATTAAGTTCACTTACCAATAAAAGAAAACAAAGTGCTTAACTGTAGCTGAAGTGAAGGAAACGAGACAGCGCTGAGCCCTGCGTTTCAGTCTTGAGGCAATTTAAGCTGCAAATGAGCTTTTTCTTCCTTAGTGAGTGCAGTGAGAGACAAGGCTCTATTTAACCCTCTCCACTTTTCCTGATTTCAAGTCTATCACAAAGGGAAGAATGGCCAAAAATATTTAACCCGACACTTATTTATATACAGAGAATAAAACCGCAAGTCTTGCGGCAACCAGAAAGACTCTGGCACTGACTTTACGCACTGTTTCTAACACTGGCTAGTATTTTACAGCTAATAAACTGCTCTTGCTGCAGATCTCCTGGGAGAAAATAAACAGGAATAAAGACAGGCCAGGACTGCTAGTTATGCATGTAAAATAGCTGCAATTAAGTTATCACACATTCCCAATGTTGGGAGGGATCATTACGAGCTAACCCTGGGCACCTGCCCTCTCCGAGGCACACACATGGACTTCAACAGGTGTCTCCCTTGTGGAGCCATCGCAGGATCAGGACCCATCTCGAACAGCAAATTGTATTACAGTTTTAAATACTCACAGAAACTCTGCGACACATATATACAGTTCTATAGGACCTAAAAGATGTGTGTAAACAAGCTGTTAGTACAGACATATTAAAAAAAACTACACAGGCCTCCACTGGCTTGATCGTCACCACGTACTCTTCCTTCCTACGCTTGTTATCTATAGGATCGCTCAGCCATCAAATATCCTTTATGCTATCCATCTACCTAACTAGAATGTTAGCAATCAAATCCCCTCGGCTGCCGGGGCGCTGGGCTCCAGCAGGGTCAGATCGTACGGGGTATTCATTTTCAGACACAATGAAACAAATAGCAAATCCAGCACAGATGCAGGGAAACAGACAAGTGGGTGAACTCAGAAAATTCACAAACCTCAGCGCTCGCAGACTTGTGAGCTAATTATTTGGACTCGAATGTCACATCAAGTATCCCCAAAGGACTGACCTTATATTTGCATTAGTTACATGACAGCCCACTGCTGCTCTAAAGGCATTGTCGTGAACCATCAAGCCCCGGCTGTATTTAAGGCCACCTCTGCAAAAGTCTTCGTCTGAAGAGGTAACTAATGTTTCATCACCGCGCGCATGTCAGTGATCCCACGATTTCATCTTTATTTTGCTATCGTGAAATCCTGTGTATAGAAATAGTATCCCAGGGGAGGCTCCTCCTTATGGCTGTCCTAACTTGCAAACCACTTGCAAATTAAGCCAGAAACATGCAAAGGTGTTTACATTGGGAGATGCTGCAGGTTTTACAGCTACGCGAACCTTCTTCCTTGCCTGCACGCTCACTGCGTCAATGGCTGAAAAACAGCCTTATTTTCTAAAAGCAAACAAGCCGACGACACTGGTGGAAGCAGGGTACTGTACCAGTGACTTTCCATGGGACAGCTCTAACAGCATCACAAGTGTCTTAGCACAAAATGGTCTCTTCCAATTTTGAGAAGGTCTTTTGCTCGATAGATGTTTACTACAGTAAAGGTGCAGCTGCGATAGACCAGCTGAGGCTACAGGTTTCTTTACAGTCTCACAGACAAAAGTTGAACCTGGCTGAATCCGGAGTCCCTTCTTTAACGAGGGTTTTACCCAAATAAAATCTTGAGGACCGTAAACCCTGAACTGCAACTTAAATAAATGAAATAGTTTCCTATAGTTGTCTGGCTGTTCTTATGCAAAAGCCTGTTTTAGCTCTTTTTTTCATTCCATCCTCTTAAAGAACTTTTCTTTATTGCAGGTAAATAACAGATTGCAAAGCAGTGAAAAGTACCGCAATTCCCCCTCTCTAAGTATTTTAGAATTAATTCATTAGCAGACAAATAAATCATAAAATCGTTCTTTTCTCTGCATCAGACTTATTAGATGAAGTTATTAACTCAAGGTAATTTTGACCAACATACAAACCTCTAAAAATTCCCTACGGATTTTACAAAGTTATTAAAAACCCCTCAGGAATGAAGACCTGATCCAGTGCTGGGACTTGCGTGTAGATCCCAGTTCTGCTGCTGCCGAAGGCAGAGGGAGCTGCCAAGGATCGGGCCCTACTGTGCAAACATTGTCCTCAGGAACTCCGCAACCAGCAGGAAAGAAAACATTTTTGTTGGTTGGTTTTTTTTTTCTTTCTCCATTTCTTTCACGTGTGAAATCGTGTAAGATATGAAATGACGTAAGACAAATAGTCAGGTTCAGTTATATAAAGGACCAGTGGTATTTCTTTTGCGTGTCCATATCATATCAAATTTAGGATTCAAAAGAATCATTGGATCATCTTAACTGCTCAGCAGGCAAGAGCCTTTATAAACACAAACCCTGGAACAGTAAAGAATGTTTTTTATTTACTGGAACAAAAACAAATCACATTTTTGCTTGAGTATGAAAAGTACTCAGGGAAAGTAAGGAAAAAAGCCAATAGCGAGTTCCTCTTTATCTATTAGTAAACTGTGTTGCCGTAAGCAAAGCAAACAGTTTTCAGCAGCAAAATCAACCACTCGTTTGGATCAAAAAAATCGAGACCTAGGATCGCACGCTTCAGTGTTATACGTACGTTCTGAAATGTCACAACTGCTTTCCCAACTAGCATTCAAGTATTTATTATCAATATCGGCAATTTCATTAATTGAAAAGCCATTAATTCTCTTCAGTCGGTGCTTAGATCCTTTTTAAATGGCAAGCTCATAGAAAAGGTCACCCACTACTGCCGCAACACCCATATATTGATTAGAATATAGACCGAAATCTGGCCACCACCACAACGCGTTCCTCTCAGGCGCTGGAACCCGCTTTTCGTGGTTCACGCAAACTGCTTTAAGGGCCTAACCCCAACGTCCTTGAGAGCACTGAAAGGCTTTCTGCTGATTTTAATGGGGTTTGGATCAGCTCCTAAGTCTCAGCTTCACGTCCCAAGGATCTCATCCATCCAGCACTTTGAAACCAGCGGAGTTTTTGCCTGGCTCCAACGTTGAAATAACGAGGGGTATTTGTTGAGTCATGCAGAAAAGTTGCACTCCAAGAAAGCGCCTCCTTTTCCTTCGGCTCCTGCTCCCTGAAGCGGTGCGGCCGGGAGCCTTCCCAGGGGTGCCGGGGGGACGGGGAGGGTGGCAGCCCCCCGGGAAATCCATGCCGCCCCGCGCCCCCGCACGCAGCTCCCTGGCCGGGCGGCACCCCCGAAAGCCCGGCGGGGACTCCCGCGGGGGGAGAGCTCCT
>NW_008795046.1:393838-394633 GCF_000699145.1 Aptenodytes forsteri | reverse complement strand
CCCGACGGCCAGAAATGGGTTTAGGCTTGGTGACAGCCCCCGTGGGTCACTGGCCAGGTTAGGGGAACATGAGCTAAGCTCGATGGAAGCACACGGCGCTGCTGGGGGAAGGTGAAGGAACCACACCGTTCCCCTGCCTTAAAATTAGAGCCGTGGGCGGTTTTGGGATTTTTTTTAATCTGGCTGGTTTAGGGAAAAACTGTTAAGGAGAAATTAAAACATGACTGATTTTTTTCAATGAAGCCATATTTCTCCCCCATGCAAAAGGATCTTTACATAACAACTGAAACTCAGGAGAAAAGCTAATTGGATTAAGTCCTCTGAAAGGGAGGTTAAGGTGTCTGAATGAGACAACTGCAAAGCTCCACTTTTCTTGCCATCTGTTTAGCAAGACTAAAGTGTTTTCTGATTAATATTATCTTAATCAATCATGCTGCCATTTATTATAACCATACCAAATTTAAGGAACGAATAGTACGGAGACTCAGCCTGAGGATGGACAATTTCGAATGCAGAGGTGGAAAACGCGGGGCTTTTTTAGTTTTGTTTTTTTTTTCTTTCCCTAAAGACCCGTTACTGTCGACAACGAGATGTTGCCAGCAGTGCCCTTAACTCCGCCTCGGCAGTGCCGCCGGACAGAAGGGCAACTTTCTTTTACACCCTAGTAACTCCTGCACACGCTCTGACCTGAACACAACGATTCCTCCGCCGCCGAGCACTTGCTCCCCGGGAACAAGCCCCCGCGTTTTGTCCCGGGGGCCCGGCAGGAAAAGCGGCCCAAACCCGGCTGGTGTC
>NW_008795046.1:390475-392048 GCF_000699145.1 Aptenodytes forsteri | reverse complement strand
GGAGGGCAGAGGCAGATAGTTGGGGGGGGGGTAGCGCGGGAGAGAGGGACACTCCGTAATCCAGCAGGGCAAAGCCAGACCCGTCAAAATGTTTGCGGATGTTTCATGGGAAAAAGCATCATTTTATAGAAGCCCTGATGGGAGAAATGTCATTGATAGGCCAGCCAGCCTGATGAATGGCTGCTACTCAGATGGGGATGTGGCAAGGCTCAATGTGAAGCCCATTGTGATGCTGTTTTGAATAAGAAAAGCTTTCCTCCAAAAAGGGGGGCCTTAGATCTACGCAATCCCAACACTTCGACTTCCCTCTTCTATTAGAGCATTAGAAACGTTTTTCTTATTTAAAGTTCCAGCGGCCTTTCCACTCCTCCCTTCCCTCCCCCAGCCCCCACCCGAGGTCCTTGGCTCATTACAGCGATCAAAATTGGCTTATATCTTCAAACGGGCAGTAGGTTTGGGGTTGTGCTCTTTGGGGCTGCCGGGTGTGCGTGCAGCGCCGCCGAGCTCCCCTCCTCCTCCTCCTCCTCCTCTTCCTCCTCCTTCTCCTCCTCCCGGTGGGCTCTGGGTTGGGATCCTTCGCGGGCACATGGCGTTGGAAGCTGCACAGCTTCCCAAATATCTTGTAAGCTTAGTTTATTGGGGGGAAAAAAAAAGGGCGATGTGTGTGGGTACGGAAGGGGGGGGGGGGCGTGAGGGGTTGAGAAGTTGCCGGTGTCTCGGCGAGCGGTGCTGGCGTTGCAGATCTGCGGCAGGGACTCCCGTGCATCTCCCCGCGGGCCCGGGGGGCGAGGGCAAGGCGGGGTGGGGGCCTCCCCGCCACCGGCCTGTCTGCCAGCGGAGAGCCGCTGGCCCGGAGAGCTTTCCGTGGGACTGGGGGGGAAGCAGGGGGGCGGGAGATCCCGATTGCCAAGAGAAACGAAGAACCAAACGGGTGCGTTTTCCAACTCGTGTTCCCCTCCAGCTTTAGCCCGAGGATGCCAGGATCCCTTTTCGGGTTAGCACGTTGCTGCGGGAGAGGGGGGCAGGACGGAGGCTGGAAGAAGTTGCTTATTCTGCATGCGGTTGTATGTGCTGGAAGTGGAAGTAAAAGTGCAAAGCTAGGGCTCTGATAAAAGTGGCTGGTTTAGGGAAGGAAAAGCTGTGATTAGAATATGAATAGAGCTCCAGGAGAGGAAGAGAAAGGGGGATTATAGCTGAATTACTTTGACCATGGACAGAGCCAACGTTTTCCACTCTTCTCCCCCTCTCCCCTCCCTACACACAGACTGCCCCCCTTCCCTCTCCCCTTCGGCGAAAAAAACACCAAAACCACCAACCCCACACAGCAAAACAAGCGGCGAGGTTGCTAAAGAGGAAACCCAGCGCTTCGCGGTGCCTTCGCATCCCCAGGCGGGCCGGCAGCGGGAGAGCCGGCGGTGCTCCCCGCCCCGCGGGACGGGGCCGGGCGGGCAGCCGGGGGCGGCCGGTGCAACCCCCCACAGGCCGAGTTTTGGCGCGGGGAGCCTGAAGAGGAGGCCGGTAAAAATAATAGCGGGGCGAGACAGCGCAAAACCCGAGTCCGCGGCCGGGGGCG
>NW_008795046.1:354749-389970 GCF_000699145.1 Aptenodytes forsteri | reverse complement strand
AAACAAACGCCCCTGGGGGCCCTGGGGTGTGTGTGAGGATATTTCTGATTGCCGCACACCGGGGTCATTTCCCCCTTTTCTAAGGTTGTTTTTTTTTCTTTCCTTTTCCCCTTAAGGTTTTACCGTGGAGTGGTGCGAGCCCCGAGGGGAGCCCGTGGGGCGAGGGGCCCTTGGGGCCTGCTGCCCGCCCTCGTTGGGGTAGGCACGGGCCCTGCGGGGGAGCAGAAGCCCCGCGAAAACACGAGGGACATTTTTGGCCTTGAGCAGGGCTCGTCTCCGAGGGATTTTGAAAATTGGCGTTAACTTTAAAAAACGGGAAATGCTGGCCATGCTGCAGGGGAGCTGTCGGTACGCAGGGAGGTTACCTGGTGCCCGAATGGCTTCCAGCCGCGGCCCTGGCCCCGCGGGTGGTTACTGCCCTCGGCAGCCCCGCGGAGAGGCTGAGGCACCCAGCCCCGGGCAGAGACGAGCCCGCGGGCACTCGCCAACGCTCCCTTGCGAGGGGAGGTGCGCACTCACGCTATGCTGCGGGCAGGAGAGCGGCGGCAGGCAGGGGCCTGACTTCTGGAAGCGTTGGGAGACCTACAGTGGCAGCCGCCGGGTCTCCGTCGCAGGCACTGCGCTAGTGGAAATTCGGTCTTCACCAGTTTAAAGCTTCAGGGAGCGGCTTCCGTGTTGTTGATGTCCCAGAGACAAGCGAAATAAAAACACAGGCTGTGTGAACGTAGGGGTATGTTCTTTCTAGGGGGGTGAGAAGGATGGGATTTAGCGCAGCCTGGACGTCTAGAGGCTTGGGCTCTTCTTTGACATGATGCAAAGACGTACATTCTCTATAGGTGGTGATGCACGGGCAGGATCACCATCAGCACTTCTGTCAGACCAGAGGTACTTGTCGCAGCCTGTTTACTCCCTGCCTCTCCAGATCAGTTCCTGTCCCCACATTCTTGTGGAATATGTCAATGCTGTTGCTTTCCTGCTTATCTAATCCCCCCTCAGCGTGCCAGATTGCCCTGCCGTACTGCCATAGCTCGGTCATTGTTACTTGTTTGGGTTTTGCTCACCTTTTTAAAATGCATCCTGTGCTTCTAGATATCCCACGTGACACTTAATAAAGTACTTTATTCTTCTGAAAGTGTGGAGCACCTCCTCCTGTGCTGCAGGTCGGCAGTTCACAGGTGGAAGTACAGCAAGTCACTAGCCTTTTTTTTACATCTAGGCTGCAGGATTTGGTTTGATACAGAGTAAAGGGCAGGTCTCAGCAAGGTTGCAAAAAGTATACAATTGGGAATTTTCACTCCAGGTTCTTGCTTACGCAGAACATCTACAAGCCATAAAACAAACAGGATAACCCTACACTGCATCAGATGATGTATTTTTAGTGGAGAGGGACTCTGTTGCTATTGTGAAAGGAGCAACACCTTTATTCAAGAAAGAATACAAACTTGTGCTGGTGCACGGAGAGAAGAGCAGGGTCATCAAGGGAACAGAAGATGACATTCCAGACTGCATCTAAGCTGCCGACCAACGGGATGTGAAGCCGTCATATCCTTTTAGGTGACCGACTGATAATGAGTTTCTTTCGATGGTTTAGCAACCCAGAGGCAGAGTGGAAGTATGACAGTTCATATCAACTTATCACCCAGATAATTTGAGCTCTTTCAAAAACACGTTTCTATGACCGTCTTCCACTCTGCAGTCCATTGTGCCCACAGGCTGCGACCACACAAACTTTTCTTGCCGTAAAAAGCTCCTTATGCTGGTACTAGACTCTAAACATCAGTACTAGACTCTAACATAAATATTCCGGGGGTAAACACCAAGAAGAGCTTTTTCAACAAAAGAAAACTGTTGGCACAGGAACAAAAAAGTATAAACTGTTATCTATTAATTTCGCTAGAATATCCGAGGCAACTTTAGGCTGAAGCTCGAGAGAAGTTTTCCCATAGACTATCAGGGACAAGAACCTGCATTAGTTTTAGGAACGAGTGCGAATGGCTTGTGAAAGGAGTCATGTAAAGCGGTTGTCTGCAATTCCGGGGATCTGAGTTCAGTGACTCAGGGGATCCTTTTGAATCCGATGTATCTGCGCAGACTGTAAGATTGCTGGCAGCAGCCAAACACGCAGTGACACTTCATTATTTTAGCAGTGGCTGCAGTCTGTGAGTGGTTCCATATTTTCTCACTTGCCTAAGCCAGCAGCCGCCTCCTCTCAGAATGAACCCACGCTTCTGTCCACCCTCCTTCCCAGCTCTATTCCTCTGTTTCTGCTATCTTCATCTACGGGGCAAATCCTGTGGAAGAAACAGAGAAGGATCTTGTTTCTGTATTGGCTTCCTTTTCCCACTTACTCATCTTTATTATCAGAACAGGAAATGTTAACTTTATTTTAGATATATTAACACCCCTGAGGAAGCTATACATGATAGGTGAAGGACAGGATACGGGGTAAGCTGACAGATGACTTCTGGAATCAACTCTGTGTGTGTGCTTGGGGAGCGTGATGCTGACAGATGCAGGAACTGGAAGAGGAACATCAAAAGGCTGCCTAGGTAAAGACATGTACCGATTCCTTCAACAGGCTTTAATTGACACAAGCACCAAGAGAAAGTGGCTAGGGCAGGCATGTATGCAGGTATCTGGGAGAAAACAAGCAGAAGAGCTGAGGCATGCAAGTGATGGATTGCACGTGCACCGGGCAGGGGGTACCTTCGTTCTAGTTTGAAAGAAAAGTAACATGAATTGCAGCTGGCTTGCTGTAACTGTGGAGAAGGCTGAAGCCAAGTTTTGTGGAAGATGAGCATAGGTCAGCCTTAAATGATCTTTTTCTATTAACGCTTGTGAAAGGGATTTTGCTCAGCTCCAGTTCTCAGGTTCATGGAGAAGTACGGTGCCAGTGTTGCCAAAAGTGACCAGTGAAAACACCTTGTTCACACTGGTCAGCTTCAGTCTGCATGGAGGAAGGGAATTCACTCTTCTGGGTAGTATCGGCGTCCATAGGAGTCCAGAAGAACCCCTGCCCCCAGGGCTGCTGCCCAGAATGCTCGGCCTGGGAGACTCTTGCTGACTTGAGTATGAGAAAAGAGCAAGCGGACATCGATTTCTGAGCTCACACCAGATTTAGCTGGCTTTTGTTGTGTGTGGCTGGTACTAGTTACCAGAGGATTTGTACTGTGTGTTGGAAGAAGAGCCAGCCCTAAAAGCTATTTTAGACAACAGACACAGAAAAGATCCATTCCAGACTGCATCTAAGCTGCCAAACAACTGGATGTGAAGCTGTCATATCCTTTTAGATGACCGACTGATAATGAGTTTCTTTTGATCCGCCTGGAGCACGGAGAATTACCTTCAGCGCCTGCCTCTGACTGGCAGGGTGGGGCCTGAATGCAGAGTGAAATTTCCAATTCACTAGGAGTTCAAGGGAAAACCATTTCCATTATTAGAACATAATTTTAGCAAGAAATTAGAACTTTGCTGTTTAGCACAGTGACTTCTCAGATTTTGAGTTATTTTTCTGTTTACAGAGTGTCGTCATTTACTAAGTCTGAGTGGACAATAACTACCATGCACCGTCTGGAATGGTAAAGCACATGCATAGGTCAAGTAGCTCCCCAAAACTCATGCTAATGAAAGACAAAGGCTCCGCTGCAGTTAGCAGCAGGGAATTGCTTTTGATTTGGAACTAACATGCTGCTTATATACTGACGGGGAGGAGGGAACAAAGACATGCACAATGAAGCTATTGGAAAAAATACTTGGTCATTGGAACCACCTCAGAGATACCTGTCTCAGGAAATACACAAATAAAGGAGTAACTGTAATTAGGAGAATACATAGTTGTTTTTCTTTTCCCCCACCAGCAAGATACAAAGAGCAATGGCCTGCTCACAAGCTTGGAAGGGATTTTTCTGAAGATGGAACAACGGCTCAAGTCCGTTTGCAGGGTAGCCAACAGAAATCTTTGCTGCTGACTTCAAGACAGGAATGAAGCCATATAAACCACTTTTTAACCAACTGCAAAAAAAAGTCTCTGCATTGGCTCTGACCTGGGTTTGGAGAGTTTACCTGAGAGTTCTGGTGTTCTGGGACATATGTTCGTACGTACGGAAGGCAGAGAGGGTGTGTTTGCCTCCTGGGTCCATACAGTAAGTTCTTAAATGATTGCCGAGAGGCAAAACTGATCCACTAGCCGATTTGTGCAGTCTTTGCTACCTGGAAGAAGAGAATCTGACTGGGGCCATGAACACAGGGCAGAGTAAGGTTGACGAAGTAGCCATTTCTTACTCCCGCGCCTCTCTACCCCTTCCCAAAGAAAGAACTTCCCCACTGAAACTGGTGGGTTCAGGCTGAGATGGAAACATTTCATGAGAAGGACGGGCCGAAGTCAGAACTTGGGTTCAAACACGTTCAGGTTTCTAGCAGCATTTAGGTCTAAAACATGGATCCGTTTTCTGGGCTTCTGAGCCTTAGACACAGAAACTGGAATCCAGATCTTCCCCGTGCCTTGCACACGTTAAGCCTCCCAGCACTGGTCCAGATAATAGCAGAGAGTCACCATCTGGCTGGATTTTACGGTTTGATGAAGTGCTCAGTTTTAAGGCAAGCACGTGTCTGGCACCTGGGGACTGCGCAGTCCTGATCCCAGTTCTGGCACGGTCTTTTTGTGGCCCTGGGCAAGTCACGTCCTCTTCAGAGGCGGGAATTCATCAAGTGCCCCATGGCCCCACTGAATCGGCAATGGGCTGTAAAACAATCCTCAGCTCCGACTGGAGGAGAGGCCGGCTGGAGGGGCCTCTCGGCAGTGCTGAGCCAGCTCTGTGCCACGGCCCAGAGACGCTTGTGCTGCGACACGGCTGAGGAGGGCTCGTGCTCCCCACGCTGCTCCTGTGGGTCACTGTGGGAGGGCTGGGAGCCAGGTAGGTCGTTTCAGGGCTTGCACTCCCTCGTGCTAGGGCCATCCTAGTCCTCAAGAGCCTCCAGACAGAGAAAGTACAGACACGTTTTCAGTCCCTCTAGTTTGGTTTTGCAGCTGCGCGACGCCAGTTATTACCATCAGGCTTTACAGGTGTGTTCTGAGCAGGGCTTGCAAGCCCATTTTCAGATGCACAGCACTATTCATTAGTTTGCCATTTGTTATCACTAACCAGTGAAATATTCTTCAGTCTTTTTAGGCTTTTAATTATGATGTACTCCCGTTTTGCTATGAACCACAGATATTTTTCTGTTTACTATCAGAAAACCCAAGAAAAGACATAGAGTAATTTCTCATCATCATGGGTCTATGTTTTTCATTGGTTTTCCTCCCTCTTTAAGCAACAAGTAGGGAGTCCAAAGAATTAAAAGCTCTCCTTGCTGCACATTGAAGCTTCTTTGTAAGCAAAACTTTTAAGGACATATGGACATTACAAACAAACCCAATTGTGCTTAGTAGGAGCCCTTTACTTTCCACATCTTAAAATTATTACATCTCAGTATGCCTATATTTCATATTATATCCTCTTTGAATGCCAAAATTGGCCAGTCTGTTTTCATTTTTCTTTATAGTTTGTTTTTCTAGTTTCTATGTTTGGAAACATTTACCTTAAAAAAAAGTCAAAAACTTGTAAGGGTTATGTAAATGACTCCAAGTGAGGCTGTTTTTCTGAAGTCTGAACAAGTGACCTTGCCCACAGTTCCAGAATTGGCTAAAAGAGCTGTGCTTTGCTCTGTCCCATAGTATCCTGCAGCCCATCCCCGGCTTGATCCTGTTTCTCACAACAGAACAGTAGAGCTGGACATGCATAGTGTTTGAAGGGGTAGCTTTTAATGAGTCTTTGTTTTGCAGTGAAATAATAGACTTGATTACTGAATTCTAGGCCTGTAAATGCTTCTACCTTTTAATAGCATGTAATCTTTTATCTGCAAAGTAAATGGCAACTTAAACATACTATATGGAGTTAGGTATTTCTTCCAACAGCAGCACACACCTCTAGCTTATCTCAGAAAGTGGATTGTATTCGGCATTTCAGCTGGGACTAACACGAGTGACCTTCATGCTGAATAGCATTTCTAGAAAGACTCTTCTGGACACTAAATACAAGAGAAAGAAGTTGCAGTGGAATGAAAACTTTATGGCCGTTTTCTAGCCGCAGCTTCTTGTGATAAAGCCTTAACATTATTGTCAAGTGTTGTTGAGAATATTGTACCTCTTTCAGCAATTAGACAGAGTCATGGCAGGGTTGATTTGGGCAAGTCTAGTTACAGCAGTACAGCCGTTAGCTGACATAAGACCTCTTTGTGAAGGCATTCACTGTATAAAAAGCGGGGGAGGGGAGGTTGGCTAGGAAGATAATTCAAAGGGCTGCAAAGATGAGGCTCACCAGAGCAAAGTACTGTGACAGCTCTGGGGTTCTGAGAATGTATTTTACCTGATCAGTCCACGCGTCATAATTTTTCCTGGCTGCAGTAGGATTCCTTCCTTGAATTGCCACTTTGACCAACTGTGTTCCAGGAATCCGTAGCTGTTTGTTCCATTTCCGCTGCTGGTTTTGTAATGCTTATTCCATTGCCAAGAGATTACTTGCGGGTGTCTATTACGATGGAACATAGGTAGCCTCTTAAAGAGAGGCAAAAAGTAAAAATCAGAGTTTCAACTCAAATCTGCACTCAAATAAGCCTCCGGTGTATGCACAGGCTTAGGCTAGACAGCAATGATGTGTAAATGGAACAATTTCTATCAATGTAAGTTGATAGTGGGTGACCCTCACTAACGGCCAGACACGTCTAGTTTCTATGTTCTACTGGATCCATCATTGCTAAGGCTGCCCCTTTCTTCCTAAACTTCAGCTATTGCAGAGGATTTCCTTCACCCTCACAAAACCTTTCACCCCCCCACTTTCATCAGCTTGAGGTAAACTAGCTGCAAGGTTACCCCTCAGGGTTGCACATAGACCTGTTCTCTCAATAGGGTTACTCATGAGCACACTCCTCTGCTCCTCCTCCATCTCTGCTGTGTCTGCTTAAATTTCCGCAGGTGTAATTGTGCACATTGCTTAGTCTGCAACGTCCTGTAGCTCCGACCATCTAACCTAGGAGACCACTTAAGAAAGGACTAGCTAGCAAGAACACCTTATCCTCAGCATAGTTTCCTTGATCCAGGTCAAAACTTTCCCCCACCGGGCCGTAGCCTTTGAGGCTCACTCCCTCTGCTGGTGCACCCGAGCCTCAGTTTGGCAGTCTCAGGGAGCAAAGCAAAGGTTGTTCATTTGGTTGGGGCTTTTGGTTAACCTCTTCCTCCAGTTTGAAGCAGTACGTCACTCTCTTACAACTCTTTGTAAATAACCCCGAGCTGTTTAGATCCTGGTAGAGGTGCTTCAAGAGCTTTTCCAATCCAAATGTGCTGCATTGACATCTGTGTTGTCATTAGTCCAATTGCAAAAAAAAAGAAAAGTAAAATCTATCCCTTCAGACTCGATTTGTAAGCCCAGACACAAAACTATTAGTTTAAGCATTTTGGCGGAAGCTTAAAAAGCAAGCCTACTCAGGCTGATACTCATCTGTGCTTCTTAAGCAGCTAAAAGAACAGCAGCAGTATGACTGCAAGAGCAGTGGCAGGATCGGCATGCACAATTCAGCCATACGAGGAGCCAAAGAGCATCTCAGGACTTCCAGATGACAGGCAGTGTTCTGTATCCTCACTGATCTAGAGCGCTGCCTTTCTCTGAAGCACCTGAACATGCACATACTTCATCTCGACTTCAGTGGGACTACTCCTTTGCTTAAAAAGTTAACCATATGCTTTGCTGAGTAAGGCCTCAAGTGAGTTTAGGGTACTAAGTGACTCTTAGGTTCATCCACTGCTTTAGTTCTAGGCCTCAGATCTCATGAAAAAATTCAGCTGTTCCCTTTCTAAATCCTTTCAGGTCATTCAAACCTGCTTCACTGTCAGTGGAGGATTGGTCGCTCTTCATAGTTCTTTTTCTGTTTTGTTTTGTTCTTAAAAAAAGTTTTAGCTATGCCCATATTTAAAAAAAGTTCTAAAGTCCTAGGACAGCATACATCAGTACCTAGTGTTGGCAGCCCATCTTTTCAGGGCTTTGGGCCAGTGTATTATTAAATCTACTGTACTCAGTAGGAATTGAATCGATATCTGTAAGCTGTATCATGCACTTGCTGCATATGCAGCCACCTCCCTTGAACTTTACAGAAACTGCATACATTTAGCTGAAAGCAGATGGACTGTATAATCACACCATTGCTTGCAGACAAATGCATCTGCATATTGAAATCCCACTCAAAATGTCTGATTTCAAGTTCTTGAGAAAGTAGTTTCATTTCGCTAAGCCTGACACTACTTAACAAAATTTTAACGCTTTAACAAAATGCTTCAGGAATAGGAAAATGGTTTAGACATTATAAGATGTCCTTACACAACTATCAACACATATTCAGGCAGTATTATTTAAAACATTTATTAGTCTTTCACATTACACTGGTCTGGAAAACATTTTTAACCTCTATGAATAAGACGTGCATTTAGCTCAGCTCAAGCCCTAGTCCAGCAAAGCACTTTTCAAAACCAAGCATGGAGTTGTTTGAAGTGATGCAACTGCTTTGCTGGATCATGGCCTTATCCCACAATTGCCACATGTCCTGTTCACTCAGACTAATCAAGACTTTCAGAACTGCTCCTAGTGTATTCTACTGACAGAGTCTCCCAGTCAACTTAAAAACAGGCAGGATATGTTAGAAAGATTTCTTGCACTGTCTTGCACCTCCCTTCTACCCACTCAGGTTTTAGAGTTATTCCTGTTCACCAAAAAAATCTTCAAGTTATATATGCTGGATTTCAATTTCTGCAAGTACTTTTTTCCATCTTTTTCATCCTGTTCATTCATTGTACTTAGCTAGTTTTAGCCTAGGTATGATGTTCATTGACTGCAGTTCTTGGAATAAGAGTTTACAGGCATAAGGTATGCGCAGAGAAGACACATGACATGATGATTTGCAGTAGTGGCACCTAGGGAAACAAACAAAAAGAAAGTCAGAGTTGGTGCATACATGAAACTGCAGAAAAAGAACAGTTGCCACTATCCACTGGTTTCTTTGTCCACCTGCATTTAAACACTGGGCTCAGTCCTAGAAAGAGCCAAGTGCTTGAGACACATTTTAGCACTTAAGTAAGTCATAACTTTAAGCCCTTGAATAATCTGACTGAAGTCAATAGAAGCTTAATGTTAAACCTTCACTTTTCTTGGAGGAGAATAACAATGTTCGGTAGCTAACAGGACTGACTTCTTCACTACTCACATAACTGCCAACACAAATTCAGCATTGCATAATGAGAGAAAGCTAAGTATTTCTGAAAACATAATCATCCAGTTTCTGTCTTATATATATGTCACAAAAAAGAGGCAGGAAGAAAGAAGGTTCACACTTAGGTTTTTTCCTTATACGCAATTTCACCCTATAACGTCTCAAATCAGTTCATATTCCAGAATGGTGAGGAATGGCATCTCTCGTCTTACATCTCTCTGTGTGAACAGCCAAAGCTTTAGTCAAGACGGGAAACCAGTAAAACTGCTTTAACACATATTCTTCGCGCTCTTTACTCAAATAATGATCTTAAAATTCTGGGGAAAGGGATTTTTTGTCATTTAGATATAACCTTGACCATATAAGGAATACATAGGCTGCTCACTCAGCCATCTTTCCAATATCGGAACTCAAATTCAGTGGTGGTAGCAACTGTTTAAATTATTTAATTTCATACTCCCTGTACACACAAAAGAAATTAAAAATCTTTCTTATAAATATCAGTTTCCAACCTCCCTACTTCCTCATTCTCCTGTATATTCCATCTTCTGGTTTTGGAGAGTTGAGAAAGCCAGGCCTTTGGGAACACAGAGTGACTCAGCACTTCCTAATGGCCTAACAAAGCTCTTTTTTTGCTTCCGTGTTTCAAATTTGTACTTCTGGCATAAAGTCGTAACAGTCTGAAGATCCAATTAAGGAAGAATTAGCAAATCCCTACATGCTTCTGTGGTACAGAATGAGGCTGAGAGTCAATATCTACAATACAGCCAATGTTTAGTCACTTGTTTCTGTTACCAGTGAACTTCACCTAGTGCACGTGGAAGTCAATGGGGACAGGTCCAATAAAGTTGGCTAGTGTTAATGAGGTTCTTGGTTATGAGAGCTGGCATTAGTCTTCCAGTTACTTTTTCAGACTCTGCTACTTCTCTTTTACAGACATACTTAAAGAGCATGTCAAAGAGCTGGTTATTTTCCGAGAAAACTGCGGTTGCCTTGACCTGCACATGCTCCATACTTGGGGTATGTATTTCTTCTTTTTTTTTTAAACCAAGAAAGCTTTCAACCAATGGTACAGAAGCCTTAATTACATTTCTGCAGCTCACGATGAGGAATGAAGCTTCACTTATTCACAGTAATCGCTTTGACTTTGTCTAAATCTGACTATAGGCAGTAAGAAGGTAATAGACTGAACTAGGTGTTTCCCTGGAACAGGCTTCTCCTGTAGACACCGTTACACAGGGGAAATGTTACAGCTAGCATGCCTTTAAAACAGAGTAGACCTCAATTTCAGGTTTATAACTACTCCCTTAGTCCAAATTTATAGGGATAGCTACATTTTTATGGTGGGAGGAAGTGACCTAAACAGAAGCCATTTTCTCATGATAACATAGCAAGCAATTGCTCTCAACAGAAGCAGCCTTGCAAGTCCTGGAAGCCTGATGAGGCACGCAACTTTTCTGCTATGAGCAGTTGTCTGGCATCTGATCACAGCTACTATGGACTGAGGAGCAGAGGCTACTCACTACACCCAGGCTCAAAGCTACACCATTCTGGGCCTGCTTTGTACTTGGATGGGGATCACCCAGAAAGGTTAAGGAGCAGCAAGCACAAAGCTCTGTCAAACAGAGATCACAGAAACTGAAGTACGTGAAAGACCATTTGGTACTAGAATTGATACTAAACTGGACAGGAAAAGGCAACTGTGCCAAGGCTAAATCTGGACCAGAAACAAAATTTTTCTTCACGTATATTTTAAAATGCTCAGACTCTAGGGTCCGGAATAACTTCTCATCTTAATCAAAAAAGGACCAAATTCTGCTCATTGCATTCAGTGGAGTCCTGCCTCTGAGCACCTGTACAATGGCAAAGTTGGAAAATTTGCATAAAACTGGTACATCACAGAAAGTTTCTACTGTATTTTTTACGGGGACAAATTCTGTCACTGCCACAACAGTCCCCTTCCCCCCGAAAGTACCAGTTCAGACCCCAACACTGATCTGCTGTTACTATCTTGCAGAAAAACATACCCAGTGGCTAGTCCTTGTCTGGGAGGAAGGGCTCATCTTCCTTAAGACAAGTGCCCTTAATGCTAGCCACCAAACAATGTGTTTCCAAAAGGTTTCTTGCAGCAATGTCTTATTAATGCCAGAATCACTGAAAAGGCCGTTTGGAAGATTCTTTTAATGACTTGGTCTCTACTGTGATGCTCATTATAGGGCCACTTGCTTCAGCTACTGGTAGACACAGCATATCATTTAGCAGAAACTACCTCTTACTGATTACTCTCACACATCAGACAGCTTTTCACAGAATTAGATTGCAAGAACGTCTGGCTCTGTCTGAGAAAGCAGTTTCTTTCACAGCTATTTAAAAAGTTACTAAACTTTGTTACAAACTTCAAAATACAAAATACATTAACACCACCTTAAAAATAAAATGTAGTACTATCTCTAAAGTTCAAATTCCTAATTTTCTTCAAGGTGCCCTCACTTCCTGTGGTCTCTGAAAATCTTCAGAACTGCTCTGAAAGCCAAGGTCTTATAAAAAAATAATTGAGCTACATCTGCACGTGAGTTTTTTTTAAGGCAGTGCTTTACACAGTTAGAAGTGGTTGGCTGTTTGACTTATGGCATGCCCTTCCTTTCAGACAACTTCCTTCAACTGTTATTTGCATTGCAGTAGTTTTAAGAGACCTGGATCAGAAAAAGGCCTCACTTGTTACATACAGTGTACACACTCAAGAAAAACAGGACTCTCACAAATACTTACCACACAAAAGCCAGTAGGACAATGCCCAACTAAAAACCACCAACCACAATAGGATGCACAGAGTAGGCCTTGCCTCTCCTCTGGATTTCACATGTGTTTACCTACCTCTGCCTGAACTTCTGCTCCACAAGGAGCGGAACTGCTGCTGCTGCTGCTGCTAGCAGACAAACATGGTGCTTGGTTTCTGGCCAGAAGCCACATGCTTCAGAAGAAAGGTCTAACCAAGGACAGAAACGGTAGCTGTCACTTTTACACATTAACAAACTGAGAACACACCTTACTTTCCCACTTCATTATATCATGGAAAAATCACTCTCGAAGCACTGAAGTGAATAAAGTCCAATTTCCTGCCTCTCCCAATAGATTGATATTGATATCCAAGATGCAGCAAGTTTCCAACAATGTTCTTTTGAGGTATTTAGAAATGAACCTTTCTCCTCCTCCTTCCAACTCCCCATCTTCCCCTGACATAAATATTTGAGTAACTTGTAACTTGAACTCACACCATTTATTTCTTCCTCCCTTAGTCATGGGATTCCAGGTCACCTGTTTTCACAAAGCTTGCAAAAACGTATCTCACAAATTCCTGTCGGTCTCTCAAGTCTGTTTTTATGCCTGGCTAAAACAAAACCAAGCTAAAGCAAAACATTTCCCTCACCTCTAAAGAACATAAGAAGTTGTTTCCCTATCTTCTAATAATAGTGCTGTATTTCCAGCATGCTACAGGGCAACTTTAAATCTAGTCTCAAAATTACTGCAGAGAAAAGATGGTTAGAGCAAAGCCCATACTGTTACACGTGGTGAGCTCCACATAGTTTTGACATCCAGTTTTATGCTTCCCCTACATGGAAAACCAGTTTGTTTGCAGGAGATAAACTCAGTACTAGCTTAGGACCCAGAGTAAGACAGCAAGACCATTAGCTAGCCTAGAGACAAGTTTCATAAGGACAAGGCAGCCGGGCAGAAGCCAGCTGAATTTCCAACCACACAGCTGCTTGTCTCTCATGCTCCAACATGGGATTGGTGCATTTGTCTGATGCTTCGAAGAGGAGCTCCTTGTTTTACAAGACTACAAAGCAAAAGGCATTTGGGAGGGGCACAGTCAAAGAAAGCAGTATGCATGTGATTATGAACTCCATAGCTAGAGAACACAAAAGCAGGAGATGTTGCTTTCTTCTCCCATTCTTCTGTGCTCACTCTCTCTCTTCAGCCTTGTGAGGTTCAACATGTGATTGTACCAGGAAGATCTGTGACTAGCCTAACTAGTAATCTCATTTCTGATGTCAGAAGAGTCAAGTACGTTGACACAGCTATTTTCCCCTTCTCAAAAAATACATGATATACAGGATTGGGCGTTTGGTAATCCTCTGCAAGGATGGGAAGGAAGGCAGCAGACAGAACGAAGGTAACCTTTCCCACGAGCACAGCCAGCTGTGGAAGACAATACCTGTGCTCCCACAACAGGAGAGACCCCTGGCCCATTGATTACACACTCACTTTAGTCCTAACTTCAGTCAGACCATAACAAAGAACCATCCGCTGCCACCAATTTTCCAAATACCAATTTTGAACGTTGACACTGGTTTTGATTAAGGTGCATGGGACTGTTAATCTGTGCCTGTGAGCACTTCAAAACTAAGAAGCACTATAACCAAGGGCAAGGTTCTGTTACATAGAGGCACGTTTACTCTGTACCACTTTGCTTTATGCACCTGAGGTCAAGGGTTTTCTTGAAGATATGAAACAAGTCACATGCACAAAGTGAGGAGGGGACACCATGATTTACAAAAAGCATTGCAGTTAGACAACTTACCAGCCAGAGTACCCCAGCAAGCCACACTGTCCACAAACATCCACTTCAAAGGCATCACTTGAAATCATCAGTCTCTCCAATAAAAGCATGCTGGCTCCATAACCTATCAAACAATCCCGTTCCATCTCTCCAAGACGTAAACCACCATCACGGGATCGACCTTCAGTGGGTTGCCTTTGAAATAAATATTTGAAAAAATGTAGTAAGTATTCCAGAACATACATTCTACAACTCTAGGAATACCTGTCTTCAAACTGTAGGAACAGTACAGGATCAACAGACAACAGCGTTCTACAAACCAGAGTTGCTGATCTCGCAAATGTGTTATTCAAGTTGAAGCAATTCATCTTTGCTCCTGCAATATGATGTAGTTCTGTGAGTGGCAACTGCAGCGTCAGGCCACAACTCTTTACCTCACAGAATGTAGCTGAATAAGAGGAAAAAAAAAAAGAGACCGAACAGTATCCAAGACAATCTGGACACAGATTTGGTACTCTTTTTTGATGAGACATGCATTACAGTTTGTAGCTAACTAAATGAAACAATATTCAGCAGCTAATGAATAAATCATCAAGCTAACGTTTCAGTTGAACTACAGCTAAGAGTAAATTCTTAAAACCATTTTTGATCTGGGAGAGAATACCAAAACAAAGCAGCAAACAAGTAGTACGCATATTACTAACTCATTACTCAAATCCTACTTTTTTTTTTTTTAAAGTAACATTTATCTAGTTTATTTTTTTCGTGTCTGACGGTTAATAGACTAATTTTTGTATTGTATAGGTTCCTGGTTTTCTAGTTCCTCAACACAAATCAAACTCTCATTTTTTGTCTGGAAAGACTTCCTGTCCTCATGGTGCTAGAGGAAAGTTTTAACAAAGCAATGTAGGTATATGCTAAAGATTTTGAGGTAAAAAGGCAAGGTACAATACATTATTTAACATTATGACTGTTTAAGCCAATTTTTTTTTGTTGGACACAGTCAAAACTTTTAACCTCTTGTTTGCCATAGTGCAATTTCATACAGTATCAGTTCTACTGTCATGTACTAGCACAATGCTGCAGTACTCAGGTTGTAAATATTAGAGTGAACTATGAAGCAAAAACACTCTTAAGTTCCTGAAGCACTAATATATTGCATGCATTTTATTAAATATTCCATCTTAGTATATTCCCTGAAACATGACAGCAAAGAGAAGGAATTAAAAAAAAATGTTATTGGCAATCATAAGAGGCTTCACTGCTCAATGAAACCCAATGTTTATGTGCTGTTTGATACCTGCATAAAAAAAAATGTTATTGGCAATCATAAGAGGCTTCACTGCTCAATGAAACCCAATGTTTATGTGCTGTTTCTGATACCTGCAACAGTGTCATCCACCTAGAATATCCAATGACAGATCTGGCCCATAACTTTTGGAGTGGATTTTGTTTATTTTATTTCAAACAACCAAATTTATTAAGCATACTAAATATATTAAAAATAAGTTTTTGCGAACTTATTGCAACTCAAAGAAAAGGATTTATAAAAGCCTTCAACATCTAATAATCTTTTGTAACAAGTGTAAAAAAAAATATACCTAATTACCAGACCAAAATGTCTTCTAAAGACACAAGCTGTATTTGTTTTTAGGGGGAAGTAGTTTCCCTTACTCTGACCACACTGGAACCTTAAAACTAATCTGCTTGTAATTCAAATCGTCCTTTTCATTCATATAACCTTCTATTTTTCCCCACTGTTGGGAGAATGGATAGAAGTTGTTTACATCCTGATTAAACTCCCTAGGGCCCCCTCCCCAGCTGATGGCACCATCACTGTTCAGACGCTGTTTTAAAGGACTAACCCTGTGTTCAATGCAGTTTCTCTTCTGAAGTCCCAAGAGGTAGATTTTAAAAGCAGTTGGGGCCTCCAAAGATACAGGCATTTGCTGTGCTGCTAGAAGTGCCTGAGCTCCTTTTACCAACTGACTTCTATAATATCAGTTAATGCACAAGCCTACTTTCAAAAGTTTCACCAGGTGCTGTTCCACAGGATAAAATGACAAAATAGCTTTATAAATGTGAGCCCCAAAAAAGTCTCAATCCAATTAAGGGAAGATAAAGCCTCCTGAAAAATGATGGGGTCTCAACTCCAGCCCTTTAAGATTTGATATGCCATGGGTCCTCCAACAGATACAGGATGAAGATTTCTAAGGCAGCTGAAATCCCATTAAAAAAAAAAAACAACAAAACACAAAAAGCCCCCAAAAACAAAAAAGCCCAACTTGAGTCTTAAGCTCTTAAGTGTTTCACTCCCACTGTCAAAATGACCTCATTAAAAAAACAAAACAAAGAAAATCCTCCATCCCTAAAAAGTAGTTTTCTGAAGTACCAAAAATTTCAATATTGAGATTGGGGCCTTTGAAAAGAGTCCATCTTATGCTCCCTAAGTCTATCAGATTTTTCTTCTGGCTCACATGAGTTTGAAAATTCCTCACACCAAAGGTTGTTTAAAATGTTAAAACAGTATTTATAAAGCATTTGTGCTTCCCCTTTCCCGCTATACACATGTACACTGCAGCTGTTGCCCTGGGCAACTACTTCCATTCTTTATTCTAAATATAACATTCTGAAAACATATCAGACTCTTGAAAATAAGATTGGGAATATAATTAAAAGGAGATATTTTTCATATTTAAAAAAAAAGGTTCTTAAAATTCTTAAATGCTAAATAAAACGCAGTGATTCTTTAAATAAAAAAATAAGGCCAAGTGGTCTTCATACTATTTAACTGCTACATTTAGAAAAAAGCATAAACTAATGAACTTCAGTGTTTTTAAGCACATTAAGAATTTATTGGCACTAATTCTGCATTTTCTGGAAGAACAGTGGGTTCAGCTTTATGGCCCTGTTCCTTGTTTCATTGGCCAGTGGGGGGAAATAAGTCTACCCCCATGAATAAGAGCAGGCCTTGTAGGTCTCAGCAGATCTCCCTTGTGCCTGTTACGGAAAACCAGTGGCTGACTCGAAATGGAGTCGTTGGCTGAAACACTGACCTCCAAGAAGTGGAGTATTACCTAGAAAATCACTGCCTGAAGGAGGAGGGCGTACCGTGCTCCCACAGCCCCAGAGCACAGAGAAGAGCCCTGACCAGTGTCATCCCATTACTCCCTTGCAGTATAATAGGAACTGGCATATCTGATAAGTTCAAAAGACACGCAGGTGGCAGCTCTGACAATGTGCATCAAAACAACTATGCATGCAGAAAGCTTATATTGATCTCTTGTAAGGAAAACTAAAAGCAGTTTATCTATTAAAAAGATTTAGCAGGACTGGGTATCTAGGCAACACCATATATAGAACTATGTTTTAAATTAATTGTCAACTCCTCATGGCAAAATAAATTAAGTATTGCATTTCATTTAACAAACACCAATTCAGAGGGCAACATCCTGGTGGTTTTTGACTGTGTTGACAGAGTGCTGCTTTGCAATTCTACAAAGTCTTGTTTTAGTCAGAACAATATGTAGAATCAGTGACATTCAAGAAACTCGTCTTCTGCCTTATTCCAGATGGAAATATAGCTTTGCTCTGTCAGTTAAGGTACATTTGATATATAATAAAATGCATTTCAAGACAATGACAGCCAAATTCCATGTTGGAAGCTGTTACAGGATTACTTTTAAAAGCAAAAAACAACGTCAGAGGCAATCTACTCTACAGGAAGTGCAATGGATGATAAAACAATAGTGAGTATGAAAGCTGGCAAAGCAGACTCTCTCAGCAGAGGCGATAGCAATAACAAAAGTTTAATTAGTTGAGGAGAAAAAAGAAAATTCCTAAAAGACTAGTCAAGAGGCAGCATAAATTGAACATCCACTAGCTTTCCTGAAAGTCAAATAAAGAGCCCTAGCTACATAGTATGATGCTACTGACTGGAACAAAGAATTCAAAGAAAGTAAGGGGTGAGGGAAATCACACCACCTTCATTGTTACATGTAAACATTACCTTGACTTCGGATTTAGGTTTCATTTAAATTCAATATCTCTAAACAGTTGAGAAGTTGGGGAGACAATGCAAAAGCAGATCAAGGGATTTGGGTAAGCTAGGAGCTCCAGTAAACCAACTGTGTGCACCGTTAGCTAAGACAGCGAGTTTTCATTTTCATGTGAAGCACCAATACCGTGACTAACACATTGAAGAACAGAAAATGGGGCAGACAGCCCATTATTTGGGAATATCACTTATGTTCATATAGGCAAGCAGCTGTGGTAGGAAATAATGGTTGTGCTACACTTGCTCTTCTTAATGTGGTTGGTGAAAAAGTTCAGCCAAGAATTACAAAAATTTCTCATGATTTCTCTCCTAGTTCAACCACTGGTATTTACTTCCATGGAAAGTGTCAGACAACTTCCGTTTGTCCTAGAGACAGCATGAGGTTGGAAAGCCAAAAGGCATAGGAAATATGCAATGAAAAGCAAAAGAGAAAGATAGTTCTGTATCTGGTACAGCAGAGACCTGCCCCTCCATTCTCTAATAGCACATCAACAGGTAGAAGCTGCACCTGTTAAGAGGACAGACTTGCTAACTTGTTGTGCAGTCAGGCAAGGCAAGAGAAGTGGATCAGCACATGATAAGAGGCATAAAAATAAATTAAGAATTAAAGAATATGAATCATGCTTGTTACAGAGAAGAGTAAGGGCAGGATAGACATGACTTTGTGCTTACATCTCACAAACAGTACAAAAGGGACTGGTCAAAAAGAAGAGTACACCACCATGCAGCAGGTGAGGTATAAATGGCATACATGAGAGTCCAGAAAGACGGGCAAAGGACATTTGGAATAATCTTTGCTAGAATATTCAAGACTAGCTGGCAATTAATTTTCTGGCAAGATTTAGCAAATAATCCTACTGTGATGGAGAGAGGTGAACTAAACGATCCACTAGAAGCCTCCTCAAAGCAAAGCCTGTGCCACTAAACTGTTTCTTGTGAGCCAGGAATATCGGCAATTTAGTACATGAGTGCAAGCAGCCATAGAGCTTGGCTTTAAGGAGAAAATATAAGTAACATCAGTGAAAGCACGATGCTTCAAATTCCCCAAAGGTCCAGATAATATAAGCCCACCTCCAGGGGCTTATATTACCTATTACTCAGAGTACATCTGCTTGACTTCAAAATTTGACACCAGAAGACATCAGCATGGTAATTAACCTTTTTGTTGGAGAGAAAACCAAGTTCAGGCTTAGTGCAACGATCATGACTCCAAAGGAACTGAGGACGTATCTTTAACTGGGCAAATAAAAATGGAGATTTACTGTTGGCACCTCTGTAACTTCTGCAATTTATTAGTGTGAAAGTGCTACTCTCCTGCATGGTATTGAACGATAACTGTGGACCAGCACATACAACCCTAAATTCAGTTTTAGAGTTGAATGGAAGAGTCTGCAAGGCAAAGTGCAGTGTACCAGGGATGCACATTATTCTAATGCTTGTTTGCACTACACTTTGTTTACCAATGCATTTGCTTTGCCTTGACAGGTGAAGACATGGGCCGCATCAATATTAACCTGCTGAATACCAAAGGATGCTAAAATATTAAAATAAGTTTCTTCCTTCTACTCATACCCAATTTTGTAACAGTACAAATGTTAAAGAAAAAAAAAATCCTCCTAAAATACCTATGATATGAACAATCTGACAGGAAAGGGCCACAGTGTGCACTGTGAATCAGCAGATGATATTTTTACCAACTGCTAACAGAAATCTGAGAAGCAAACTCAGTTTTGGACCACATAGAGCACACCTGGACATTCAGAACAACCTCCTGCAACCATCTACTGTGAGAGCTTTTAGTCTGTAACAGTGTATTAACAGGTAATAGTGTTTTATGTCAAGTATCAAAAGGTAAACAAACTTTGTTTTATACCCGTCAGTCAGCTGGGCACACTTCTGAACTTACACAAGAATTTTGTGCTTAGCCTGTAACAATACCTGGTGAGCACTGCTCTGGGTCCTCGAGCTCTTGCATGCATTTTATCCAACACCATGTGTTTTAGTTTCTGGTAATACACAGGGCCAAAATAGATATATGCTTCCAAAGGTTCCCTGAAGGAATAAAAGAAAAAAAAAACAAAACCAATATTCACAGTTAGCACATACTTAAGAGACACAAAAGTGTCATGTACAGGAGGAATTTGAAACAATTTGGGAATCATGAGTCCTAGAAAAATGTGTTTGGGCTTTCAGGGCAATCAGACTGAAAACCCCACAGGGAACCCTTCTGAACACAAGAGCAGTACACTTCCAGCACCACATACTGCTGTATCCACCCTAGTGAGGAACAAGTTCCTGAACTCTGGCCATACGCTGCGCAGACATGCTGCTATAGCTGCAGGTACCTGTTTCAGCTGTACCACGTTACGTCCCTCCTCTGTCTGTGCAGGAGTGTTTCAATAATGTCATCAGTAAAAAAGACTGTAAATGTGTCAGGCCCTGAAGGGTGACTTAAGATATTTCTACTTACATTCCTTCACTTTACATCATTCACACACAAAACAAAGGTAAGCATATATGTAAACAAATGCATGCAGCATAAATGCTCAAAACATCATTTTTATAGGAGCACTTTAAGGAATTTGCATTTGCAAGGATAGCTTAGCACTGGCACACTATGAGCTTGATGTCTTCCCATCCACTACTTCTCCCTGCGCACCACTTTGAAGCACAACCCAAGACCCAGATGGGTGAAAGCCCTCCCTGAGCGGCTGTGCATCAGCACAGCTGTCCCTGCAGCACTGCTCAGCAGCTGTATCCATAGGACAAAAATCGCTGCTCTGGCTGGCACTGGGGGCTCAGACGAGCTGGGTAAAAGGGATCTTGAGAACTGTGTTTAGGCACTTGCATCGGCTTGGGAACATCTGTAAGCAGTACAGAGGGTGTTACTCCATTCTACGAGCTGGAGTAATGGCTAAAGATTTCTGTGTTTAAAACAGCCCCAACTGTAAGAACAGCATAAGCACCTAAAGATCAGAAAGCAACAGTTGAAAGCACTTGGTGTCATTTCCCAGCTACCACCTTCAGCACTAAGAACGACCAGATTTAACACAGACAAATAAACTCAGCACTGGCACTGATTTATTTCAAAAAATGTATGTGCAATGTAAAAACAAGCAGGAGACAACAGCATTGCACCTCCCATTCAGAGTCATTACTGACATGATGCAGTGTTATTCCAAAAGCTGCCTATTGAAGAAAATAATAAAACTTAATTAGACATTTGGAATTTGCAAACTTCCACATTGTTATGAAATCTGCCTTCAAATTTCATAACAAATAGATTAAGCATGTGAAATTTGCTTGGAAGAATAACAGTATCCTAAAGCAAAGTCTCTAAATAGGGTACTACAAAGTTGAAGTTTGGGGACAGGGGATTTTTAGAGCTAGATGATTTTATTCTTCCTAGGAAACAAGATTAGTCAGATTTGTTAAAAGTTACCATGATGTATCAACAGAAAGTGTTTCAAACACCAGGATACTTGATATACAATTTATGGAATATGGAGTGGGTAAGGAAAACAAAATCATCTCTCTGAAACAAAAAGAGAAATAACATATGGAATAAGTTGGTAGGAAAAGCAATTAAAATAAAAAGTATTAAAAAAAATCCAACTTACAAAAGAGACCTAAACTTGTTCCTTGAGAAGAAGGGGACTGGGAGGATAATAAAAATAGCAGGAAGGTAGGATTAAGATACATTTTGGAAGGGCAGGCATGTGAAGCCATATGGCCTTTTCCTGTTTCTAAACTATCGTATGTTCTTTGAACTCTGTGTCTCAGAAGCCAGTCTGATCAACACAGCAGGAAGTTTGCAGATTAGAGTATTATGCCAGACTGAATCATTGTGTAATTGAAAGAAAAAAAAAGAAGAAAAAAGAGCACACAAAATATTCCCAAGGAACAGACACCTGCATCCAAATCCATATTTTACAGTACTATTAAAGTCAACCTGAAAATGCTTATCTGAGTCCAAGCATATATAAGATTTGCTGCCAACAGAAACTTGAAATTTCTTACAATCGCTCAGAAAGAAAACCTTGATTTTACCTTCTTTGTCATGCAGTAGAAGTTGGAAAATTTTTATATGTACTACAAGGGCCATTCACATTACAGCCATGCAAATACTAGTAATCCTTAAAATGTGGAACCACAAAATACTTTTAAGGAAAAAAAAAAAAAAGTGCACCGTTCTTTAGCCCCTTCCCTCCATCTCACAGAGCAGTTTGCAAATAAGAGAAAGTTCCTGAGCTCTGAGACATGAGAAGATTTTTCAGATGTGTCTCAGCAGGATTTCCCCACTCCCCTGAAACATCTAAATCTATACAGCAGATTCTTACCCAGTGATACCAGATGTTACGTAGTCCTTCCCTAGGTAGTTATAACCATGGCGAATAAGATCTTCACACACATCCTTAACTTTACTGCCTCCAAAAGCTGTTCCATAGTGAAATCTGCCATCGAGGACCCCAGCCTTTCCAGCCAGGAGTTCAATTAACTTTCCTACCTGTGCAAAGAAAAGCAGAGTTAACAGCCTGCTCACTAGTACAGGCACATTGCTGGATTGGTCACAGCATAAGTTAGCCAGGCAAAGTGTCCGGGATGGCAGCCTGGGTTACTGCCTGCAATGGGAGGAGTGGAAGAAGCCCAAGAACAGGGAGTACTCCTGTGTGAGGGGGGAAAACCAGACTCATCGCAGGGTCTGGGAACACCTTTGAGGTCCAGAGTCAGGCAGCTCCATTTTTTCCAGTTGCCTGGAAAATGAGCAGGATCCAGTGTGGCCTTCTGCTCTAGGAAACAGCCTCAGAGATTGACATGCTACAGTGCAGCAGGGGGAACAGAAGGGAAGAAGCTAACAAAGAAAAAAAGATCAGAGGCTGTACAAAGTAATCAGTGGAGGTCCCATATAAAGGCCAGGCTGTGAGGTATTTAGTGTGACCCTGCAGCACAGGTGCAAGACTTGCATCAGTTCCAGGGAGGCGTGTGTAATGTAAGAAGTTATATAGCTCTAGAACTATTATTGAAACTCCTCTCCAACCTTTGCCTCACAGCCTGCTCCAGCTGGCTTAGTGGGCATAGGCAATAGGGAACAAAGAGGGAGAGCAAGAAATTTTCAAACAGAAAGGGTGCAAGTGAGGTATTCAGTTGCTTTCCTATTAGCCTGAGACAGAACAAAATGAGAATGATGCACAAACAGCCCGCATCCCTGCTCCTTTTACAGGAGGATGTTTCAAAACGTCCTAAACAGAGGGCTGAATACTTATAGGAGAGCAAGCACGTGGCATGATGACTGGAGAATACTCTCAATGAAAGCATGTTTCAAACTTTTTTTTGTTTGTTCCGGCTAATCTACTTCACCTTCCCTATCAGGGAACACTCTCTTTAATCGTAACATAACCACCAACCGTCATACGTGATGGGAAGCCATGAGGGTTCATTATGATATCTGGACAGATTCCTGTATCGCAAAATGGCATGTCTTCCTGAGGAACAATCAGTCCACACACCCCTGCAGAAGAGAAAACATTTCAATTCACAAACAGCAAACCACCAGCAGGGCTGACGCTCATCACCAGATTTTCTTTAGTGTTTTCCTCCTCCTCTCTTTCTCATGGATCACTTTTTACCCAGATTCATTACCATGACCAGTGCTCACAACCTGCAGGCTAGAAGAGAGCCCTTGTGACAGGACTGGCAAAATTAGCATACCCTTACATAATGCTCCCAGTGATTTGTGAGTTAGCAAATTAGGGAAGAAAGCTTTAGATACAGTTTTCAGAGGCAACCAGAAACTTCTGACCAGTCAGACTGGAACATCTCAAGGGAGACCTAGTTTTTAAAGCTGATGCTGTAATTTCCTGCAAAAAAATGACGAAATCAGGCCTCTTACAGTATCTCTTTGGACATACAAAATTATTGATTCAAAATTCGTTTATCATATGTATCTTCGCTAAATACTATGAATAAAACCAAATCAAGTCAGGACTTTGACAGGGACTGAGAGGAGATAAGTAGGGGGAAATAAAAAAAAGAACCCAAACCAAAGATTTTTTCAGGTAGCATTCATTTGCTGAGCAAAGACTGCTTTCGACGAATTACAGAGTACAATCCACTCCCCAGACTGCTTATATTTTGTCAGTCCATGAACACAAACTGTACCTTTCAAAGTTTTGGAAGCTTTTTTCAGTCTCCATCAGTATTGGATGTAAAACAAACCAACCCCCCAAAATTCTAAAACTATTTAGGAAAGATTAAACAGAAACATGAAAACTCATTTAAAATAGTCTATCATACATCCCCAAATGTTCCTTCCAACCCTTACAACTGTTTCTACTGTGAATTCTGCAGATCAAAATACCGCAGCTATAAATGACCAAGAGGTCTAACATTCAAATTCAGGTGCTAAAATGCAGCTGCTTAAGCCCATACTCCTTTGAACCAAAGCTACTGTTTCAGTTGGACAATTTCTTCCAGAAGCCCTTAGAGCTGAAAAAGTCTGCAAGCTATTTGAGATCAGCCTGCTGCAACTGCCAGAGCATGCTTTGGGAACAGTCCTGGAGCGGAGGGGGCTCCTGGAAGACTGAGGGTGCTGGTTACATCCCTAAAAAGGCATCCCCCGACCAGCCAGTTCACAGGGGGATATTGGCGTCTGCTCAGGAGGGAGCTCCTCTTCCACTGTCCAAGCAAGACAGGGATAGGTGTGTGGGACAGTAGTTAATAGAATGAGAATGGTAAGTATGGGGGAAGGGAACAGGAAAAAAAAAAAGGATTGGAGCGTCTGGGGCAAGGGTGTGTGTGTGTGTTGTTGTATTTAGTTTTTAAACCTATTGAAACTAATTTTCATTGTTCTATTATGATAAATCAATAACATCCTTCTACCCCTCCCCGCCAAGCAGCAATCATGTGCTGAAAATGAAAAAAAACCCAACCCACCATCTCTTGTGCGCACAGCTTTTTTATCCTAAAATTGTACACAAATACTTTATTATATATGTATTACGGCACATACATTTTGCCTTATTCGCATTTAATTCTAAGAAAGCATTAGGTTGCATCTGGACTTCACGGCACCTGTAAGCCAAAAATTAAATCTTAGCTAACTTAAAATTACTTTAGGCTCTGAAAACCTTTTATATGCCAAGCTGGTTCCCATAGCAGACAGCCACTGTGTTGTTTGTTTTGTGTGAAAGTGAATGATAAAAGATCCATGAAATCGACACAGAAAGGCAGAACAGCAGAAAGAACTGAGGGCTCTCCATCATAGCGGCTTCTACCCTCCGCTGACTTGTATAACAATGGGACCTACACACCCAACTGCAGATCTAACACAGCTGTGCATTTCATTAGATGAAGAGCACTAGTGACACAAGTAAATAATTAACTTATTCTGGTCCGCTGACTGTGGTTATGAGACCAGTCATAGCTGACAGATTTTAATACAAGTTAACACAAAGACAGCATAATGAGCTTAGAAGTTAAAAACAAAATATTTAGACAGAATCCAGCAATGCAAACCTCACTAGGCCATTTATAAAGTTTCTATTTTACAGAAGGGGGGGGGAGGGGGAGAAAAAAGAGAAAGCTATAAAACCTCACTTCTAAGCTTCTGTATTTTAAGAAGTCACTGAGTTTATAACAGACCTATAGCATGCCCATGTGTATTTAGAGAACAGGACAGATAGAAGCTTCCTTCTCCCCTATGTTTTACAAAAGTTCATTCTTTCTCATAAAAAAATGTTTAAAAAGCTGAAAGACATCTTTCCTATATACAACACTACTTCTAAAAGCAAGTAACTGCAATTCATTTAAAAACGTAAACTTGATTTCATTTTGCAGTCACTTGCCTTCAGAAGCTCTTCAGAGACTAACGCTTGCAGGTCTGCACTGTAAGCTCCTGAATTTGCTACTCTTTTTCAGCCCCCATCGCTGAGCCAGGGTTTGCAGCAGGGCAGTAAAAGGCAAACCTAGCAGTTCTGCATTGCCAAGCAGCTGTGAAAAAGTGATCAAGTGAATTAATCCATATAAGTTCAATTATCACTTGCAACTGGTTAATAAAACAGTAAAGGAGAAAAGAAGAGGCTGGATTTAAGACAGCCTCAAGTTCCAAATGTTGCCCTGTCCAAGTATGAACTGCATTTCACAACTGAGCTGCTCAGCTACTCCCCATCCAATATTCATAAATAGGACATAAACTAGTAAGTAACTTTGCTCTGCGGCTCTTACTACAGGTTATTAAGATTGCCTAATTGTTACTGATTTAGACATCACATGAAAATTGTTCCCCAGCATTTACACAGGACATACAAAATAATTTGGTTTCATTCATTTCTCTTCCCCTCACAATTTTTACATGCTGCATCTGAAATTTAGCAATAAAATTTCAGACTAAATGCTACACTGCGATGGGCCTGAATCTGCTCTCACCTATCCACTCTGGAGTTCTCATCCAGAATCAAACATTAATCACCAGAAAAGGCTGCAATTATTTTTCCAGACAAAACAAAAAACAAATTTTTTTTTTTTTAATGTGTGGACTAACAAGAAGGCTGTATGTTTGAGCAAGAAAGCATCCAGCAGCTTGCTACATCTCATTTCTTTTCAACTGAAAAACAAATTGAATTCTAGAAAAAAAAAACTTTGTATATCAATTTCATAATGTCAGCTTAGATGAAAAACTAGTGAAAATGCTAACAAATTCTTTTAAGATATCCCTCTAAAAAAAAAAAAAGTGGATTAATAAGCATGGCACTTTACTGCAAGGATAACAGTTTAAATTAGAATAAACTTAAATCAGACATCTACAGTGGTTTAACATGCAAGTATAAAACAGCCATAGGCAGTGTTTTTCAATGCTATTGTACGCCAGCCAATAAATGACAGCCCTCTGACTATGCATGATGGCCCCCATCCTCACACACGCTATCTGCATCGATCCTGACAGCATCTCAACACCCATGTACCTCCACAAGGCCTTGACAGTGCATAAAGATCCCCTCATCCCTGTACTTTTGTTCTTTAAGAGTTTCTTTTTCTAATCAGGAGAAATTCAGGTTTCCAGAATTGATATCTTTGATGTGGTTGCTTTTACAGTTTGCTGACAAACACGAACATACACAGACTTGTAAAACAGCAGTTCAGCAGAGAGGGGGAAGGGGGGCGGCAGGGAGGGGGCAGGGACAAAACACAACAGTATGGGAAAGTTTTTCACGGGCTACGATAAGATGCCTTCTATACACACACATGCCAAATGAAAAAAAAATCATCAAATAAGTCAAAACAACCTAATATAGAAAACTAATTACTACCAGCAGGAGGGACATTAGAGAGCAAAGGAGACTAAGTGAATAGAAGCAGCCGTAATACCAGTTTCTATCAGCAAGATAAAAAGAAGCACATTACTAAATGTGCTTGTTTACTTATTCTAACGATATGGTGGTAAAAGAGCTAAAACTAACTTGAAAGGTGTCTATTTTAGATTTACCAGATTTGCCAGAATTTGGAAATACTCCTGAGAAATAAGACTACGTCACATACTTAAGAGGACTTGCAGCTATAACACAGTGCCGTATATTGTGGACAAGTGACAAAGAGATTTGCAAAAATTAGTAAGGTTAAACAAAAATGTACATCTGCTTCAAAACTCTCTAATGACATACTGTGTTGGCTAACTAAGCATAAAACAAGTCCAGAAGAAAAAAAAGTGCTGCATCACATAAGCTTTGTTCAATATTGAATCATTCGCTGATCTATCATACCACTTGCTACATCCCATTTGACATAAGAGGTAAAGAACAGAATTAAAATTAACAGATAAATAATGCATAAGTAAACTTGATTAGTTTTCTTATTAAAAACATCACTCTAAATGAGAGGAGGTGCTAGAAGACAATACAGTTTGTACACTGCTTTCCCATGAGCTGCTGAATGGTCTGATGTGATAAATTTGCATAGTCTGAAGCACACAAAGAGCTGATTAATTGAAACCCTTACAATGCTTCTGGAAGCAGCTATTGTAAAACAATAACCATAGGAACTTTACAAAATACACATGGCTGAATGAGTCAAGAGCTTAATAAAATGTGTGTTCAGGATACACTATTTGGAAACAGAATTAGAGATTTTTATTCTGTGCCATAAAATGCTAAATCACCCTAATTTCAGAGGTTCAGTTGAGGATTTACTGAAAAGGTCAGAAGGTTACCTGTTTGCTGCTTGAGATAAAAAATGCTGTAATTTTCTTCTTAAGACAGCAAGCTAAGCAGCGGTTTTGTTAAATAGAAAAAATAGTATGAGAAGTTTTAATGGCATTCTGACATCTCATTTTCTCATATTCAACTTCTAAAGATAAAAATAAGGTAAGAAATTACTACTTTTCCTGATGCCTAATAACTACTAATCATCCTACATTCCTGCAGTCGATAACAGCAAATTCTTTTTAATGCCACTTCAACCATTTAACTCCTATAAACCCACTGATGTTTTATTAAAGTACTAAGTCTGACTTGTAACATGGGGGAATATGACACAAGTAACTATTTAAAACTAATCTTACTTTACATGTTCTGCTTATATGTACTGTACAAGTGCCCATTAAAAGGAGAAAGATAAATTGTTCTCAACTATGAAGTTAGGCAAGCAGAAGGCAGATGCTCAAACTAGTAAAAATTTTAAAAAGTAAGCGAGGTCAGACTTTGGTAGATAAGCGGTATTGTCATGAAGTTTATGTAGTTGACTGCTGTGAATGGATTTTGTTTTGACACTAAAGAACATGGTTCATTTAGGAAAACAAAGACCATCTTTCATGAATTTAAACTCGCTTCCTTGCCTTTAGAGTTGTTTAAGTGCAGATACTTCAGAAAGGTTTAATCCTTTATCTTAGATCTTCAGCTATTAAAAAGCTTCTGTTTGCCAGTTCAAACAATCTCTTGCTTAAATACAGTTTTTCCACTCCTCAGGAATACTGTTCAGTATTGCTGCTTAGTTCTGTGATCTACAGGACCTTTGTTGGAGGTGTTAATCCTTTTTCACATGAGAGACTGAGAAACGTTCTTTCAGAGAAGTGATATATTGCTTTTTTTCACATCAAAGGAGCCCAACTTTTTCCTCATTGTGACTTGTAGCAAAGCAAGAGGAAATCTGGAAATATAATAATTTAGTTTGTATGGAACTCAGATGAAGCTTCTTTAGCTTAACAATCCTTTAGCCTTCTGTGCTTTGAAAAGTGACTTTGCTTGAAGAATGCAAGATTAAAAAACAAAATAATTAACCAAAAAAGTTTCTTTATCCTTCTGGAAAAAATACGATGCAATATAGTTAAAACAAAGTCCTACAGCTCAAGATAAGTCCTCCCTGGTAGGCATATGGTTTTTTGTGAGACATTAGAAGCTTAAGGGCTTATAAACTAAAGTGACAGTCCCACTCCCAAAGATCTTACTGCAATGTCCAGTTTGAAGATGAATATTGAGATAGAGCAAAATATTTGCTGGTGCATTTCCCAGCACAACGTGATGGCCTCATTTGGGTTTTTCTCCTCCTCATACACTTCTTTGTTGACAGGTCTTGAAGGAAAGGCTTGCTTTTACAGGCAGTTTGGAAGAAGTGTACTTAAAACATGAACTTGAATGAAAAGGGTGTGGCGGACAGGCCAGAAGTGGTGACCCTTGCCAATACAGTGTTGACATATGAGAGGACACAAAGAAGGTAGCAAATACAGAGGCAGCAGCATAGATCTGTATTATTATAGAGGCCTACAAAATCTACCTACATATTTAACGAAAGGCTCTTCTGTAACAAAAGGCTAAAGCTGGTTTGTAAGATTTAATCTGTCATATCCCAGACACTTTCCAATTCTGTTACTCCACTTCTTTCTGCCCCAGCGACAAAGTATAGCTTTGGAATACAAATCAATTTGGAATACAGGAAAAAGCCCATGAAAAAAACTTGAGAAATGTGGTTTGTGCAATCTCTTATTTTGCACCTATTTAATTATTTTAAAACTACTACTACAATTCCATGGAATCAAATCTCATCTTCATGCATTCCTTCTAGAAAATAAAAATACTTCCCAGAAAAGATTGACAATACAAAAAGGAGAGAAACATGCTTTCTCTCCTCCTCACTGAATCAAGGTACTTGTTAGTTTAAGCTCATCACAGGTTTAAATGGCCCTATGATGGGCTTGAAGCTAACATTCACAAATTAAAATTGAAGTGGTAATCGTCTGCATTCAGATAAAGATGAGAGAACAAATTCAGGGCTAATTAAAAATTCTCTCAATGGAAAATGTTAAACTGTTAGTATTACAATTTCTGTTTCACCATTGTCTATATTCCTTTGTTACAACTGATCCTTCCCCAATTTGATGTCAGAGAAGGATGATACTAGCTGTATTTTTAAACAGCTAGCAAAGGAGACTTTCCCTTTCCTTTTCATGCCTTTTCTCCAGTTCTATCATTGCCTTTAATCTAAGATTAATGTCAGTATCTGGTTCTTCACTGTATACTGAAGTTGCAAAACGGTAAACTCCACTGTTCTTGTCAGTATTTTTTTTCTTGGCATCTAATACATGTATCTTCTCCACTAAGCACATTTCTCCTTTCTCCCATTTAACATCTTTTCCCATAATGTACTACAAGCCAGTGAACTGAGAGGTCTACTACCAGGAAGGATAAGTAACCCAGTAGAATGTAATAATTTAGAATATAATCACTCCCCCGATCACAAGAGATTACTACAGATTGATGTACTGGACAGCTGACAACCACATGCCTGCGAACTCTGTAACACAACTGTTGCAACATTCCCGCTCATATCTCCAAAACCAAGCTGAAAGGGACATTAGCTATTCTGAATAATTGATGGGTTTGGCTTATTACTATTGTAAGTCCAAAGCACGGATACATGGGGGATCAGTCATTCTAACCTGATGCAATACCAGGCATAATTACGGGTGCCCTCAAAGTTCCCTACAGCATTTAGGATGTTGTTTTTCATTGCCATGGGATTTCCACAGGTATTTTACTTTGGAAAAGAAATATTACTAACTTTCTATGGCTGTTGGGATATTAAAGAAAATACCACCAGATTCTAATACAGTACGTATTAGTTGTTTCTGCATTTGACCATGAATATCAGGGTTTGATGAGTAGCAAAAGTTCTCATGAGATGTCTGTCCTTCAAGAGCTCTAAAATGAGCTTGCTCTAGACTGTAAGGTGCCTTATGTGCATTCAGTGGTATGGAAGGCCCTCTGCTCCCTAAAGCCAGATTGCAGCCTGCCTGACACAATTCTGTTTCCTTCTGTCATTCTTCTACTTCCACCTTTTCTCCTCTGATGGTTCTAGATTTGTGGAGCACCCTTTTTCTTGATTTTTGGAGAGGTATGAAAATCAGTTCCATTTAAATCCTGTTCAACTAACTATTTCAATAGGCACGCATCAATAGCCTAAGCTAGGAGAAAAATCTTACCTGCTTAAATTTTTCATGCAAATGCCCAAAAGTATTTATCATGATTAGCTGAGCAGCTTCTTTAATATAATTTGTAGGCTATATTTTTTTTCAATTCTAGTAAGAAAATTTGTCCTGCACAGTACTGGTCGTATTGTTATATAATAACTTGCAGCTAAAATTCTGCATGCCACTTATAAGGAGGACTAATTAGACGAAACTCAAAATATATGAAGAAATGGGCTCTAAAAATGCTCTAAAAGCGGTCATAGGCTTAAAGAGTACTGCACATTTTCATTGTGTATGAGATTAAAAAATTATTTGAAAGAGACTACACAAAATCTTCCTGAAGGAGAATCTTCCTGGAGAGAAGGAATGGGGCAGTTGACCCATTCCAACTGCTCAACTCTTTCTGTTTGCCCCTGAAGTTAATGATCTTCCCTCTCACTTACCGAAACTATCCTATATGGCTGTAGTGCAAGAACTAGACTGGATTTTAAAAGGAAAGTCAAGAATGTACTGCTGCTTCTTTATTTTTTTGAAGCCTTCAATAGGTACTGGTTTCCAAATCACTTGGGGACTCAGTGAGAATCGCTTCCTATTTCTAGATCAAAAGCCATCTTGAAAATACAATCAGGAAAAATGTTTTAATGCTTATCAGAAGAGTTTCTATTTCTTAATGACAGCAGAAACAATGGAAGGATTTCTTTAGAATACAGTTTCAAGAGCAAGTTTTATGAGTCTGTGGAAAGATACTGTGGAAGTAAGGGTGATCTTGGAGAAAGCTGGATGTACTGAGAAAGTCTGCATTGACTGTACTCCATAGAAAACACACACAAAGAACTTGAGGCAACATCTGGTAACAGCTGACATTATGATCAACTACTGCCTTTTGTACCCATTTCACCTCTTTTGATTGATAGGTTTGCTCTAGGTAGATGTCCTGATCACCAAACCTGGAGACTACAGAAATGAGGATTACTGTGGCTAGCCCTGCATCTCATGACAGGGACGCAGTCTTTCACTTCAGTTACACCTGGCCACCTCATTGCCACTGATGCTTATGTACTTCCATAGCCCCAGAAAGTCATAAATGACCTCAAGTTTGACTTCAGGCTACACATGTGAGTAAAGAAGTCAATAGTGGCATGGAGTACTATAAAAGTAACTTCTTACTTGTGCCTGGGGTCCATCTGTAAGCAACCGCTCTTCATACCTCTTCCAATCATGCAGGCACTGAATATGCTGGAGGTGATTCTGTTTAAGCTTCATTTAAGAGAGCTCTAGAGCTGGATACTCTCTGTGTACTCGTGACGTTTGTTGCAGTTTCATCTCTTTTCACTGGCTCAGATCTACATATGGATGTTGTGCAAGTACCAGCTCTCTGCTGACTGACTGCAGGGCATATTTGCCCACAGAGTTCTCTGGTTCTGCTCCAAGAATACAGGATGTGAATCGGCGCAACAAGGTCAAACCCAACACGATGCTGGGTGTAGAGTGGGACCGTGTCACAAACTGCCGAAAGGGATGCTTTCAGGGAGCTCCTCCTAACAAAAAGCACTCTCTCTTCCATATGTCTTCCAACAAAGAGCACACTGCTCACGAAAGGCCAGTTTGTTTGCAAGACAACGTCCCTTAGCTAGTACTGTAATTTGATGTATTACTGCAAAGTTCATTGACTACAACTAGTTTTAAGTATTAATGTTTCAAATGTAAACAGTGTCCTCCGTTATTTCCTCAGTTCCCTCCCTCTGCCCTCCACACAGACCTAGCAGATACTTGTGTTATCAGATGTAAGAGGCTCGCATGCTTTACACTTGATGCTCTGGTTCCAGTTCCTCAGAAATCAAAGCAAGGAAGTAAGGATTTTTTTGTTCCAGTAGTTATTAAGACAGTATCACATTTGCCCAGTAACAGGAAAGGAGTGTACGTGCTGCAATGGAAAGGATTTGGTAACACCAACCTCTTTGCCTCCCCACCACACCTAACGAGACCAAGCGATGTTCTCAAACCAAAATAAGACCTAAAAATGTAACAAGATTACAACATTCAGGTAACAGGTTTAGCACAGCACATATAGTAAGACAGAAGGTCATGCTGAAAGTACTAAAAATCTAGATTTTCCAAGTGTATAGATAGATGAAAACCTGTCAAAACCTGTCCCACATTGGGACCAACGGGATCAAAACATGCTTTTAAGTCAGTTACAGTCAGACTGTTTTCAGTCACTTCTTTCTTAACACCCGTCCCACAACTCCCAGCCCTTTGAGATTCAGAGAGGATGTTCTGGAGTCACCTTTTTTTGCCATTAAGGTCAAAGGGAGTCCACTGCTTTTTTCAACAGATATGGAAACAGGCTCCTGATTTTCATCTTATAATATTAACACTAGAGCGCTACATGCCACCAAGCAGCTTCCTAGTAGGTACCCATTTTCAGCTCTCAGTTTGAAGATCCAGAGGTGCCCCAGATTGCATCCCAGGTGTATTTTAAAAACCATTTTCCCCTTCTTTCCGGTCTCTGCCTGCGCACTCCTAGTTGCATTCCCGATTTGCTTCCCTTTTACACCATGGCTCTGAGCTATCTATCTGCAGTCTTGTCGTTAGAGCAGTATGTCTGCACAGATGACTTGCAGACATCCCATTCCACCTCTGGTCTTTTCTGTCCATTCAGAATAGGCCCTTTCACTCTTTCCTCCAATCTCTCTCTTGATAACCCATTGACAAACCTATCACCTAAAACCAAATTCACACTAGGAAAAAAAAAAAACCCAAACAAACCTCAAAACTCTGTTCTTGTTTGAAATGGGCAACTACTGTATTTTCCAGATTCATAAGTCAACACAGAGTTGTGTTTGCCAATTCCTCTCCTCAGTTCCAGAAACAGCATTGCTAAATTAGGTGAACTTAACCAAAAAGAAGGATACGGTCTTCTACTGCTGCATTCATAAAAGATCTGAACCAATCAATGGAAACATGCATGATGATATGTATGTATGTAGGCATACCCAACTTGCATTTATTTTTATTAAATGTGTAGCTTACCTTTCTGCCCATGACGACTGCTAAATTTATCTCCAATTTCTGGACGTCTAGTTTGCCTCAACAACATTTTGATCAAGAAAGCATCCTCTGCATTTGATGAAATCATTACTTTTTCAATATAAGAATCAGTCGCACCTTTGTAGCTAGTACAAGAAGACAAAACATGAGTTTTACATATGAACCAAACACAAATTACAAACAAGTATCTGTGTATTGGTAAGCTTCTGGCTAAACTGTAGTCTTCATGGAACTTATATATGGGAGGTCAATGGAGCAAAGATTTTATTTATATCTATCTATCTATCTCAAAGTTCCAGAGTATGGTATGTTTCTGGAAAAGAAAAGGCTTAAGAGATACAATAGAAACAAAGGAAGAATTAAGCTGAACTTGTAAAGAACAAGGTACGAAGCCCCCATAACCCAAGGGGAGATGGTTAGCGACCTGCTACACCACTTAGATACACACAAGTCTATGGGGCCCGGTGGGATCCACCCGAGGGTACTGAGGGAGCTGGTGGAAGCGCTCACCAAGCCACTTTCAATCCTTTATCAAGCAGTCCTGGCTAACTGGGGAGGTCCCAGTTGACTGGAGGTTAGCAAATGTGACGCTCATCTACAAGAAGGGCTGGAAGGAGGATCCGGGGAACTACAGGCCTGTCGGTCTGACCTCGGTGTCAGGGAAGATTATGGAGCAGATCATCTTGAGTGCCATCATGTGGCATGCACAGGACAACCAGGTGATCAGGCCTGGACAGCATGGGTTTATGAAAGGCAGGTCCTGCTTGACTAACCTGATTTCCTTCTATGACAAGGTGACCTGCTTAGT
>NW_008795046.1:295475-353496 GCF_000699145.1 Aptenodytes forsteri | reverse complement strand
CTTAGTGACATGGTTTAGTGGTGGACGTGGCAGTGTTAGGTTTACGGTTGGACTTGATGATCTGAAAGGTCTTTTCCCACCTAAACAATTCTATGATTCTATATTTTTTTGTCACGTGGGCTCTTCTTGACAGAAAAAAGCTTCCTAGTATATTGCAAATTTCTGGATCTTCAGTTAAACAAACAAAAGTCAAATAGAGAGTTATAGTTGAAGAAGAGAGTTTAAGGAATATACCATGAGAATTTAAGAACAAAATTAAGGCATAATATCCTGACTGAAACTATGCATCAGGTGCAGGTGTGGAAATGAACCAAGGGCAGAACATAGTATGAGGTACGGAAAGAGATGAACTCTAGAGTCCAAGATGCAGAGATTTTGGAAGGAGAGGAAAAAAAAAGAAAAAGAAAAGAAGGTAGGCATGACCGAGCAGGAAGGAAAAGGAAATTTTTCTGGTATCAGCTTTCTTCTATATATTGCAGAATGAGGGTAATACCTTATTTAGGAGATTATTTTGTCTCATTGTTCAGGTAGCTGAGACGGTCAAACTATGACACCTAAACTCAGATCCATGTCTTTACCTGGCAGGATTACTTCTTTCCTCTTGATAATTACACTGTTGCCTCACTTCTTTATTGATATCATGTAGAAGTAAACCTAGAGCTTTCTGTTGGTTATGAAACACACAGAAGTGCAGCAAAGCTATTTCTGCTTTTCTGATCTGGGCACCAATTGCTTGCCTTGCTCTCTGCTAATTTACCAAACTGTCAATGCTATTCCTGACAAAACAGTGGAAAACCCTTCATTATTTATTTATTTATTTTTACGTTTAATGCAAAACTTTCATCTCACACCTCGGAAGCCCTCTCCTGTTCTTTAAGGACAGGATGGGAAAAACTCCTACTGACTGTCCTTTCCCATTCACTGGTGCCTTGGTAAAGGACATCTAATTGGAGTGGCCAGAACGAGCTGACTGTCAGCCTCTGAGATAGGAAGGCCTCCATCTCCTGGCCTCCTGCCTGGCAAAGTGAAGGCTGAGCACCAGTCAGCATTGGCCGTTTTCTGTGGGAGCCAGTATGGAGGAGATGTGCCCCCTTCACTAAGTACACACGTGTTCTCATCCCACTCATCCTGCTTTTCTCCTGTTTCTCCATCACTTCAGCCATGAGTGACTCCTCTCCCCTCTACCACTGTCTTAGCTCTCTCCTCGGTTTCTCCTGGGAACCTACTCAGTGATTCCTCTCTATACATACATCTTCAGGAGGGTTCCTCCCTCTCTGCAATTCCAGCCTTTCAGGTGTCAGAATCTAACTTATTAGTGATTAAGTGGCTAGGCACTTCTGAAAATAGCCCAGGCTCTGAAAAATCCTGTGAAAAATCAAGACCTAGAGAACTAGGTCTAATTTGCAGAGGGAAGTTTATTCTTTTGACTTTTCTAGAATTTAATATTTTCTCAGATAGCTTTCCTCCATGTACCTTCCCCAAGTATAAAGTTATGATGCAACATACGTTACTGGCACATCTTTGTACTGTGGCTGCTGAGGCACACTACTTCCTTCCAGAGGCGTCTGGGTCACAGTTGGCATAGATTTGTTCACAAGGACTTGCTTATTTTCTACTTTTTCACCTTCAAAGAAAAAAAAAAAGCACCATGAAAACATATCTGGCTACCTATGTTAGAAATACATTTTAAGCTTTAAAAAAAGGTAAGCTGGAAGACAAAGTGGGAGGAACATGTCTAGGAAGTAGGCCATGTTATTTTATTAAATATTGCTTGGTAAAGGAATCATTAAACTAGCTTTTTTTTGAAAACCAAACAGAATAGCTTGCATGCTGGGTGCACTATGAGAATAGCTATTCAACATACCCTGGGTCTAAAGAATACACAAAAGCATCTGAAGTCATCTGCCATAAGTAAGGAGAAAATTAACAAGCAACACTGTAACTGACAAATTTTAGAAATTCACACTTAAATTCAGGACATCACATCATTTCCACAATGAGTTGTGCAAGACTACTTTCAGCCTCTCCTTGCAGTTACTTTCTCCTATTGCTTCTGGTCTCATACATCTGCTATTTTCCCCTCCATTCCCTTATCCTGCCCTTCACATCGAAAACCAGATCAGTAGCATGCCCAATGATACTAATGCACATCAAGTACCTGCCTCCCACCTCCTCCACAAAATTACACTGAACTTCAGCCTATGTGTCTCTTCTGTCCAAATGAACTATTTCAAAGAGGTTTTTACCTACATGCTGAGAACAGCCTCAGTCTGGAGTCCGCCTCAGTCCTATCTATCCTAATACTTCAGAAGATTCTTGCTTTTTTTTTTAATTAACTTTGAAAGCTCCATTGTGATGTGCTAAAGAGCGAAAGTGACCCAATTGTGTTGCTATAATGGAATTAAGTTTAGTGCCTTTTACAGCATCTTATTAGATCTCAGCAGATCTATTAAGCCATTTCCTAATTGAAGGATGACAGTATGGGAGGATTCTTTCTCAAATTTATTTCCATTGGAAAGTTATACACCTATCCTCATAACTAAATGTAGTTGTATTTATTTTCTTATCTCTCTCCAAACATATTGCTAAAGTGTTAAAAACACAAGGTTTTACTTCCTCAAACAATTGCATTAACTGACAGCATGCTAGGAGGTTTTGACGTATGAAATCAAAATAATAAGGAATCTATCCTTAAAAAACAACGACAGAACACGAGAGACAAACAGCAAAAAACTACAGTATTAAAAGTTTGCCAGTTTGGAGATATAAGAAGAATAAAAGTTCTAATGCTTCAACAGATTCACACTGTTAAAGACTTACTCTTCTACTTAAACATAAAGCTCTATTTTCTCATCCACAAAAAAACCCCCAATGACTGGTACCGTGCTGCTTTCAGAAACTAACATTTTTTAATTTTCCATTACAATATTGTCACCTTCAAGAAAAAAAATTAATTACACTAAGTATAAAACAAGGTGCACAAGAAATATTAACAGAACATTAATTTCTACCTCAGATTATGAACATGCCATGACTGCACATGTAGTTTGACATACCTGGAGAGCAGATACCATCAGCATCTAAAATTTCATGGCGCCAGATTGGTTTACGGGTAGCTGCATCCAACATTGGACCCATAACTTTATCAAATGTCTGGTTTGTGTAACGCTTCAGTGTACACTTGGCATTCTTATATACAAGACACCTTCCAAAACCTAAAATATAACAGAAACTCATCTGCCTAGGAGTTCAAAGATTCTTTATAACACATTATCAGAATAAAACAAGAATGCTGAACCACCTGCTGAGCTACAGAATATAAAATATTTTTTTATTAGTTAGATTATTCATTGTCTTGAATATGCCTAACATTGTACATGGATACCTAGTAGCTCACAATTTAAAAAAATCAGATCACGCATGCTACTTTTTTTAGACATTGCACTACGGTCCAATTCTGAAGTTGTGCTAATCCCCTTCTACACCTCTGCACACACACGCACGCATCATTTCTCTTACCTTTGGTGGTCCACAGGGAGACATAACATAGGAGAAGAGACTGTAACAGGACAAGAACAGCACCTCTTCATTTCGGGAGTACTAAGAAACCTGAACTTTTACTCATGTTTGTAGCTGACACAAGCTAGCCTACCAGGAAAGTACCGACTGAGTGTTTCATATAATCACCCCATTACTCACTTTTTCCCCAGCTGAAAGAATTCTGAATTACATATATTGTTATAAAATAGGTTTGTTTTGAGTTTTAGATGAGAAAAGTAGCATCTCTGGAATTTCTCTCCAAGTACAGCAACTAGCCACAATACTAAACACTTTCATCACATTTAGAATTACAGACAGACAAAAGCAAGGCTTTCTAATAATCCTACGTTATTTTAGTTCATTTGAAAGATGGTTGCGGCCACGTACAGTAGATCTATATCTTCAGATTATGTCAAGTAACTCCTGACAAGCACTACAGCTCTCCCTGTAAATGTTACCAGTCTACCAGAAAAGAAAACATTCAGTTTTAAATCATGCCTGTTGTTGTTTTAGAAAAGGAGGCATAAATTAAATGCGGCAGACATTAATGCCAAAGATGCATGTCTAGGAATACTATTATTGCTGCCTAGCAACTAGGAGGAAGGGAGTGTGTGGGGGAATAAAGTCATGGAAGAATCTGATTCTGGCCACCCGAAACTAAAACCAATTTGATCACACTGCACCATGTCTTCTCTCAAGGGAATTTATTTAGAAAAGAGCGAGGAGAGAGACTAAGTTTTCAGGCACCTCTCCTACAACCCCCAGCAGCATTAACATAAAGCACTGAAGAATTGTGGAGGGAGTGAGACAGGCCAGACCAGCACAAACATAGGTTTCACTTAGTTACCTTCTATTTGGTGCTTATGTACTTTTACTTAAAATACACTGCGCTGCATAGACTTTTTTTTTTAAGGAAGCAGGTCATTAGTTTATCTCTGAATAAACACTAAATTATTTTGCTTTAGACAATACTATTATTTTCTCTCAGAAAGTAGGCAATACTCCCTCAGAGCATCAAGTTCATAATGACACAAACTGCCACGCGTTCCATTCCTTTCCCAAATACATTCAGAAGTCTAATTTCATCTGTAGGTTTTGTTACTGGTGAAAGTAATGAGACCCCTCTGTTGGTAATGAACAAAGGTTCAGGTAACCATCTAAAAAGCAAGCCCAACCGAACAGATTATCTAATACCTTACATTTTTTGTAAACTAAATCTTTTCAAAAAGGGACCATTTGTACTTTTTTATTTTAGGTCAAAAGTTAGCCATTTTTTCTTATAATATCCATACTCAGAAGTTTATTCACATGTTGGCAACTTCACTGCACTATTGCAAGCATGGAATTACAATAACTATTCATACAGAAAACAGACAAAAGCATTCAAAGCAGTTTTGGAATTTGATTTCTTAATTGGAGATGTACTGTTCATAGCTGTAATAAGAGTTATTATAGGATAACACCACGAGACAAGTTTACTAAAACATGTATTAGAACACACACTAGAGAAGTGGGAAAGAATTGATGGTTCTTACCTCTGTCCAAAGAGGCCTTGTTTAAGACAAGAGCATCTTCGATATCGTAACCACTGTAGCTCATCACAGCGACTGTGGCATTCTGTCCAGCAGGCAGTTTCTCAAAATCTATCAGTTCAATTGTTTTTGTTTTTACCATTGGCTTTTGTGGATAGGCTAGAAGATACATAAGAGTATCTATCCTGTTTCTTTGATTGTATCCAATAGTACCTGTATGTAAAAGAAAAACAAAAGTGTGTGAACATTACTGAGTTTCCTAGAAATGTTCTGGCTAAAAAATTACCAAAATGCAAATTAACTAAAACCACAAACTAAGGAATTTCATCTAACGATAGAAATTCTTCAAGAAAAGAAGAGAAAAAAATCCTAAAAGAGACCAAACCAAAACAACTTTAGATTATTATATTTAAATAAAGATGTAAGTGGCTTCTTAATTTAAGCTTCCAGAAAGAATTATTTTTTTTTTCTTAAACAGGGAAAACCTAAGCATCAAGACGAAAAGAACAAAAACAAAAGAAATCAAAGTCAGGTCCTATATGACTGAATGCAAATAAGATTTCTTTTTTAGTCATGACACTGAATAAAACTGCAAGTATGAAGTCTGCTTTTATTGTTCTAATAGCCATAGGTTTTTTTTTGGAGAGCTGAACTTGTGTTCCATAGACCTGATCCAAAATTTCATGAGAATCAATAGAAAGACTCCCATTGAGTTCAAGAGGAACTGTGGATCAAGCTCTGCGTCTTCCACATCATATTTCCTTCCTTTTCTGGGCAATAATTAGTTCAACAGCAGCCTGTGTTAGAATGTCACAAAGCATGAACAAAGCATACAGTTAGCAGCAGCCAAGACTGATTTACTTTCTGAAATTAGAGGCGTCATTGCTAGAAAGACTACAGTAGAAGTTCACTCACAATATATTTGTCTTTTTACATGAAATTAATTTTAAATTTACGGTTCAGAATTCAATCCTTTGTATAGACCTCCCAGCTTGAGACTGAAATTTTTGGCCCTGTCCCATCAGACTGCCAAAATGTCTTCTGAAATCTGAGGAAAAAATAATTAACACCCAGCAGGGAAACATAAACCGTTGTGTAGCAGAACAAAAGTTAAGGCAATCGTATGTTATTAGAGTTTGCTATACTAGGACTATGCTATGTCTCTAAGCAATTAAGAAATTATAGTCTGAAAAGTTAAAGTTTTAAAGTTTTAAGTGCTAAATATTCTGCAGTACTTGTACTTAGGAGGTGAGTCTTTCAAAACCTTTCCATTTTCTCCTGCAATTTCAGAGGCTGGCTGCTTTCAAGGAAAGGTCAAAGCAGCCAGTGTATAATGAAGACTTCACATAGTCAGAATATAGTACAGCTGAACACAAATCTGCTCTTAGGGGAGGCCAGCTTCACGTTTTATATGCATCTACTTGCAATTTCCAAACACCTGCATTTAAATAAAATATCTAGAAAACCAAATGTCTAAAACCAGGCAGCATCACGGGCATTTCCAAAGACCTATCCTGTCCTTGGCACTAAGCTCTCTCTCCTAAACCACCACAGGTCTACCCTTCCCAAGGATGAGAACAGGGAGATAGCTCAACAGATACTGCCTGAAAATAAACTGTTATAACTGGCTCTTGCACGCCTGGACTTTCCTGGGTTCTAGAAAGTGGATTTGCAGCCATGGGCACAGCATTTTCAAACAGCGAGGAAGATTTGGTAAAGCTGACAGGCTGTACTTGTCTTTTACTTTTGAGCAGTTGCTTTTCTGTCTTTTTCTTGGAGAAGGAAATTAATCATCCCTGGGCAGTATTTTCTGTCTCCAGTAAAAAGCAAGCTGGTAGGGCCTGGATTCATCAACACTGAAGACCTTCCCCCAGTCACCCCCCTGCAAGGCCCACCATCTGAAGGCCCTATTACTTCTGATATTCTCTCAGCCTAAGTATTAGACATTGTTTTCATTGTACTTTGAAAAAAAAAAAATGGTTTTCCCACTATACAGCTAGGAAAATCTACTTCCAAATTAAAAACTTAGAGGTTTAGACCATTTTTTCCTCTCTGCACCTAGAATGAATAATCTGTGTGCTTTCAGGATAGGTTGTCTGCTGTAGAGCTTATCTGAAAAGTTTCATGGATAGGTACATTTTCCTGTTGTTGAGAGAAATCTTCTCCTGAGTAAGCCACGCCAACTTTCACTTTTGAAATGCTTGCAATTTTTTTTCTCCTCCGAGATGCTTATATGCTGTACCTGCTATAGTTCACTGGTTAGGGATGCTAAGATGGACTGAAGTCTGGAGCACCTGACCACAGCTAAACTTGTGCTTTATACCCCGTTAACAACCTGTGGAAGTCCCCTATATATCAAGGATTACAGATGACACTTTTACATATTTCAGGTAATGCAAATTACTTCTCTCTCAGATGCTTCACATATTTTAAAGTTGGCATTTTTATCAGAGGTTCAGATAAGCTTAATGGAACTGTTACTGTTTGTATCAGACCAGGAGCCATGAGCGACTGACATTACTGAGATTTTGAGCCTCAATAATAAACTGTGTTCAGGCAATTCTTCAGGAGTTGAATGCTGTATCATATCAAATGGAAAACTTATACATATGTATCAGTGATGCATATCCTAGCAGGAAAGAAACTGGTTAGAGAATTCGAGAGCACAAGTGAAATAAATTAGCCAAAAAGCATGCCATACATCAGCAATATTTGTCTTAATTGCTACGATCTAATGGTTATACAAATAATGCCTTCTCTAGACTAGTCTAATAAACCAGAGACTTAAACCACAATCTGCTTATTTAAGAAGCAGCTCTCTTCTTCTGAGGACTGGTGTGTTGGGATGAGACCTCTGTGTGGGCGCTGAAATGAAGGAAGTCACTAGCTTTATTTCTGCTTTCTCTCTGAAAGAACAGAGCCCTTGTTTGCTTCAGCCAAACAGCCAAGCAAAAGTAAAGTATAATTAAAGTTCACCATAACAAACCCTGCTCACAATGACCCACATTTATAATTATCCCAACAGCAAGAACCAATTTTTTTCATTGGTAATTAGCCCTGTTTAAAGCAAAACACACAAGGTTGACCTGGATACAACAAAGATCATTTTCTTGCTTTTCTCAGCGCTTGGTATATTGTGAATGCACATGTGCGTTCTTTCCTTTTTTCCATTTCCTGACAAGTTTTTTTTTTTTCTTTTAAAGTATCATTTGATCATTTGTCAGTGTGAAGTAATCACTATAAAAATGCTATCTATTGATATTTAGCATAAATGGGATATTGTTATTCTGATGCAGAAAGTTTTGAGAACTCACCAGAACAAACAGCCAGCTAAAATAAGCGTTTATCCAATTCTCTGGTGTATTACTTACAGCAACATTAAACTGTACAATCAAAATTAACAAGGATACAGAAATCAATCTACTTAAGATATGAGCCAAAAGGGCTATTATTGCACATGCCAAGAAAAGAATTGCTGTACTTCTGTTTTTTCCCCGGATTTCCCATGGATTTTCTACTATTCTATCCTTCTATATGAGCACAAACCAACAGAGAAAGGAGTACAGTTTTTAAACGCTGCACTGAACCTTGTGGAGGGGGCTCCAACTCAGCTCAGAGAGATTTTCACAGTACATGTGTTAAGTGATCTGGATGTCCAGCATTTGAAATACTCTTTTCACCATAGAAAGATTGAGAAGTCAGTTAAAAAGATTATAGGTAAACTGGGGGAAGTAGTCCGGCTCATTTCTGTCTCAGCACTTCTGTACCTGCTACCAGGGAGGGAAGAGCTGGCAAAGAGACCGTGTCACAGAGCACAAACGCTGCTCCTCAAAGAGCAGCGGAGAACTGAGCCCTGGCCACAAAGCACCCAGGTCCAGCTGTGATGACCAGCAACAGCCAGTTTTGCTTTGACATTTGTTTCAATTCTCTGCCAATAGGCTAGCAGTACAAAATTTGGGAGCACTTTAGCTCTCAGCCCACCAACAAGACTTTCACAACTGCCAAAAACCAACAACCCCCAGCACTCAGTTCCTTGAAGCACATTTGTCTTCTCAACTCAATTTTAACACGTTCAGCTGGTTATAGCACAAGGCAAAGCAGTATATAAAGGGCTCTGCTATTTCACAGAAGCAAAGCAGAATGTACATGATACAGTAAGAGGGTTTTTTTGTCATATCAAAGAAGTTGCTTCAACATAAACCTCTGCAACAAAGCTCTCATCCACCTACCACCCTCCCCTCAAATACTTTCTGCTCTTTCACAGGTTAAAGTAGTAATTAACACCCAAACCCTTCTTTCCTTACTCAAGACTTGCGTTACGACATTTGGGTTGAAACTGCAGTGCACAGTTGGGCTGTGAGAGCGTACAGCTTGCTTTGTGTACCCACACTGCCACTTTCACAGATGCGCATGTGCATGTGCAATATGGTGGATTACTGGCAGGAAAATGTGTATGTTTTCATTTCTTAGATTAGGCTTTTACACAACACTTCACGGTCACAGAGGTACAGTGTGTAAAACTGACTGATTTTCTATGTCTTAATGGAATTGAAAAGCTCCATTTAAAATTATTTCTCTAATTGTAGGAGCCTTTGATTCTCTTAAACGTTATTTTAGCAACACATGGAATGCAAACAGTACAGACTCTTGTATTTTAATCTTAAATACTTCCCGGATTTTAAGCTACAGCTGTTAACTTTGCACTGAAATGTCAACGTTCAACTGAGGTTCTTCCAGCTGCTGTTGTATTTGCCACCTAATCATAACTTCTCCTCAGTCTTACAGTTCAACCTGCAACATATGGTAAATTATCTATGCCAAAACAGAGGGATTTCATTTCAATTTCATTTCACTGAAATCCAGTTTGCTCACTAAGCACAGCCCTAGTCTTCCAATAAGATGACTCATTCTGCCCATGAATGGGAGGTATTTTTCAGGACATTTAATATTATCCTGCAGAAACATTAATATTTTAATACCTAACACTTGTCAGGGATACTGGATTACAGACCCCATTGCAAGCTCTGATGTCCACCCTCCATTTACTTGTGCTTTCACACCTTTCCCTAGCTTGATGTTGCTTAAAAAAAAGAGCAAAGACTGTCCAAAGCTGCTGGCACAGCCCTGTGATGTGGTCAGAGGGGGTCAGTGTGGAGTAGCAGAAGGCTCTCCTTTCCCAGTCTGAGTGTCGGGGCTCCCTCCATGCCCCCAGGTTTTGACAGCTGAGGGAGTGACACAGTGGTCTTGGACATGAGACTTTCCACATGGCTATGTTGGACCCGGAGCTGCTCTGCAATTTCAGGATGGGGGAAGAAAGCAAGAAGGGTGGATGGTTACCTTAAAGGTGGGGGTTTGAAGCACTACATCACATCTCTTCATAAATACAAACAGAAAAAAAGTATGTGTAATGTTTCAGGAATATCTTCTAGGTCTCATTTGATCAATAAGTGTAGGGAAAAATCTTTTTTGTCCCTACATATTGCCACTTACGGTGGCTTGTTTTTAAGCGGTTATTACAAAAAGCTTCAGGTGTTTGCAGATACTTCAGGCAGAGCAAAATATAGCTCAGGTCATGTGCCAACTTTTAAAATGTACTTTTATCTATCTGCTTATTCTTTGAGTCAGGTGTTTTGTCATAACAAACCGAAACAAAGGCTTTTTTTATTGCTCAAGATATTCAATGGCTTTTGTGTTCCTAGCGTCAGCAGAACGTCAGAGGATTGTATCCAAGGAGCTAAATGTGCAAGACCTAGGGTCAAAGCAGCTGAATACACCAACCTCAGAAAACACAGACAATGAATTGCAAATGACACTCAAAACAAAACGGGAAAAAAACCTTCACACAGAAAACTACAAAAGAACTCCACAGATACTGAATTGGCTTTCTGTACACACTGATCCTGCTTAACTGTGTGTGGTAACTAACCAAACCTTCTGAGACTAATAGTCATAAAATAGAGACTCGGGGTGGGGGAAAGATAATGGGATGGGGGAAAACTGTAAGGAAAAAGATTGCATCGCTCCTCTTTTTTTTCCTTTTTTTTTTTTTTGAAATTTAAAGGGAGGACATGCATCTGTTGCTATTTTGTGCTATTTTGATGCGCTGAACATGACAGTTCAGCACAAGGCAGTTACTTTGCTATTAATTCTGCTGGAGAAGTCTCACAAAAGGTGCAGTGTTTCCGTTTCGAACACACAGCACAAAACAAATGGTTTAGTAAACCTAACAGAAGTGGTAGTTTTTTCATGACACAGAGTTGTTCTACTGTAGCTCTCAACTTGTGAGCAAGCCATCAATACAAGACATAAAACTGGCATGTACAGCACAAGTCTGAATACAGCTGTCTGAATTGATGTACTACTGGTCAGGTTTTTCTTGGGACTCACTCTGGCTTGATCATGGGCCATATGACTTGGATGTTTTAATGCTAGTTTAGCTGTGTATTAAAGGAAGGATTAGAACTTACCTAGTGTCAACTACCTACAAGAGCAAATTTACAAAATGGTTGGTTTTTAATGATCAACTATCACATTTGTAAAAACAATTATTAAGTGATCAGGAAATTAATTTTGTTTCAGTCATTTTCGTGAGAGGCTGTTACTTGCCCTCTTCATCCAAACCAGAAAAAGCCCAAAATCTATACTACGGCTGCAGGAAGTATTCAAGTAACTAAGCACTCTCTTTCACATTTTGATTCCTCTTACTCTCTAATGTCAATGTAATTATTTATTTATTTATTTTTAGGGCACCTACTCAACTATTCAGGGAAATTCTCCTCTCTCTGTGCTCTCTCTCTTTGTGAGAACACTTTTTAACTCTTTTTGTCTGGAAACCCACAGCACATTGCAGCAGAAAGAGAAAAAAACCCCACTCTGCCAATCCTGCAGCTATGTTGAAATTGAAAGTCAGAAAACTTGAAAGATAACTATTATAAAAAAAAAAAACAACAAAAAAGCAATAGTGCCCCAGTTTCTCCAATTTTTCTTTTAAGTATTAAGACCTGCAGATATGGTCTCCATTAAGTAAAACTGACTGGTATTTTTTTCCTTTTAATTTTTCCAGCTTTCAGAGGTAAATTCTTTCTTCCTCAAAGCTAAAGAAGTGGTTTTTTCCTCTTCCTAGCAAAGCTTTTATGTGAACTAGGAAAGAATTTCTCTGTTTTGTCACTTTTGCTACATAACTTCAAAAACTACATAACACTCCAAAAAGGCATAAAAAAGTCTTACCCATTGCTTGTTTCCCCATGGCACACTGATAAGTGTTTCTTGGGGACTGGTTGTGGTGAGGATATGGAATCAGCCCAGCGCAGACACCAAGCAGCGTGAAAGGTTCAATCTCCAAATGCGTTGTATCTCTTAAAAGAAAGAGTACCAATTATAGCAGCCTTGTGAACAAACATCTTAACCAGAATTTATTTAATTTAGTAGTATCTCATAATACTTCAATTCAATTCCGTTCAGGAAATGTAAGCCAGTTGGACCTCAAAATATGGATTCACTATGGGATTTTTATTTTTTACTTTAAAAAAAAAAAAACCAACAACTTTCTTTTGGCTTTAAGTGTTTCCACATGAAAAGAAATGAAAGGGGAAATAAATGAGAGTTTATGAATTTCCATCATGGAGAAAAAACCTCCAGATAACGACAACCTGAAGGAGCTCAGTAAAACAATACATCAGTTTATATAGTAAGACCCAAAATGCCTTAAGGAATGTCTTCTCATGTAATGAGAGTCCTCCACATCAAATTACCAATCTCGGAGATCTAGAAATCCACTGGGGAGGTGGAGGAAGGAAGAGCAAGACAGATTCAGGTATTGAAAAAAACCAGAAGTGTAGTTTTAGTTTCCTAAGGTCCATTATATAATATCAGTTAGAGGGAAAACATCTGTGTCCAAACCAGATCCAGTGCCATGGGTGATATGGCATAACAAAACACTATTTGAAAAGCTCTGCAAATATTTTGGAAGTGATTATGTTGTTAAAAGGCAGTACTGATGAGAAGTAAAAAGACAGGGACAAGAAGTAAAGACTGAGAGATAACAAAATTTGTTCTACCTGGCATGAGCTTCAGAGGAGAAAGTCTGTGCTCAATAAAGACAATTAAATCATAAGGTGCATTGGGATGCCAGCGGAGTGACTAATAACTAAGGATGGAGCATAGAGTAAAGCTTGGCTGGAGCAGATCTGCTTTTTAAATCAAGATAAGTAACTAGGAAATGGGGAATTTTGAAATAAAGATAATTATAACTAAACCTATCCAAAGCATATCTTTCACAATGTTTTGGAGTTATTACACAGAGCTTGGATTTAGGCATACATTGCTTCTCCCACACACCTAAACCCACTGCATTCTGAAAATCCCATCTTTAATGTTTGACTTCTCTTGGAAGTCTTTTGGAAGAGTTTTTAAAAATAGTTAAACAAATTAATTTGATTACTAAACTTCAAGACCTTGCAAAGAAAATGACTGGAAAAATCTTTATTATGACAACACTCAAAAGACGGCAAAGCATCACAAGCTCAAAAAGGCTGAGGAATTACCCACAAGTACATACAGACTGAAGACAAGGACCAGCAGGAACTTACATAAACAATGTACGTACTAATGGAAAAAATTAAATCTGAAAACTGAAAAAAAAAATCTGGAAACCCTGAGGAGCAAGCCTAGTGAAATTATCTATCAGTCCCAGAAATCTTCATAAATCACAAATATGGCCAGAGAATAGCCACTATTTTTCTCCACTTGATAAAAAGCAGCTATGTTAATTGAAGCATGTCTTAAGAAAATACGAATGGTAAAATCCCAAGTGCAGTCAAGTAATTGCAAAATGGTCTCAAGAGCCAGTAGCAAACTTAAAGCACAGGCTGCTCCCCCATTCTGTAGAACTTCATAGAACCGCTGACACTTCTCAAACAATAAACCAAGAGGCTTAAGACTTACTGATAGTGAAGTTAGCAAATTTATTCAGAAGGTACTAGTGCATGGAACTACATATACATTTTCAGATGATAGGGTATTCAACACAAGTATTTTTCCATCGAGGTCAATCCTATTTCAACCAAAGAAGATGCAACGTATGTGGCTTCTACCATCTTATGAAGTATTCCACAGTGCTAATGAGAGACCTTCAAACTTTACAGAGCAGTTTGATTTCTGCAAGTCAAAATGCCACCGCCAGAAATGGGCCCAAGAAAGGAAGGCAACCTCGTGAGTTTGAAAATCAGTTACAAATGGGTAAGGAAGAAATTGAACGCATTAAGTAGAGTCAAATCCTCCAAAGAAAAACCCCCTAATTGGATTGGAAAGGTAAAGAGAGGATACTGTAGCTAAAAGAAGCCTACATTACAAAAGCAGGAATGTTAATGGGATACTTCACAATAGTGGACTGTATCAGTTGTATTACTAGAACAAGTTGTACCAACATGGTCACACCATTTAAAATGCAAGCTGATCAGCTGGGAGTGCACAAATCAACTATTCAGGATGTAGGGAATATCATTACTAAACACAAGGAGCAATGTGCTCATACGGTACAAGCTCAGATACTTATGGCACTATTAGCTACAAGCATTGAAGGTAAACTCAAAACAAGTTGATGGACAGCACAAGAACCTCCCAAACTTTTTGGCAGTTATTGTAGAATCATTTCCTTACACTAGTCCATTGGAAGTTCACGGCCTTCTCCTATTTTTGACTAAACAGTGATTTCATGTGATACGCTCCCATTAATCTTCCTAGCTGAGTCAGATGTCCTGTAACTTAAACTTTTCAGCTCTGGTGCTTTGTGGAAGTTATTTAATTTTGGCACAAATGACAGCAACTGTGTGTGCTCTTCTTTGCTCATGTATACAGAAGCCAGCCAAGAGCATGCAAGAGTAATTTCTTAAAGTGATAAAGTCTTCAAAAGTCTGGGCAGGAGCAATACAATTTAATTAGCAGAGTTAATGCATTTCATCTGGCAAAGGTTAAAGATAGCTGAAGGTCTCGTCCAGCTCCACTGGAATCAATCATCTATTTCTATTGGCTTCCACGAGTACTTGACCAGGACAGAATATTTAGAAAATGCGTTTTCTGCATAAATCTACTGATCAAACATTTCATGGAGATAACTTCTAACATCTTATATTCAGCCTTCGGTTGACAGGATATCGTCAGAAAAATATTAAAAAAAAAGTAAAAAGATAGGAGGACTTAAAAATTTAAAAGAATCCTTCCTTTAATGTGGGCTCTTTAATCACAGTTGCAAGACAGAGGAAAAAAAACAAAGCACCAGGTCCTTCATATATGTGGAAAACACAAAAAATCTGAAAATCTTTCTAAATGAAAATCACATACCAGGAATGGGTTTAACATATGTGGTAAGGAACATACAGAATGATACAGACATTTTTATCAGGGACTATTATACATCCAAAAGTCAAAGGGAAGGTCTCATTCCAGTATTTCAGACATTTAGTGTAAGCTGGTTGTCTAGGATCCCTCTACAGCCATAAGAGAGAAAGATATTTTTCCAAATCCCCCCCCCCAGCCATAAGAGAGAAAGATATTTTTCCAAATGACAATCATGACATGCTAAGATCATCATTTAACATGTAGAACCATTTGCCTTCTGGATTCCTATTGTATAAAATTACTTACGATGAGCAGCCCAATGATTAGAACAAAAAAGAGCCACATCCAGAGAAACAAAGGATATACCTTTAAGTATTTCATATTTTTGAGAGTTAGAAGCAGGAACAGATCTCCCAAAACCCAAAAGCTAAACCATTTTTTGTAACTATCCCATGGACAATTTAGGATGTGTGTAAACAGATTTCTTTCTTTAGCTTTCATCTGGAGTTGTTTCAACCATTAGCAAGGGAGCACTGTGTATGTGTGAAAACGGTAACATTATTAATATGCTTGCATTTCAGAGAGTCACCCTATGAAAGTTTTTCCTGTACCAGTGTTTAGTCTGAACGCATACTTACTTATTAATTGTATGTTCATATAGTGCAATGTTACAGTCATTTTCTTCATTCACATCCAAATATTCAACGAGGCCTTCGTGCAAGAAGTCTTCAAAATTCCTACAGTTAAATTAAAAAATTACACTAGAAGTACTCTTTTCTTATATTTCTGCAAAAATAAAACTACATAAAGAAGAAAACTGTATTTTAAATTAATCCCCTTGCCCATTCACTGCTTCACAGTCTGACTGACCAATGTTACTTGTTTGAACAACTAAATAAGATCTTCCTGTATGTACTCATCATCACTATAAATGTAGGCAAATATAAGGGTAATCTAGTAAGTTTTTGTGATGGTTTTGCAAAATTTAGTTAAAGCTAAATTTAAACACTTTTGTGTAAGTGTGTTTTTTTAAACACCCGAACTAAGAATTTGCAAGGAGTTTCAGAACCAATTCTGAATGTGCCTAGTTTAGGACGCTCAAGTTGATATTCCTCTGAAGTGCTTGATTTCTCAATCAGGAGAAGGACGATACTGCCTCAGGACTTCCACTTGCGGAAAGATGAGGCTGCGAGATGTATTTATTCTGTATGATCACCAAATTTCATATCAGTAACAAAATAAGACGACCAGACTTAATTTGACTTTAAACAGAAAACCTCCAATATGACTATTAATTTATATAGGAGAGTAGACTTCTTTACATAGCTAACCCCAAGATTGTGAAATACTGACTGACTGAAATATTTCCACACAGTATTTACTTAGTGAAGATTAATATGGTCTACTTGAACTGTGTACCTGTACCCCTGAGCCAGTTCTTCCATATGCTTGTTTGTAACCGCAGGTTTTTGCTTCTTGCAATTATGTAAGGGTCTACAATTAAAAAAAAAAAAAAAAAAAAAAAAAAAAAGGATTATCATAGCAAGTACTTAGGCAGGTAACTTAATTTATACTTACAGTAGGAACCCTGCCTATGCACAACCTATTTTATAAACCACTTTTAAAATTTATCCACCTTTAACTGATACAGCCACATAAATACAATCAGTAATTATTCAGACGTTGGTTTGATACACAGAGATATTTGTGTATCAACTGACATATTGTCTATGAAGTACCACAAAAGTGTACAAGAAAAATTAAGATTTCAATTTTGAGGAGGAAGCCTTTTTTCCCCTTTCTAAATCTTTAAACTAACATTTTATAAGTTTTACCTACACATTTTGTTGATGGCTTTAAAAGATTTAAGATTTCCCAATCTACAAAGCTAGGAATGGCATTAAGTTCTGTGGATATTGCAGGGACTTCATACAACACTGAGTGAACAGTTTGTGCTCAAGCATCCACATGCAAGAATGTATTTTGCTGTTACTTACATGATGTAAAGTACAGGCATTTACTATGTGTGACCTCAGATGAATCCATAAATTTCAACAGCACATGGATCTCTGAAGGCTTCCTTACAGCAAGAAAACACTGACACAAAGGATGGCATGCAAGAATGAAACGTCAAGGGCTGTTGCTATTTGGACAAGCTGCTCTTATAAAGAGCAGCAAATAGCTGCAAGATACTTGTGGAGTCCACTCTGAGGTCTAAATAACTGTTTGAAGACTAATGAGCACTTTTAAATGGTTAATAGGGGTATCTGAACAATTGCAGGTGGGGGGTGCCACAAAGCAAACTTGGTAAACTCCTGGAAATCCACGTGACTTCACTTGTCTTTATTTTACAAATTGGAAGTTTTGCTGCATCTCCAAACCTGCAGAACGGCCGATATTAGCCCTGACTGGAAAAGTGATTTCTCTGCCACTGAATGTTCTCCTACTCTGAATCTCTTGACCAGGTATGATTAACTAATGGTTTGTACATGTACTATTTTGGAGCCTCTAGCATGCCTCAAACTGCATTCAACATGCTCTGAGATTCAACTAATGAATAAGGTGGAATGCCAACTGTAGTTGTGACTGCTGCTTCTTTAAAGTACGCACAAAATAAGCACACAGCTATTCAATCCTAAAATATGCATATATTTATTAACTCATTATGCCTCGTTCTTCAGGCTAATTACTTGGGCCTGGAGATGTTTTACTTGTAAATAACCTAGCACAATGCTGTCATAATCTGACTGGAGTCTCTAGTCTCTACTATAAATCATCCTGATTTTCTGTCTCAAAATATTGTTATGTTCCACTCTTTCTCATTTTAGCCACGCAATTCCTTTTTGCTTTCCTCTGTGACATGACTGTTATTCAGGCGCTCTTTCTGTCTAATAAAGAGCATAAGCACCTCAAGGTGGAGACCTTCTTTATAGGTTTATTGAATTCCCTACCTACTTAAGGGTAAGTAATGAAATAAACCAAAATTGTGAGACATACTTCTTGGTATTACAGCAAACAGGTATACATGCCTGAGGAAGTTTTGCACCAGAAGTAAAGGCCCTTGAAGACAAAGAGTAGCTTCTTATTCTAAAATGTGGTATCACACCCATAGGATATCAGGCGAGTGGCTGCTTGTTTCTCACTTCACAGGAAGTAAAACACCCCTCCAAGGACATTGGACATTAGTAGAGTTGCCAATCAGGTTGATTTTAATCCCCCTTCCTTTTTTTTTTTTTTTTTAAAGAAGATTAAAGAAACATTTTGGTTTTACTTTTGTTTACAGATAAAACGATTTATTTGGGCATTTTTTTTTTTAAGTTGCTTGACTATACAGTATGTTTCTCATATCTGTCTGTTTTGAATGAGGGCTATTTAAGAAGAAAAGGGATGCTCAAGTCCTACTGAATTTGCTTAGATCTGTACTCGTGAAAGCCTTAGCCCACTATATTTACAGTGCACAAAACAGTGTTTATAGTAAGTTCACTAGTGAGATAATTCTCACGAGATGTTTACCTGCACAATCTCCCTCCATCGGAAGAAATGTAGACACATCTGTCAGAAAGGTTTGTAGAGATGGAAACAAATTCATTGATATAACCTGCTCGACGCATTATCCGAAACGTGTTGACTAATTTCTGATGATCACGTATGACACCGAGAATGTTACCTTTTCAGAAAGAGAATAAATTCATGGTGCAGTCTTTGCATATCCAAAACTCTATTTAGAAATTCTGATCATGTCTAGCATGCATAGAAGTACTTCCTACTTCTTGCAAATAATAAGAGTTGTCATAAAATTTCCCTTTTCTGACCTGAATAAGAAATGGCTCTTTTTTTCCTCTCAGTAAACATAAAAAAAGTGTCAGAATTTCACAGGTCATCTATCTGTTTGCCTCCCAATAACTTCAGAAACCAAATGGTGTGCTTCATCCAGCTTTCTTCAAATATGTTTCTGCTCAGGTGCCCATTCACCGATTAGCGTACAAGCAAACAACACTTCCAAAGCCTGCAATTTCACCCGTGCTGAAATGGATCCAAGGTTTCCAAGACCAGACCAAGGAACTGTCCTGCTGCCTTGTCAGAAATTTTAGAAAGACCTGATAGTTTTGATACATGTCATCACCCACAACAGCACCAGAATTCCTCCTTCAGGAACTCAGCTCAACAAGCTATTGCTATCTCAGCAGGGCACTTTAGCACATACTTAAGTATTCTGATGCATGATGAACAAACAAGAGAGTAAAATGCCTTTAAAAGAGTCACCTGACCAAAGTCATCTTAATAAATAAAAATAAGTATGGTGTCATTTTAAACAAAACTTTAAAGGAGGACACAAAGCATGATAGTTTAGGGAGTTTATAAGACAATACAAAGGTCCTTATAGCTTAAAGGATTTGTACTTAACAGATTTTCTGCCCTCTTAGGTCTCAAGTTTAAATCAGAATCAAGTCAGCCACTCACAAGCCTGAAATTTTTATGGATTAAACCCACAAACTAGTAGACTGAACAGTAATTGTTTTGACTCACTTAGTACTAGATCATCTACTTTGGGAACATAACTATCTTGTTCTATACCACAGATTGAGCTTGTGAAGGAAGAGTCCAATATTTCTGCTCTGCAATCCCGTTTGGACCATAAAATGAGACAGAAAAGAGTGCACGTGGTTTCACTGAACCTTATCTTTAACATACTGCTACAGAAAAGCAGAGCAAAGGAATGCAGTTTGGTCAAGTGTTGCTTTTATGTTACTGGGAAAAGGCAGGATTGAAGAACAACTGCTGTTTAATTCAAAGGTAAATGGAGAACTTATTCATGGTGACAGACGTTAAGTACTAGTCCCTGGAAGTGGATACTGTTGACAAAGGCTATTTTTAAATCACAGTTGTAGTTTTTAAAATGTCAGTATTTTGAAATCTGGTATCATAGTACCTGTTGATTTAGAAACATTAAAAGATCAGTTGTAAAAGGAACATAAGCATGCAGATGCAAAGCACATATGCCAAATCATTCCTTTAACAAAGAGGCCTGTTTTCCAAGGTCTAATTTTTTCTAATCATTCACAAAGCAAGTTGCCCTTTAAAGGGTAGTTTTAAAGATAATAGCATTGCTAAACTTTGCAAACAATTGATGTTTCCTTTCTGTTTTTAAAGGCACTTGCATGAATATATATTAAAATACATAAAGATTACAGTAAAATTAAATACTTTCTGTGAATGAAGCTCTGAATTTGTAAATTTAGTTACTACAAATTTAGCAGCATTATTCTCTTTTAAAAGTACTTTATGAATGGCACCTCATTTGGTGAATGCCTGAAAAAACAAACAAATCTGTAATAGAATGTACATATTTTTGTGCCTATTTATGCAAGTGTGCTTAAAAACAGTACTGAAATTTGAAAAAGCTTCTATTTCCCAGCTACACATATCTGCATTCAGAGTTCTGAGGCCACAACTTCAGGTAACTAAGTGGCATCATCTGGCCTGTCTACTCTACCTAACCCTATCAAAATATTTACAGATGAAATTATCTACACTGGAAAACAGCATCTGCGGTTGACGGTGCTCCAAAAATTGTTGGAGGGTTTCCGAAGCCTAACTCTCCATCAGCAACAAATCAGGGTCAGACTGCTGAAAAGTTACATACCATTAAGGAAAACAAGGAACACATTTGGATATGAAAGTTCTTCACCACAGAGTAAGTTGACATCTTCAACTCCAAGATTACTGGCTAATTTAATAATCGGGCCATCTTCCATATCCGTAGTAATGTGAGTCATGAGGGCAAGGTTTTTAACCAAACCACAAGCCTAAAATAAAAAAATACATCTTTTATCCATTTTATTCCAAATTATTAATACTATACATATCTTTTTCTTCCAAAACCGTACTTATGAACAATAAAGTGAAAGAAATGAAACAAATTAACTACACTGAAAATTAGGAGGGAAGAAAGGAAGAATTTTCTATATCACACTGAAATGTAATGTTTTAGCATTTACAAACTAATAAAAAAATATAGGCGATGAAGTTGTAGTTCTTAAGTTATCCAACCATGTATAACCCTATATTTCTCTCTTCAAAGCAACAGCTACTTAGAAGCATAATGGAAATGCAAAATCAGTCTATTTATCCATTTGCCAGATATCCTGTATGTTCTAACACAAACTTTAATATTTTGAAATGAAAAATATCCAAGTATCTTATACAGTGCAATTTTATTTCAGCTGCTTAATGAGACTAGCTCATATTGACTACATATTTATGCCAGAAAGTTCAGAATCGCCCCAGTACTTTCTATTCAGGGAAAAAAAAGAAAAAAAGTAAAACAAAACAAAAAAAAGACTGTCAGCATCAATCGTTTGGTTGAAATAGCTGGATGATGTCTTTAAAGTAAAACATACAAAGGTGTTTTTCTTCCTCAAGCTAAAGGCTAAAGCTGTTTCTGTAATAATAATATATGTTTCTAGAAAAATTGCAGGTTGACGCTGCAACTTCAAAACAGAACATTTATTAAAGAACAAAGGGGTAAGAGTTTAGGACTCCTCTCTTTCTGCTCTGATCAAAAGACAGCAAGTAGCTGTGCTGCAAAAATGGGAAGCCTCATGTCATTCTCATACAGCCAAATGATTTCTGAACAGTTTCCAGCCAGTCCATTCCAGTAGGAGAAAAAAGGCAATATAGTAAGTAGGACCAGCATGTAAATAGATGGGATGTGAGAAGACACACAAGTTGTGTTATCAGGCCAAGGATAATTTATCTCTCCAGAAACCTCCTCATCAGAATTCTTCCTCTGATGGAGGATCACCTGCTTCAAAATAAACAGTCTCTCCATTCCTCAGGACAAGAAATACTGAAAGCAAAATAGAAGTTCCGCACCTCTCCTTCAGGAGTGTCAGATGGGCAGAGCATCCCCCACTGAGATGGTTGTAGTGACCGAGGACCACTCACTTTCCTTGTCTTTTCAAACTGAGAGGAAATTCTAGTCATCATTCCCAGAGCAGATATATAAGACAAGCGGGACAATACTTGCGTCACGCCTTGGCGGTCCATTTTGAATCTCTTCAGAGACCAATTTCCCTGTAGAATAAAATGAACATTTCAAAAAAGTTATTGCAGTTTATCCCTGTCTCAACATTACATGTCTTTTTTCAGTATCTAGACAGAATGATATCTGAGGAGCTTTGCACAGCAAATGTTGCCCATTTATATAAAACAACTTTCTAATTACCTATCTGCGTATAAACTACTAGTTATAACATACTTGTACTAAGTATTAAAAAAAGTTGAAACAAAAGAACTGCTCTTTCAGATGAGAGGATACTTTTGCTATTATATATTCAATCACACAAAGACTCTTCATCATCTGTCCCTCACAGGTAAATTAATACTCAAATTTAGCTAAATTAAATTATTTTTTGTTCTCCCTTTATAGATTTTTTTTTTGAGTATTTAAAAAAAGGTATTTTGAGTGAAATACACTTTTACAATAGATCCCACAAACTTTCAGTTCTGCCTTTTTCGTGATTTGTTATTTTTGTAGGAAACACAGGCATTTATGCTGGAGAAGTCTGACATCAAAGCCGCCTGTACTTTCTTGAAGCCTTTTGTTTTTAGAATCCAGAGGAAAAAGACTCACTGATATGTCTTCTCACCGAAGAAGAGTGTGTGTGGGTTAAGTCTATCCAACTTCTCTGGTAGGATTACACCAAATATGAAATGCAAGATCCATGCATGTGTCAGAGGTTTCATGTTTCAGGACTGTCACAGGCAGTATCACTTGTGGTTTTAATCAGAAGAACAGGAGTTCAGAGAGTGTTCTAGGACACAATTATGTTTCCATGCCAAGCAGATTTAATAATCTCTACTGTAAGATCTTGAAATTTGGTGCTACAATTTTTGACTTCATGACATCTACTCCATATGTAGTTCCCAGCACCTGAGTCAGCGGATACAGCAAGTTTCTGTCCCAATTACTACTATTTACCCCAGCCACCATGTTACTGGTCAGTCCAAAGGCAGTGAAGATCTCAAAGGTAACGCTTTCCCAATTATTGCCTTCTGCTAATTCCTGTAGCCGTTTTGATAAACTCAGCTCATCAATGCTAACAAATAATTTGAAGCTCGCTTGCTGTACTACACTGAAATCCTTTTAGAGGGTGATTTGCTTGACTTCTTTATTTATACATTAACAGCACAATCCCATTTTGTGATGAACAGCAAGAAACCACCACCCATCCAAATGATTTTCCTATTTGCTTCCACTGGAGAGACTATCAAATAGTCTGCAGAACTTCCCTTTTTTCCTTGTTACAGAAAGTGGGAAGACATAATGCCCAATGGTAAGTCAGTCAAAAGAAACCTGTCCACTTGCTCAACCTTCTCAGGAAAGGTTCACTCACTGACCATTTCATTCTTTAAGGACTGGGAGTTATCAGAATATAAGTGGAAGAGTACAATAAAGGAGTAGTTTTTCCTCACTCTAGAAATGATTGCATCTGTAGTCTAAATTAGCACGTGGTTTCTTCTTCACTGCCCAGAGGACTGTGAAATCTCAAAGACTGGAAAAAAGGGGAGGTAAAAACACTGCCTGATAAATAGTATGAAAAATTCTTTGTGCTTTGGAAGTGACAGACTGACTCCTTCAAAAGTTGTCCAAAAAACCCAAAATGGGGCCACAGCTGTTGTGAGACCATCCCCAGTGGAGAATTTCCTACTGAAAACTCCTATGAACTGAAAGTTGCTCCCTCAGCAGCATCGGATGATTCTGCAGATGCTGAGATGTCTATTAGGCCTGTGGCATTACTGCCTGACCTACCCTCTCTTCTGGTATTTTCCAGGGTAAAAAGACGACCTATAGCAAATATCACTGAACACCACTGTACAGTTGATGCAGTAGTGCTACGAGTTCTTCTGCATGCTTCTGGTGTAATTATGAATCTGCTGAGTTATTTCATGCTCTTTGAGACTATCATTGAAGCATTCTGGTGAGATTGGAGATTGCCGTTTCCAAGAATGATTTTTATGGTATTTGCTTAATCTCTTGAATAGTATGCACTGGGCATTGTTCCTGAGAAATTATTTTCAATGCTTAAGAGCAGATGGTGTTTAACTGCTTATGTGGCAGTAAAAAAAAGTCCAAAGATAGCGGAAGAAGGAAGACTTTACAATATGTACTGAATAGTTGGCAGATTTATCTCTGTCAGTCCAAATGGAAAAACTGGCACTGGCTAGAAGAAAGCACTTGCATTTAGAGAAACAAATCTGTCAATTGTTTTGGTTACGTGCACTGTAGAGATTTAACTACATTTGGGGCACTCAAAAAATTAAATAGTGATAAGCTTTAACACTGGGATTTGTAAGTAGCAGACTGTTGGTGGTTTTAGATGCCAATTGTGGAGTTAATTTTGTTTACAAGAACTGAAGAAAAACCTCAGTTTCATGCTAGGCAGAAAAGCCCTCTCAAGAGTTCCAAAGATTAAAAATTAAGTTGCACAATTTTTACCAGCTACTAAAATACTTGGACTAATCTAATTTCTTAAAAATTCATAGACTTCAAAGTCATTTACAAGCTAGTAGCTAGATTTCAGGAACCACCTCACAAATTGCTCTTGCAGATGTCTGAGGTAAGAGACAAAGTTAGTAATTGTATTTTTGTTTTTGTCCACTGGCACGAATGAAAATATCCTTTCTAGCAGAAGGTAGACACAGGCTAAAATCTAACCAAGACAAATATTTAAAGGTTTAATTATGGGTGGGTTTTTTTCAACAATATGGCATGTAGCAGTTTTCCCTGTTAAATGGTTCAGTATCATTAGCAGAGAAGTACTAACTTCCATGCTGCAAATTTGCTCATACTAGCAATCTCATATGAATAAAAAGGCACCGCCCTTAAAGAGCTCAAAATTCAGCCACATTTTGCCTTTTTCCTACCCACCCTCCTCCCCCCCCCCCAGTTGTCTTTTGTTCATGATGTTTTCCTGCTGTTTTTCAACCACCTTTTGGACATATGATGTAACCTGACACTAGCTAAATCCAGATAATAAAAAATACCATGAACCACATAGTCAAGTAGAACCTAGAAGACAGCAAGTTGGATAAATACAAACATGATCGCTATTTTAAGTTTACTTGTTTCTACCATTCCTTCACAAACACTAAAACATCACTTTGAAATAAATGGTGAAATAAAAAGTGGTTTGATGATTAACGATTCTTCGGTGAATTCCAAAAGCCCTGCCCATGACAGAGTTTTGCAATTTTAATCTATAAAGAATGTTAAATAGATTTGCTTTTATGACCAAAGATAGTAGAGTCATCAGAACAAAATTTACACATTTCTGTCATTCACTATGGTGGAAAAACTTTACATACTAGAATGAAAACAAAAATACTTACTGTGGAGATGGCATTGACCATGCCATTGGTTATTTGGTCTTGACGCATATGCTTCACTACATCAAACTGAGCTGCACGTTGCTTGGGGATTACCTGGTCAGCAATCTTTTTCAGTTCAGAGTTAAATTTTTTGAACAAATCTTCAAATAGAAGAGAAAGAAGCTGGAAATAAAAAACAACTGGATTAAGGGAAAAATTGTACTTCTCCGGGTCTGGGAAATGGGGGAGGCAGGGGGAACACATGTTTAATATTTCTACCTTTATACTTCTTGTCAGTTACAAAATACCCTCTCCGTTTCTCAAATGATATTTTTCTCACAAGTTTTTTACCTTCTTAAATTAAAGTGCAATATTAGAGAAACTATCTCATAATAGAAAGCAAATTAAGTAGAAGAATGGTCTAAGCTTATGCATTTATCCCTTTTTGGTTTGCTTTAATCCTTTCTTCACAATATCTTAGCATACCCATCCATCTCTACGCTATCCATTTACTAACTGTTTTCCCTAATCCGCTACATTATAATCCAGCTGATCTACTTCCTTTCTAAAGTCACAAACTCTTTTAAAGATTTAATACCCTAAATGTACAACCCTGAATTACACACAAGATTTGGAGGCAAGATCAGCTTCTATTCCAATACTGGATGGAATAACTGCAGTAAAGCAGTAAGTGAAAGAGTCACTTTGAGATATTCTATTATTAAAAGTGAAAAAGGCTGTTTAAAATGCCCCTTCCCAGGAGCTACTTAAAATGGACAAGACAGACACCCAAGTGACTGTAAGGGGAAGCAACTCAGCAGCACAGAGTTTGGAAGCAGTGCACAGTTTGCAAGACCAGACTGAAGCACAAAAGATGCACAGTTACCATTGCTTCTGGACAAGCAGAACTAAAAAGAGACTTTTTTAGCGGCCCAGAAGCAACCTTTGCTTTTGACAGCTGGCAAGACATACCTCAGGTAACATAGGCAGCTTCCTCACTCAGATACACTTTTAGCCTGCTACTTTCTGCCAATCACAATCTATGCGAAACCAATTACACCCACAGAGTCCACCTGGTTCAACACCGGCCATCCTTTTCTAGAAGTGCTACTATCTGGAAAGTGCAATGCACTTCCACATCTCTCCCTTAAAAAAAAAAAAGTCTACAGTTTAAGCAAAGAAGCTACGTAACACAGCTGAATTGAAAAAAAAAAAAAACCCAGCGATACAACCCTTCAAAAGTGCTGCAGTTTAAGCCACTTATTTCCTCTATATGTATACTAATTACTTCTAGTTCTTAAAATAGCCATAAAAGGAAAAGGCTACCAAAGTTTGTGATCTGACTTTCTTTGCTCTCCAATCTGCTTTGCTTCTGCAGTTTGCTCAACCTCTCCTTGCAGACACTAATAGCTTCCCAAAACTCTTAAATCTGCATTACACGATACATTTTAAGTGTTCACAATGATCAGCTTTGCAAGCAAGCAGTGTAAATTCTAAAGCCTGGCAGTCCTGTCCTGGGACTCTATTTTACAGCAGTTCCAAGTGTCAGAAGAACTAAAAATGCAGCAGCTACCAATGCCAGAAATGGTAGTTCCCAGTGTACAAAGCATTGTAGGGCTGGACAAGCTAGGTATTCAGCCACCACAAGCTAAGACATTCTGGAGTCAGTTGTACAATTTAATTTCTGTATGTACAGAATTAAACTGAATTTTAACTGTCTCCATCAGACATAGTCCCAACTTTTCCTCACCTTCTGGAAACAAGAAAGCAAACCACTCATTCCTCTATCACTGGGATGGGCCACTAGCTTTCATTTGCTTTCCTCTACCTACATGCCCCAGCTGGGCTGACCAAAGCATTTGGCAAATGAGATTGTAAAGCAGCTAACTAAATTATAAGCTACCCTTTTCACTAGCATCACAAACGCATTTAGTCCCAACTTTTCCTCACCTTCTGGAAACAAGAAAGCAAACCACTCATTCCTCTATCACTGGGATGGGCCACTAGCTTTCATTTGCTTTCCTCTACCTACATGCCCCAGCTGGGCTGACCAAAGCATTTGGCAAATGAGATTGTAAAGCAGCTAACTAAATTATAAGCTACCCTTTTCACTAGCATCACAAACGCATTTAAGAATAAAAAAAAAAAAAAAAAAATAAAAAAAAAACACAACACCTGGAAACTCAAGATAGACATCTGATTTGCAATAAAACTGGCCTTCATGGAGAGCAAGACTGGATTATCTTTGACAGTCTACTCTACAAGAAATAAGGAACACAGTGTTCAGTCACTAAATTGTACAACCGGCAACAACACACACTGTATGCTAACCCTTGACAAAAATGGAATCCTATTTCCACTTAGGACAGAGAGTTTTTGCTGAAAACTGGTTAAGTGGTTTTTTTAGACCTGGCCTTGGCATGAGAGGAAGGTGCTGTAGACCCTCTTTCCCTTCCTGATACTTGTAGTACCATTAACATTTACAAGGTGATACCCTCTCACCACTGTCAAAAGAAATCCAGTCACCTGCAACTCACCTGCGATGTCACAAATCATTTAAATCAGATTTCCATCAGAAATAAAAGCATCTTTTATGAAGCATCATATTAGGAAGGAGAATCCACTGGAGTCTCCAAAAACTAGATTATGAGAGAAGTATTTCAAAAGTAGGGAAAAAGTAAAAGGAAGGAATGTGCACAGTTTTAAGATGTCTGACAGTCTCGTCAAATAAGAACTAGACTCTTCTGAAATCAATCATGGTATACATTTGATCTCAACAGATTTGAGCAGGACTTAGACATTTAACAAAACATTTAACGGAACACTTAAAATCACTCAGAAAATGTTTTCACATTTGATTTCTTGATCATAAAACTGCAAAAATCTCCTAATTCCGCATGCCATAGGGATTATAAAGCCACGCCATCCTTCTTCTCTGAACAATAAAGTAAGTTACACCCCAAGTACAACAACTTGCTACTATCTGCCAGTCTGAAAAGCATCATACTTTGCTAATTTCACTCACAGACTCTCGGTCTGTAAGAGCTCTGACTATCTGGCAAAGCAGAATCTCACAATAACCATATTATTTAGGTCAAGAGCAAGAGATTAAAGAAAAAGGATGGAATGCCAGTGATAATATTCAATGGATTTCATAGTTAGTCCAGGGCCTTTCAGCCCGCTTCAGACAGGAGCACTAAAGAGTAAATTATATTAAAAAAACCAAACAAAACTGACAGCTCATCAATTGATTTTCATTGAAAATCCTAAGAAAAATTAATAAAGCAGTTAAGCTGCTGAAATACAGTTTCACCAATTAGCTTAATGTCAGAGAATTCTAATTAGGCGCCTTGAGATTGCTATTTAGCGTTTAAGCCTTTAGAGTGCCAAATTCTCCCTTTCACACAAACTGGTTGCAAAATTAAAGACATTAGGCAGCCTTAATTATATTATCAGAACAGCTGGGATTAGGCAATCTCTGAAGTCAAGGCGGTATTCTTTTGTCACAGGGTAGAAATCCCTTGCTTTCCAGGGTGCCGGATTTTGGTGCTGTTCCATATCTCACCCATACAAAGCAAGCTGCATTAGAAACAAAAAAAAAAAAAAAAAGAGGACAAAGAACAGAGTAATGCTTAGCAAATAATGAACACATTAAGGAAAGAGAAAAGGTAGGTGAAAAGATTAAGCCTGAAATCGGTAGGTTTTGCTAACACCTCAGCTGGCACCTGGCCTACCGAGCCTCTAGTGGCAGAAAGACTAAGAGAAAGCTCTGTAAACCAGCTTGGCTAGTGGATACAACTCTGTTATCTAAAGCTAAAGCACATTTCGTACTCTCTTGTCCCATGGGGTGTGAAATTAGCAGCTATTGTTTTCACACATTTTTATAAACACAATGCCTTTTATGTCTTTACATTGTTTAGACCACTATGTTTTTTTCCTCACATGGGAATCTTTTTTTTTTTCTTTATTCAAATTTTAAATCAATACGTTTTTTATTCCAGGAACACGCTGGCAGTAAAAGAACATCACCAGCCATTTTATCCACACAAACTTTAGCTAAACACAAACATTTAGAAACTGGCAAAAAATCTCTACACTTTTTAGTCTGTAATCCAATCAAATTAATGTTACACCAATAATGTGGCAGAGACGAATTCAAGTGTTCAGCTTGAAATGAGACTTTAAAATATCACAAGGGAGCCAGAACTACTCTTAATCAAGTGTTACAACCCCCCCCGCATCGTTCTCCTTGATGTAGAAAAAATACGCATTGGCTTTGTTATGATGATCCTCTACATTTAAAACCTCTTCCCAGTTAATTTAAAACGACTTTGCTTGTTAACATCTGTGTGAGCAGAGGCCTTTTTCTTACAGCTTGTAGAAAACTTTTTACCTGCTCTACTTTCTGCCTCTAAAAATATTAGGAAAAACCAAACTACTCCTTCAATCCAGTTAAATAAGAACAATACGATGACAAAGCAACAACTAATTTTACTGCTTACAGTCATACTGAACCACAGCAACAACATTACAGCAGAAACCAAATAAATCCATTACAGCTTAAAATATTTGCCCCATTAGAATTTTGCTCTAATGTCCTCTTACTACTCCTTACACTTTAGAAATATGTTCTGCTTCAGCACAAGAGTAAAAGTTTGATGAAGAGTCAACATATTAATTTGAAGAAAGGATTTTTTTTGCCTAACAGGTTAAGAGGGTTTTTTTCCTTGTATTTGTGCTTACAGTGTGTTCAAGAGTGTCATCTTAGTTTCTTCAGAAAACTGGGAAGCAAAGCACATGTCTTTACTCTGAAATGATTGCATGCTCTGTGTGTGTGTTCACACGTGTGCACGGAGGACAGGGCAGGGTGGGAAGGAGAATAGGAGTATGAGACAATATGCAAGCACACATCTTAAAAATTACAGTAAGATGAAAATTCCCACTGGACATGAACAAAAAGGAATGGATATTGTTACTTGCACTGCAACAGAAATCCCAATGCAAATGATGCGGGGAGCAGAGATGCATAGTTTCTCCAACCTGGTGCATTATGTGTATTTGTCTGAATTTCTGAAGCATGATCAATAACCAGATCTGACTGCCAAAACTCCAACTTAAGTTAATACAGAGCACAGCAAAGAAGTCCAATCCTAATCTAAATTGGTTCATCAAATAACCACACATGGCAAGGAAAAATCCATGCCATGGTAACTAAGCAGTTCCTTCACCTGAAAGGCAAATTCCCACTGCATTTGGAGAACGTAGTTTGGCCAACAGCTGTGAACTGCCACCCTCTGCAAAAGAACGGTGCCAGTCAGACACCTCAAACCATTCATAGAATCACAGAATCATAGAATCACCGAGGTTGGAAAAGAACTCTAAGATCATCGAGTCCAACCATCGACCCAACACCACCATGCCCACTAAACCATGTCCCTAAGCGCCTCATCTACTTGTCTTTTAAATACCTCCAGGGATGGGGACTCCACCACTTCCCTGGGCAGCCTGTTCCAATGTTTAACCACTCTTTCAGTAAAGAAATTTTTCCTCACGTCCAATCTAAACCTCCCCTGGCGCAACTTGAGGCCATTTCCTCTCGTCCTATCGCTAGTTACGTGGGAGAAGAGACCAACACCCACCTCGCTACAACCTCCTTTCAGGTAGTTGTAGAGAGCGATGAGGTCTCCCCTCAGCCTCCTTTTCTCCAGGCTAAACAACCCCAGTTGTTTCCCTCCTTCACAGTCCTTTGTTACTGCTTCGACCTCCAGTGCCAAAATTCTGCAAGCAGAAAAGTCCACGCAATCCACCTTCATTAGTTGCTCAAGTTAACTTTAAACAACTTCGTTAATTCATGCTACTCTAGAGGCTAGAAAGGCAGTTGACAACAAATAAGCAATCTTATGGGCTTCTCCAAATTACAGGAGGCTTGAGTGGCTGTTCTGTGAGCTGCCAGCCTGGACCTGACATGCAGGCACCTACTTGGTCCCAGTTTATTCCCTTACCCAGTTGCTTAGAGGGGGACACTGGAAGATGGATCTTACTGCTGCCTTCGTGGCACTAACAGTGTTATAACGGAACTAGAACTGATGCTGTACTTACACTGCTCTGTCCTTTTATCTGTTATAAAGAGGCAATACAGAAGCGAGGATATAATATATTAGTCTCAATCAGGGAAGCATATCTATGAGTCAACACAGAAAAGCCAACAAAAATAAAATGAGAGGAAAAACACTTCAATCGAGAAGACAGGGATGCTCCTTATTCTGCATCTTTTAAAAGCAGATAGTAACAAAACCCCAAAAGAGCACTTCGCTCTGAAGTAAAAACTCACCTGCCCTGCCAACTCCAAACGTTTATTTCCATAGTAGTCTCTGTCATCTACTTTATTTTCTCCTTGAGCCAAAATTACTCTGCGTACCATCACTGCTGTGTATATGCACTTGGCACGAAAATTGAATTCCTTCACCTGTAAAAAAAAAAACAACAAACCCCCAAACATACTGATGTTTCAGGATCAGTTCCTTAGTTCTTATTCAGACAAACACATCCAATTAAATCAATGGGTAATCTGGGCTGACTGAGGAGTTACAAAAGGGATTTGAGCACTTTACCTGCTTAAAAAATGCTTAAAAGTAATATACATTAGTGACATTGAAGCAGTAAATGAAAACAAATCAGAATAAAGGTATAGGTCATGGGAATAAGGTCCTGAACTAACAGCTGATACTGCCTGGCTATGCAGAAAAAATGTATAGTATGATAAGTAGTTCAATGGTACAGCATTTCATAAACTTAAAGATTACTTTTGACTCAATCCAAATCTTCACCCTTTATTTTGAGGATGGTTTACTTTACCTCAGCTACAAAGCAACCAAAGACATTTTTCCCTGCCAACAAAGCTCGCATCATAAATAACCACACAAATTTACTCCAGTTTAAAAAAAAAACATTACATACAAGAACGTGGGTCAGAATAGTTGATGCTAGCAGCTCTCGTGCTTCTTCCATCTTTGTTTTCTTTGGGCCTCCCCACATCCTTTGCCTTCGTACTTTGTTTCCAATGTACTTCAACGCCTGTCAAGGGGGGGAATTAACTTGAGTTAATATCAGAATTGTAACCTATACAAATATACACACACACGGAGATCTGTATATATTCCTCAGTCAGTGCAATCCCACTAGCCACAAATGATACAAACTCCAAGCAAAGTGCAAAATACCAAACACATAAGTAATGCTAATAAAAAAAAATTCTTGAAAATTGATACAATTGATTATAATTAAATATACAACATGTTGTTTATCATATGTTGATAACATTTGGAATGGGAAGTGGTGAAAGAGCATGATTACTACAGTATCAAAAGAAAGGGGATTGCAGAGATATAGGAAAAAGGATTATATAAATTCCAAAGATATCTAGTTTATTTAATTTGACTTTTCACCTCCCATTCTTTTGTGTACTTGCTAAGTTTCATTCAGATATTAAACTGTGAGGTGGCACTCACTGTTTAATAGGCACAAACGCTACTGTGTGGCATCCACATCTGTCTCCGAGAGTACCTTGCAATGATTAATGGATTTTTACTCTCTTACCAGTTGTCCAAGAAATGAAATCAATCTGCAGAATTCAGGGTCAGATGAGTCAAACAAACTATCCAGGTCCACACAGGAAGTTCCTGCCTGGAAATGAAGCTATGCCCCCTATGCCAAAGAATTACCCTCTCCACGAAATGACAGACTATCCTTTCCATCTGTTACCTTCTTTCCCCAAATAGCTCACTTTCTTTTCATTTCATTTGACATTTCTCACACAGAGTAACTTCTGTATTTGTGTTTTTCTACTTTCCTGGAAGCTTCACATTTCTCTAAGTTCCTCGAGCATCACCATTTTACTCTTCTGACTGAATCAGGAAGGCCTTCATGCTACCTCTAACCCTGAAAAGCCCCAAAAGATGCAAACCAGAAAGACGTTCACTTTGCAACACTCAACATCACACATGGAAAGGTTCGATAAAGTTTACAATGAAATAGCAGAAATAAGACTAATCTTCAAAAGCTTCTTGCAGCAGATTGATATGTACGCGATGGAAATGTGGCCAGCAAAATGGCCTGTGTTTTGGCTAATTAAAAAAGTACACGAGCTGAAGAGAATTCTGGCAAGTCTTTAGCAGGATGGAGGGTGGCTATTACTGTGGGCTTTATACAAGAGATTAGAATTGGAGGAGAACACCTACTCACAATGAAATGGTTTTGTCCACATCAATGGGGCTTCTGCAAAATGGGGCATGCAATTCCTTTTTAAAAAATGGGAATGGTCCTCAATAAAAACCCCTAATCTTATGGACATCACTACTTGTCACATACATTAAAACACAATCCTGGGCTTCTGAAAACAAAGCATTTCTTGACTTTGGGTTTTTTTCAGTTAGGCAATGAGAGCAAAGCCTCACTTTTGACAAGTCCTGCCCCTTTAAAAACCCTCAGCTTAAAATAACCCCCAAATCCAAACCTCAAAACACAAAGTGTATGTCGATTGCTGACGCAGCAAAGTGGTCAATATCCACCTTCTTTATGTTTTTATGGCCTCTGGCCATGTGAAAAGACACACCTGCATCTGTGTAAAAATCTGAGCTTTTTGGCATTCTTCCAGACTAGGAGCAAATGCAGCCATCACATGTTCCTCTGTGCCAATCATTTGTACAATCTCTTGGTCACTCTCAACACCCATGGCCTAGGAAGAGAAGAAAAGACAGAAATAGCACGGGCTTTATGTTAACTCACTGACATTTGCTTATGCTAATTTGGTATTGTTTGTCTGCATTACTACTAAGCAAAAGCTAGTTCTTCTCTAAGAAACTGTGCCATCTGGCACTGGCAGCACATAGTCTAGCTATGGAAGAACGTTAAATGGAAATCTTGATAAGCAGCAGGAACACACACACACTTTTTGAAGAGCTTTTTTTTCTTCACTGACAGGAGTTAAATTCTATGTTTTTTCTTAAGAAAAAAATAAATACCAGGTAATAACAACCCTACATGTGTAACAATGAAAACCAAGTCGGAATCTACAATAAATAAAGGAAGGTGAAATTTCTTAAAAGATTACACATGGTCTCTTACCACAAGCAATTTCGCAAACTCAGTTGACTGTGATGCAGCACGTCCTATTTGAGAAACGTTTACAATTTACCTCCTTTGCAGCTCTCTGCATTTAGACGATGACTTCACTACACAATTCCACTTGAAAGCCATTCTATTATTTCACTGATCCTTGGACACCTTGTTAGACTTTATACTGCAGAAAAAGCTTAATAAACTAAGAAAGCGCTTAACAGGTTTAGAAAAATCTCTCTATCTGTAAGTGTTTCAAGGTGGCAGCCAGCAGTGAAGGCCTTTGTGGATTCCAGATGGTGCTAAAGCTCCCCCCTTCACACATTTGCCTGGAGCTCTGCCATGTCAAGAAATGGAATAATCTCACGAAACCTCTTCTGGCTGAGCTATAACATGTTTCTCAGAACTTTGTGAAGAAGTTACGTTTGCATTCATATTATTCTTCAAACTGCCTGCCACAAAGACTGCTGTAAATAATGGTCTATGTAGACCCTAGTATTCTGGTTCTCATTAAAAACTGGCAGTGTCCCAAAAAGTCACATTTTCCTCAAAAATGCACAAATACCTTCCCTTCTTATTGCCTTCATTGGGTGTCACTTTGCTTAACACCTAGCTAACACTATCCCCTTGCAAAACTGTTGCTCTAATTGTGAAGTATCCAGCTTTGTTTCTTTTTTCTTTCATTTCTTCTTTCTTTTTCAACAAAGAAGTGGTTGGTTGAAGTTCCTTTAACTTAAAACTCTGTCTCTTCACCCTGTGGTTTATTAGAAATTAAAAGCAGTGCAAAAGTAGCACATACCCATAACAGTGTGAGAACATTCCTGTTTTAGTGCAAAGCACAGATCACAATTCCACCATCTCGGACAGTCCTGAGTGCCAAATCAAGACACAGTTACTTCACCAGATAAGAGTGTTTCATCATAGTTTGCTCCCACTAAGTAGTCACCCCTCTGTTCTCAAGGCTCTTTTCAGAACCAGAATTTGCCCATGTGATATTACTGTAGTTCAGATCCCTGTTTTTAAAATATTATTACGCTTCCTCACCCTTTTAAATAAGGTCAAACAGTAGTTAAAAACCTCAGCAGAGAAGTTAACAAGATCCCTCATGACCTGAGAGCCAGACTCATAAGAAAGTCTACCAAAGCATGAAAGCTTCACAATAGTAATTTTCCATGTGTCTAGGACTTAATATTTGACCAGCAAACCATTTTAGGAACCACAACTGGATTCATACAATTATTGCACTTAGCCTACAGAAGAACAAAATTTTATTAAGGGAATCTTTCTGCCATTCTAGGCACATATACCAAGAATACATTTATCTAAAGCACATCAAATGCAAGCTGATAAGGTATCACCCTATTTCTGTCCACCAGGTTAATTTTAGGATGGCAACCAGATTTAAGAGTCATGTAAAAAGTGAACAAACCAAGTGGGGGAAAAAAAAAGTCAACCTGCAGTTTTACTATGCTCTTTCATCCATTAAAAACCAGAAAGCCACAGTAAATTAAAGAGGGTTGATGATTTCTTCTAACTTGATGAATTCTCTGATCAAAAATCTGACAACAAGATGAGAATAGGACATATCATTATGCCCATGTAGATTTTCTAGTTGAAGTTTGTAGCAGCAAACTCACTTGAGAATTCTGAATTTGTGTGTGGGGAAGGCTGGGATCTGCCACCAAACAATGTATGTTGTATTGTTAGATAAGCGCAAATTGGGGTAAATTAATTTATGAGTAATGACTAAAAACTTGGGCAAATGACTGAAAAAGATGTGCTGATACAATAGCCTAAAAGTAAACCCATTTATTCTCCTCTGTACTCAACAATCTCTGCACACACAAATCCACCTACGTGCAACACTAACAGGGCAAGCAACAGGCCCATGCTGGTATCAGATAGATTTGCAATCTTAACACTTTCTTTTTTAGTAAATTTGGCCCTGATGTTGCACTTCTACAAAAAAAAACAAACCCAAAAAAGTACTCCAGAATTAGCCTGTAACATCACTAGGATAGTAACAAAATATTCCTGGGTTGTTACTTGTGTTACAGAAACACTGAGGACATGCAAAGTAGGAATGGGTCCTATGCTTGATCCCAGGACAAAGCTGAGGGAACGGGAATTAACATAAAAGCAAAGCAGGAGACAAAATGTCTTGTTTATTTTTGATTGGAAGGCAATGTCACAAAGGGATAATTTTATGCGGGGGTGGAGGGAAAGGAGACATTGCAAAGGGATAACTTAACAGTAGCAGTGAAAGGATGAGGAAGGAGACGGTAGCAGGCTGTTGAAGAGCATGGTTGGAAGGCTAGTAGTCAATGGACATAAGACAGACAAGTCAAAGCAAACATTCAGAATATTCAGATCATCCTGAGTTCAAGTGGGAGAAAGTGGTCCAACTGGAGTCAACCGCTTCCTAGGACTGGGGAGGTTCCTGCTGCCCAAAACGCACACACACATGTACATATGAGAGAGAGCGCATGAGAGAGTGCGAGCCCAGCTCTTCCTCCCCCAGCTCGTGTCTTAATGATGATGTCTATGCGTTTCCATGGCACTTCCCTAGAATGTAGTTCTGCAGTCCATCAGGCTAAATTACAGAATGGAGACAGGCAGATGACTGGATTAAAAAGATGTCAGGGAAGTTCAAGGTTGACATCACAGACAGAATTGGTCTGGAGCTTTCATAATTCAAAAGATACGAGCTATGAAACTGCAGCCATGGGAACCCATAATTCTGCAGATCCAGTAAGACCACCATTCAGCTGTTCCTCTAGAGTTGCATCTTAACAGCTCTAAGACTAACACAGGTTTGTAAAACTGAAACTCGACCTGCTGTTCAAATCTTTTGCCACAGGACCTAGAGCAGCTCCTTATAGCTCCCACATGAACTAAAGATACTTCACCTAGCGATTCAGGTCGTAACATTCAACTTTTAAGTCCCCCTAGGTTACTTATAATTCTCTTCCTTGCCCAACCAGTTTTGGTGCAGCATGCAACCTTAATTTACTTCAGCTCCCAGGAGTCACTCAAGGCTACTGAATCAAGATCACAAACCCAAAAGAAAAATAGCCCTTACCTTAAAACAGCTCTAACTCCCTGCAATGTAGGGAGCTCCCTGCAATGTAGGGAGCTCCCTGCAATGTAGGGAGCTCCCTGCAAAAGCTGCAGCACCACCTCACCTGTAACCCTGAAGTTTTTCAGGATAGAAACACCCTTAAGTACTACACAAATATTCCACACCTCCTCTAATGCTCATTGCTACCTAAAACTGTCCGAGCCTCCCAGGCAAAGTGTGCATAGCTCATAGCCTGACATATTCAAAAAACCCACTACGCATCATTCACACAACCCTGTGATCTGTGCCCAACTGACACACAGCTAAAACAAAGGTCTCCTGGGGTTGCAAGTCAATTCAGGACACCCTAAATACCATTCTGGTTGCACGTGTGTATTAACTAATGAAGCAGTGTTACACAGTAAGCAGGAAGGAAATTAGTTGTGCCTGTTTCCCATTACAAGGCAGTTAACAGCCCTTTAAAAACCTCTCCCTGCAATGTAGGGAGCTCCCTGCAATGTAGGGAGCTCCCTGCAATGTAGGGAGCTCCCTGCAAAAGCTGCAGCACCACCTCACCTGTAACCCTGAAGTTTTTCAGGATAGAAACACCCTTAAGTACTACACAAATATTCCACACCTCCTCTAATGCTCATTGCTACCTAAAACTGTCCGAGCCTCCCAGGCAAAGTGTGCATAGCTCATAGCCTGACATATTCAAAAAACCCACTACGCATCATTCACACAACCCTGTGATCTGTGCCCAACTGACACACAGCTAAAACAAAGGTCTCCTGGGGTTGCAAGTCAATTCAGGACACCCTAAATACCATTCTGGTTGCACGTGTGTATTAACTAATGAAGCAGTGTTACACAGTAAGCAGGAAGGAAATTAGTTGTGCCTGTTTCCCATTACAAGGCAGTTAACAGCCCTTTAAAAACCTCAACAAATACATACTTTGGGGGCAAAATTGTCCAATTTATATCACTACTTCAAACCAAAAACTGCATCTACATACATAGGGGCTGCACAAATGCTTCTGTCACTTTCAAGAAGAAAGGTTAGGGGAAAAGTATTTAAGCTAGCACAGCAACAAAGCACTAACTTCCCCACATCTGAAAAGCAGACACTTCAAGTCTGTCCTAGAATAGTGCCAGGACCATGTCTTTTGTAGCCTATCAAATTTCAGTTAGCTGCGGTCAATGTGCTAAACTTCACAAAACCACAACTTACATGTGTTCGGCACAAATAGCTGTTAAATCTCTGAATATGCCAATCACAAAGATCCTTACAGGTCTGGATGGCAGAAAAGCAAAGCAGCAGACCAAGGTCATTCAGGCTTGCAGTTTAGAAGAGACTATGGATAAAGATGAACTGCAAGGCAGATGCCCCCTTTAGGGTGACCCTGCACGGTCCAGTCCCCCCACCTGTCCAGATCAAGGGACCTTTAGATCCACACTATTTCCACCCCTCCCCACAGCCCATATGCCTGGATTTTCTTCCTCACCATGAAAGAAAAGAAAGGATGGGGAACACTGTATGTTCAGGTCTTGCCCTAGTATGCAGCTAAGATGTGTCCATGACTCACACCTGAAACACAAAAGTGCTCTTAGATTCTAGTTAAAGGGAGCTCTTCATGAATGTTAGGCCTCAGCTCTGTCAGCGGGTGGTGTTTGTAATGCTCTCTACTTCACAGCCCTTGCTTCTGACAAAGATCTCTAAGGGATATTAGTACATCTCCACTTTACAGTTGCAGTAGCTTTAAATCCACATTAGATCATAGATCTCCAACACTTGCTTTCTTTCCTATAAAGTTACAATGATTTTCTGTACCTGATCTACATCTTAAGTCATTTGCAGGAACACTGGGCCATTTAAAGCTATTGGGACTAGAAAGATAATCCAAAATTGCCCAACCTTCTCCCACTGACTCTCAGATAGTCCCTGACAAAACTGTCCCCTCTAGCTGGCCCATGCATTGGATAGCAGCCCTCTACCAATTACTAGTCATTTCCTTTACAGAGGACTGTGGAACTTGGTTGTAGCCTGGATGCTGGTCTGGGAGGAAATGCAGAGCAATAGATTTTTGTCATTGCTTTCTCAATTTATTTTAAAAAATAAATTGGAAATTATACAAGCAGTTGCTACAGTAGAAGTTAAGGATGCAGAAAAAACCAAAACTTCAGACCTTAGATTGTCTGTACAGCTTAACTTTGCCCCTTGCAGATGTGTATCTCTACATTACAAGAAGCAGAACGCTTACTAGTAGTGAGGAAGACCAGTGTTCCATGCCCAAGGCTTGGGTCTCAGCAGAAAGGAATTATTCTCCTTGCTTTTCTATCTCCTATGTATAATACCGCTGTGTGAGAGAGCTGAGGCTACACAGGGATCCCTAAGTTAGGGATTTTCCAGTTTCAGTGCTATAGTCTTTGTAACCTCGCTTCTAGTAATTAAATACAACAAAGTAATACCACATTGCAGCAATGCCCAAGAAAGAAAGATCAGAGCCTAGTGCCTGCCTAAGAATCCATTGAAAAGACTATCTGGGATTTTTAGTTTCCAGCTGGAGACACATCAAAAGTAGACAAAGATCCCTGAAGTTCACATGTCACTAAAGGAAAGGTAAGGAAAACGACCACTCCTGAGTACAGTTAAGTGCCGGTCAAAACATTCAGAATAGTTAAAGTGGATGCAGCCAATTTGCTACTGGATTAAATCAACATAAAGCTTTGAAAAGCACTATGGCCAAGAGCTTCTAACAACTGTAACCCCTTATTCAATAAATAAATGAAAAATTATGCAACATTATCTAGAATATAAAAGATACATATAGGCAGGGGGATAATTACAGCAAGCATTGTCAGAAGGTGATCAAATAGTCAGTACAATGCTGCTTAAAAAAACCCCCAACAACCACCTCCTCAGACTTAATAACCCAGAGCAGTTACTCTTCTGTGAGCAGGTATTTATCTACACCAGCAGGGGGTGACAAAATGTAATAAAAGTCTGTAAGTGAAGGTGGAATCCAGCTGTTTGGTACTCGAGCAAATGGATTAAGAGCCATATTAACACTTTCCTGCACCAGAAAAGTTGTGAACTTAATCCTGACACTTTTATGTGCATTTCTGTCCACGAATAATTTCTCAATCGCCTTTAACGTTGGTCACTAAAACTAGATGATCTCCTCCAACTACTTGAAGAGATTAGCTTAATCTGAGATAAGAGACATTTGTTTCTCAAGTCTAAATCCAATTATTAAACTATTTTCTACTACCAAACCCAAAGCACCTCCTACAAGGAAACCGATTCTTACAACTCTCAACCAGAGAAAAGTCTGTAGCTGCCAAGGCCAACAAATCAGCACTGCTGGCAGAAAGTGTTTGGATGCTGTGAGCAAGTGCTGCCCTCTCCTGGCAATTTATTTCCTCGAGCTATTATCACCTCCCCAAACCTTGTGTGCTGTAAACCATTACAGTGAAGACGAAAAGGGAGCTATAGGATTTACTTCTATTGGTTGCTAGATCCAGCCAGAGGCATTTTTGTGCCCTAAGCCACCTTCCCTGTGAACAGTGCCTCCAAGACTGCTGCCCAGTTTCCTTCAGCACATGCACTGCACCAGGCTGCAAACCTACAGGCAGCAGCGAAGCCTACATGGCAGGAAGGAGCTACCAGCTGTTGGGAGGACAGGTCCTAGCCTATGGCCTGGCCATGCCCTGCTGTCTTCTCCAGCAGCCCGACAGCGCACGTCCACACACCACCTTTACTGGCTGTAGCCCATGCATTCGATACCACAGACAGATGGGCTACCAGCCTGTTTCCAGTCCTGTTGGGCAGCTAGGGAGTAGTCATCGTTACGCCTTCAGTTGTGTGCACCCTTGAGTGAATTAAAATGAAAGAGAGAAGCAGAGGGCGAAAGAAAGCAGTTCTGGCAGTTTCACAGGCAATGATGGCCAAGGCATGACACTGCCACCAGCTCAGTTGGCAGGGCAAATACTGCCCAATTCTTGCCCAGAATCAGGGGTGGGTGCCTCTCACAGCCCTTTCTCAGTCCCACTGGAGATGGCTTCAAAGCTATGATGCCTGTCCATGCATTCACTGCACTGAAGATACTGGTGAGTGTTCCTGAATCAGGCAAGGATTCTGAAGTATTCTGACTGAGGCAGAGCTCATTCACAGGGGAAGGAAGTAAACTGCCACGAAATGCAAGCCACTCTAGTAATCTTAAAGGATTTAGGAATAGGTCTAAGAATTGCAAGACTTCTCCAAAGGCTATCAGTTTTGTTTACGGTTATGACTGGAAGTCATGTATAACAAGCTCATGGCTATGTCATGTCCCCGATTCTGAAACAAAGGATGTTGAGCTCCTCAGCAATCCTTTAAGTTGGGGGGCGGGGGGGCAAAACCAGAAATAAAGACCCGTAACACAAGTTTGCAACATAGCTCATAACAAAAGAAACCAAAACCCTTCTGACTTTCTGTAGCAACAGGGGCACAGGCAGCAGTGCAGAGGGACCTTACAAAGCAGTAAGGGGGTAGCAGACATTTGTCTTGGCACACCAATGCTCTCCTTGCAGAAAAATTCAGCGCTTTTTCTCCTTTTTGCTGTGCAATAAGGATGACTTCCCAGGGGAAAAAAGCTTGCATTCTCTAAGCCCTGCCAAGTCCTTCTGTACGTATTAACTTCTGAGAGCTGCTGCCAATCTTCATTCTTGAGCTACAGCACAGCTTCTTTTTTTTCTTTTTCTTTTTTTTCCAAACCAACAGTTGTATTACCTTAAATATGATAGCAATGGGAATATCTTCTGACAGAGTGTTGTGCCTCAGGTAAAATCTTCCTTGTTTCACAACCATATTTGTTCTGCTCTTCTTCTCATGAGTGGAACTGAAGTTAAAAAAAAAAATACATTATGTCAAACAGAAAGTTTGCACTGACACTCCTAGAATCTTCTGTAAAAAACTTACCAAGCTTGAGCAATCTTTCAGCTGAACTAATCCCACTTCCTCCTCTTTTAAAAATTACATTAAAACAGCCAGACATCACCCCATAACACCAAGGTAACAGGGTATTATCACCTGTGATGGGTAAGGTCAATATTTGACTTAAGCAAGTAGAAGCCTGTACTTTTCAAAATCATCTTTGCATGGTTTTATCATCGACTTGGATGTAACCAGCAAGGTCAAACTGTGCACAAGTACTGTGGCAACAACAGTAATGAGATAACAGTACTTTTGTTGTACATTTAACCTCATCTAGGCTTACTGTGGAACAGTAAAGGAGCTAGGAGAGATGTGTGAGAGGCTTCTGGAGAAGAAAAAACAGCCCTCACACTGAACAGTGACAAGCACCATATTATACCAGCATGCATCTTAAAAACAAAACCAAAAGGCAAACAAAATATAAATAAGACTCAGTCAAGTAGGAAAGGCCAAATTTAGACTACCTTGCCATTTTCAATCATTTGTGTAGTACAAAAATATTTGATTTTTGTTTCCTTCTCAATTGCCTTTAAAAGCTTTTACATCAATTTGATTTAGAGAGTCAGACAAAAGGTTACATCCAATTTCCACCGCAGTAACTTCATGTTACTTGCTGCAAAATGAGACCAAACACCATCAATCAGGAAGTGTGCTTTGTTATGTTAAAAATTAGAACTTGCTTTTGCTAGTCTGGGATGAATCCTGAAGCATATGAGCAACTCCCACTGATTTTTGTGGGAATACTGTACTAACTGATTTTGGGATTGATGTTTTAGTGTACAGTAGCAAGAGAGGGGCATTGAATGTTTACAGCTTTTTCCCGTTAAACTATACTAGGAAGAAAACAACACAGCTACTTCAACCACAACAATGAACTTTCAAAGCTTTGGTTTTATCTCCTTTATGTAATTGCAGGCATTTACCATACCTGGTAACAGAAGCGCCAACTGTGCCTTTTCTATCAGCTTCCACAATGATTCTGTTTTTGGATAACTGCTCTTGAATAAGAATGACTTTCTCTACACCTTTAACAATGAAATAGCCACCTATTCAATAGAAAAGAAAGATTTTGCATGTCAGTACCCTTGCGCCTTACTCACCTCCTTCAATATGCCTTTGAATATATATTATTAGAAAGTAAACAGTAAGTACACAAAGGACAAAACAGGAGAGTAAATTCTCCCTTAAAAGAGTAAAGAACAAACTCTGTGTGGAACCTATGGTAACTACAAAAATGTTCCACCAGACTAAACAGAACCTTTGCTAGGTTCACATGTAGTATTTGGGATCTAAGACTTTATTTGGGAAGTACTTGGACACGAAGAACTCACAGGCAGACCAAAAACTGCAAAGCTGTAAAAAAACCCAAACCAGTAAGGCAACCATACTTATTAAAAGATGCTATAGAATTGTTAGTTCTACAAATTAGGTAAAAATATTGCCTGTCAGAAGAGTATAAGGACATCAAAAAAACCTGGCCATTTCAGATGCTTGGTATCAAATAAAGAGAGTAAGTCTTCCGTAATTACCAACTCGCTCTCTCCAGCACTCCAGGGAGAAATTTCTTTTGTATTACTTTTAAAAATGTATTTTAATGCCCTTGTTTTATTGAAGACAATATAAGGAATCTGCACATGACCCATGTTAGATTCCTTTCTTAAATTGTAGCTATCTATTAATGCTCCTCCAGCACAGCATGTCATGTCACTGTATCTTGCCATCACAGGCAAGCACAGCACATGTCCAGTGCATGCTTCAAAGGCAGCAGATAAAAACCAAAGAAGTTGCTTGTTATAACCCTTCACCTCCTCTCTACATTTCAAATACTATCATGTAACACTTTATTCTTGCTTTACAAAAGGTGGCAAATGAGAGTTCCTGCTCCGGAGGACAGCATTATACTCCACTGATCCCTGATCCACTCATTATACTCCCCGATGCACTTCAGTTTCATGAACGAACTCCATCTCTGTTCCCATATAACACATCACTGTACAATACTATACACACTTCTCAACTTTTTCAAAATTTTGGTGTATTGTTTTTGTGGTTGAAAACTCCAGTCTGCAAATACAAACATTCCATGCTGTCAACCATTTCTTACTATTTTCAAAAGCCTGCCAATTTCTTTTAGTTACAAGCATACACTTGGGAAGTCCCCACGACTTCACAGTGGCAGGAAACATACCAATGGGGTATTTCTTTGCTGAGAAAGATTTAAAACTAAAAGCACAGATGGGAAAAAAGAACATGAGTGCAAATGTACCTGGATCTAAAGGACATTCGTTAAGTTTGGCAAATTCTGCTGGAGTTTTCCCAGTAAGAACACAATTGGAGCTACGCAGCATTATAGGCATTCTGCAAGAAAGTAACAGTTACACTTTTACTTTGATTCAGACAGATACTTAGATTCAGACAGAAAAATATGAATAGTCAAATTCAGAACAAACCCCATGCTGAACAAACTGGAGAAAACACATTTAAGGTAATTAGAACACATGCAAGCTATGAACAACAGGTTTGTCCTTTAATCCCACCTTATTTCATTGAACATGTAGTTTGAAGAGAGACCTGAAATTAGACATCTACGGCAGAAACTGCAGACTTCCTATTTAATTTTTATGTAGCTACTATAGGCATCCATGACAAGCACAGTCACCAAGGCCAATGATTACTAGTGCAAAGACTCCTGGTCCCCAAAAAACAGTACAGCCTGCATGTTCTTACATGCCATTGCAGATCCACTGTTACCAGCTTTAATTAGAAAAAGCTAGTTCAGATCTGATTCCCCACATAGTGATCACACCTTATGGCTGCAGACAGATAGTGCCTCTAATACATAACCTAGGCACAAAGTTTCCCCAGTAGTAGCTCTGATTTCTCTGGTGTCTTAGCACAGAAGCCTGCAGCAATCATTTTGTGAAGCAGCATGAAGTGGTGGAAAAATATTCCAAGAAATTAAAAACAAATTCTATGCTTAGGGAGGTAAAAAAAAAAGAGAAACTAAAGATGCACAGACTGGATATAAGGCAAAACTTCTTCACCATGAGGACAGTCAAGCAGTGGAACAAGCTGCACGGAGAAGGTGGGCAGCCTCCATCCATGGAATTCTTCAAGACCTGACAGGATAAAGCACTGAGCAACCTGGTCTGATCGCAGAGCTGATCCCATTTTGAGCAGGAGGTTGTACTAGAGACCTCCTGAGGTCTCTTCCAACCTGAATTATTCTATCATGCTGTGATGAAGTCAGGGAATGTTCACGTTCATTTGGTTTTGTGTGTTTACACTGCAGTCTAGGAATTTGGCTCATTCAACAACTAACTAGCAATGATTTTGCAGTTGTTATTAAAAAGAGTACTTTTATAGTCAGCTTCATAATGTACCTTTCCACTCTCAGATTTGTCATTAAAACTTTTGAAAGAGAGCATACTTCACTCCCAAAGAAAAAGCTGCATTTTGCACAAGATAAAAGACCTCCATGCCCTTTAGTCTCTTCTACAAAAAAGTGGACTTTCGATCCAGCTTACAGAATTTCACTCCTTGGTGGACAGCCTTTGTAAGACCTATGTTCCAGGTGTTTGCTAAGACATATTTTGACAAAATTTATCCATGAGTTCTATATGTAACTATTTGCAACCTCAGAGATATTTCATTCAAAATTACTCCAACAAAAATTAAGATTACACAGCTCTTGCTAACAAAGTTATATTTCTTTTATTCAAATCTTATCAATTATTTGAATTTCTTGGCCATTTTCATATTCTTATATCTTAAAAGAAAACTGATGAACTCAAAATTCTGTATTTTTGAAGAGGATAAAAAGCTATCTTGTCACTACAGTGCTCTACACAGATAACCTACTTGCTTCAGTCATTTCACTGAGAAAGTGTTTCCTAGAGATAAGAAGCTTCACACGACAATCATAATCTTGTATCACAGACACGATAAGCCTAATGCATTGGCTATTTATATCAGAAACAGTAACCAGTTGGCATAAGGAAACTCAAAATGGAGTACGTAAATGCCATCACTGAAAACTCCAGTGAAACAGATGTCACCAAGTACCTATTCTTTATTTCACTTGCAAACAATAAAATATTTTGCAGCTAACATAAGACACTATAGTAAGTCATTCTCCTTTTGAGGACAGAACCTAATTTTTTAAATATCTGAAGTTATCAGGAAGAACGGGAAGAAAATAAAAAAAAAGAAAAAGGGAAAATAAAGTTACTGAATTTCTGTGCATAAAGACACAGAAAATGGGTACACTAATTTGGAATGCTATTAAGCATTCAAAGGAAATTTTCCTTTTTAAAGATACAAAGATATTGCCCTGGGGTTTTTTTGTTTCTAACACACATAGGTTATCAGTGACTCTGCCAAACAACAGAAATAAGAGACGAAAGAACACACAGCTTTCCTGTCCCAGTCTGAACCGCATGTCAAACAAGAGCATTGTATATACTCACCTGGCAAAAGGAAACCAGCATAGTACCAGGGATAGATGAGGAAAGTTATTCCCCATGGAAATAATAACTGGATATTAACAGTTTTTAACAGCAAAAAGACTTTTTGCATGTATGCCCTTAAAATCAGTCGGATGACATAACTTTATTTTTTAATGGAGAATATTTACTTTTTTTGCCGTGACCTCACTTCATAGGAGAAAGAGAAGAATTTACAGGAACAGGCCTTAATGTAAGATGCAAGATACTAGTGCTGGGCAGTAATTTAGTCTTTTCCAGTATATTATGGATGCTTTTTCAGTCTTCTTCACCCCATTTTTTTTTTTTTTAAGAGACAGAGGTAGACAAATGTCTAGACTAGTTTTTTTGTGCTTCTTTTAGCTATAACTTATCCTTTCAAGTACTGTCTTTTGTATACAAATTGATAACGTGCTTTGGTGAAAATGGACATTTACTTGAACTTTGTTCTTAGCCTATAGCACACACCATGAAATAATTCAAAGGACTCAAATTTAGATGGTCTTTTAAAAACTTTTCTTTTCTTAAGAAATTACTTAGAACAATAAACTGTTACTACAGCTACAAAAGCTTGGTTTTGTAAATGCATTGCTGTGTATCATGTTCTACTGACAGAGTTAAAGTTTTGTTTTTTTTTTTTTATATGAAAGCTTAAAATTTCACTACAAGCAGCGTAGCTCCTTAAGTACCTATCTTCTCTTTCCTGCCAGTATTCCACCTTTGGTAAGATGCATAGTCACACAGTAAACAATCTCTGTAAGGCACTGACCTTTAAAGCCAGCAGGGCTGGTCTTTAAGAAACCTTGTCTACAAAAGACAGACATCTTTATTGCCTTTAAAATGGAATTTTGCTTTCAACAGATGCTAGAACTGCCATGTATTTTGCTTTTTTGGTATGGTTAAGAGCTTGTTTTTCTCCCTAAGGCACGTTATTTTTTCTTTAAGAAATCAGATGTCCTTCACAATACTAATAACCTCAAGCCATTTGACAGCCTTTAGAAAAACAAAACCAGTAAAAAATTCTCAACATTGCTCCACAAAGCTCAGCCTTGGCTCTAAACCAAACCAATTTTAAAGGACAGCTTAACCTCATACAGAAGAATTAATGCTTGCTTTACTGGCTTTACCATCCACCTTCCACAGACATATCTCTACATATTAAGTATGAAAGACTGAGTAATTTGGCTACAAAGCAAACATGATTATTTTCATTTTGCAATAATGCAATTTGCAGCTCCAGGATTCTTTCTTATATTTCCCTCTTTGGTTTTTTATCAATATAAACATGGACAACATCCATCCTTATATCCATCCTTCTTTGGAAGGAGACAGATTTCCAGAATCTTTTGCAAAACAAAATCTTATAACAGAACCTAACAGTCACATCCTGTACAGCTGTTGACATCAAGATTTGCCTGCTCACTCTTTCTTTTAACATGGAAGCAAGGTTAGCCTACATTGATTTTGCAGTAAAAACTCTTCCCAATACAGTGGCAAATGAAAACTAACAGCAGAAGCTCGACATACAGTATCTTACCTGCCAATGGGTAATGCATTGCGTATGATCCTCTGGCTACCTCGTGTATATTCAATGTCCACTGTAATCGGGGCAGAATAAGTCATGTCTCTCAGGCGGCACTAAAAGGAGAACAGTCATGTGGTTAGATGTTGGCTTACAAGCTGAAGAGTCTCTCTTAAAACATCCCATGCTTGCCCTGTCTCCTGTAAGTCCTCACAAAGAAATCAAGCAAAATGAAGCTTGACCAAGCTCTTCATGGTACCTGGACTACGTTTGACAGAGTCTCCTGTTTAAAACAAAACCAAAAAAACCCCAAATACAATTATTGTGGTGGTTCAAAAGCAGCCAGTGGATCTGTCTTCAGAAGACAGCACTGCAGAGCATAACTTCTAAACTGTTTAATTAAACAAACAGGCCTAATCAGCAGAGCTGACACAAAGACCATACTACGCCACAGGCTCTGAGAGCAGTGCTCAGCTCAGGGACGTTTCTATATGAAGACTCTCAACAGCTGAAGAGTTGTGCTGTCATATGAAGTTTGATAGAAGGGAAACACACGAGAGTGAGAGAGACACTGCGCTACCTTATTCATAAATGAGGAAATCTCACTGTGTGGTACCGTTTCTAAAGATGACTTACAGAGGCTCACTACAGCATCACTTCCTGTAAAGATTCCCAGAATTTGTTTGCAAATTCCTCAGCAAGAGAAGCAGGACATACATATCTAGGACATTATATAGCTCAAGGCTCAATCATTTCTAATCCGATCTTTCCAGTCTGCTCTTCCCAACCTCACTCTATGACTCTGTTGCTAGCTGTTAAGGTATTGCGTATCTTCATGCAAGACAAGGTTTACTGCATTTGCTGAATACAACAAAGCAACTCACAGCAGGTCATTCGTGACCTCGCTGAGCATTCTATACCTTTGAGCTCCAGGATTATAGGTTTATCAGTATTCAGACTTGTACGTTTATGGTTCTATAGTCTTTCAGTGTATTGATTTTGCATTAATAAAAGGCAATTAGGATTGTGCTGTGCATCGAAAATGCAACTGTACGGAAAAATATGCCTCAAGAATCATTGCAAACTGGATGCTCCTCTCCACATTAAAAAGTAAACCATTTCTCCAGTAATAAAACACTGATGTGCACCAGCAGTTTTCAAGCTGTGACTTACAGGAAACTAGGTCCCATTGTGCTCCCAGCAACTTCATCGAATTCAAAAGTATCTGAGAATATTTCCATTTTCTAATTACTTTAAATTCATCTGTATGAATAGTTCATGAAACTCCCATAAGAACTGCATGAGAAGGAGAGTTAGACAGCTTCATTAGTATTACTTGGGGAAAAAAAGGCTTTGGGATTCTTTCTGTGTGCTTTGTCCACACAAGACACAGATATAAAATAAGAATTACACAGTGTAATATTCCAGCACTTGTATTTTTGTATCGCCTTCCTTGAGGTAACTTCTCCTTACATTAGACACCTAGAGGTAAAAGACAGACATGACTTGATCTGCAAGGAAACCAAGGACATAAAACCTCCCAAATTTGGTTGAAAATAGGTAAAAATACTCAGACCCTTAGAAAAATCTGATCATTTTAGGTGCCTTTGGGAAGGAATTTTATAAGCTTCTAACAGAGAAATGTAATGACATAGTCCTAAGTATCCAATCTTTTTGTTTGTTTTGTTTTTTTTTAAATTGCACCCCTGGTTTGACCTGATCAGCATCCTATTTAAGAAAATAACTATGGCCTTCACGTGTGTATAACACACTGAAAAAAAAGAGAAATGATGCACTAGCATTAAGCATCAATGAGGATATATCTGAAATGCAAGAGTAGGTTATTCTAAATTCAAGGTCAATATGCTCTATGAAGCATTTATTTTGCCCTCTTCTGCATGTACAGTCACTTCAGTTATAAAGTAGGCAAGCATTTTAATACCTGGATTCTTGGATATGAGTTGTTGGACACAAACAATTTTTTGCATGCAATTTCATTTATATATAAAAAAATTTTCCTGTTGCATTTTGTGCATGTTCATATCTACTCATTTAACCTTAGCTACACATTTGTGAGATGCATGAGCTGTCCTGTATTACATCCAATTGCACTGTTGATGGCCAAGTTACTGGCCTTACTTAAAATCTTTCCATTGAACTAAATGAGATTTGAGTCAGGTCACTGGAGACAGAAATGTGGCTATGCACAAGAGGAAGCTACTAGATGGTTTTTTGGGAGTTGTTTGTGGTTTGTTTTTTTTTTCTTTTTACAGAATTTCTCCAAAGCACAGAATGTATTTCATGATAGTCTTAAGTGTGCCACATACACTACATGAAAAAAACCTAATCCAACTTCAAGTGTTGGATTTCAAGCAAGGAAAAAAGCATCTGACGTGAACTGATTTATTAGGTTGACAACAGGCTGTATGTAGGTAAATGAGTGCAAGTTCCAAGCTCAGTTCCTGTTCTGAGGACAAAGAGTCCTTGGATATGAGATTGTCAGTACCTCTGTTGCAGTGGTATAAATCTCAAATCTCAATCCTCTCCACAGCAGCAGGAGAGGAACACTTTGTTCCTGAGCAATCTCTGAAGGGAACTGAATGGCTGTAGTTACCTGGAAGCAATCCTAAAAGGTCCAAACCTTATCTTAGTTTATGGCTTTCTTATATGTACAGAAGCTACCTTATATCCTGCCTAAAGCAACAGACTCTCTGATTTCAGTCACAGCAGCATTTGTTCTCCAACATGCATCTTTATTCCAGAAGTATACAACCCATTTGTTAACCTACACGCTTACAGCAGTGCAAAGAAGTTAAATATACTCCCCATAGGGCTAACGTTCTGCAGTTCTTATAATTTTACCAACTTCCATCTGTTTCTGCTCAAAGTTTCCATGTTTGCTCTCTGACGCAAGACTTAAACACTATGAGCAAAAAATCAGAGACATGTTCCCAAGAAGACTGGGAGAGAAAGTGAGACTGAAGTGACCTATGGTGCAGTCAGTAGCAAGGCTAATATTAAAAAGAAGTTAATAAAAACATCAAAGAACACTACACTGTAGTGTGAGGACTTCAGCTCTGTCATAAGGAGAGACACAATGTAGATTAATTAAGCAAGAGAAGTACTTTTCACTACTTTCATGGAAACCCACTCAAATACAGCTACCATGAAACACTGAATACAGCTATTCGCATGTGTCAGGAAAAAAAAAATTTAAATAATTTATTATACAACGTTTAAATCTCTGAGGCTTCTTTCTACAGCGATGGTGGCATGCATCATATCACCTAATGTAGCACGCACGTTCTCAAAATAAAGTTATATGCAGCTGCTATTCAAGACATTCCCAAGATCAAACAAACGAGACAGATGCAAACATTAATACCTCATGAGGTGATACAGGTCGTGTCACATTGAAGCTTTCTTCCACATCTGGAGTACCCACATAGATATTGAGGTACCTGTAATACAAACAGTTCCAAAATGAGCAATAAGCCAAGTATTTATCAGGCGACCTGAAGGAAGCAGAATTCTACATATACTAAAAAATGAAGTTACTTTGATGAACGTCAGTCAATTAATAATGAGCAATGACTCTTCCCAAAGTAACTCATTGTATTTGAGCTGTGTTCTAGTTAGTTAGAATTTAAATTGCACATGCAATAAACCCCAAGTTACCTTTGCAAACAGACAAAAAGAAACTCACATCTGTCACCCAAGATTACTAAACTACAGAAAAATGGTGACATAAGGTATTGTTAACAGCTGGCTATTAAGCCTGCTTCACATGATTATTCTTTAAATCTTCCCACCTTCCAGTGCTCCAAATAAGACATAAGTCATGGAGAATACTCTCTTGATTTATACCTACACAGGCGCCTATAAACATTTTATAGCCAATAACAAACCCATGAGATAGTATGCATGCTACTACTGATACAGAAATCATTTCATGCTTACTTCAAGTACCACATTGGGTCAGCATCACTTGTAACTTTTTCATTGGCCTTCATGATTTTCTTTATCTGGAGGGGGAAAAACCTTCATGATTTTTTTTATCTGGAGGGGGAAAAAAAAAAAAAAAAAATAGAATCATGTGCCTTTTCTGAGTACTAAGAGCCACTCTCTTCCCACCAAGAAAGCATACCTCTACGTTGATGAAATAGTTGAATGAGTCTATGTGCTGTTTCACAAGTCCTTTCACCTGGAAAACACATACATGCAGCAAATAAAATTAGCTTCAATAACATTAATCATACAAGGCAGAAATTAAGATATAAGCATTTATAAGTGCTTTTGGATCTGTGCTAAATTATTTCAGTTGACAAACTTCTGAGAAGTGCCTGGACGATCGGTCTGGTTCTACACTGTACACTTCCAGGTTTACACCAGAGCTCTCATTGTTCTTTGAGTCAGAAAAGTAATTCGGTAACTCTACAAAGTAAACACCCAATAGACTTTGAAATTCGTATAAACAAACAAGAGCCATTGCAAGTCAAAGTATTTTATCAGTTTGACGTTACTTTGAAATTATTTTAATCATTTATAGTATAATTAACCATGCGTGCTCCTTGAGAAAGAAGTTGTCTGCACCCTAACAAGAGCAGCTGGCATAAAGAAGAATGAGAGTGTGCTGGTTTTGGCTGGGATTGAGTTAATTTTCTTCACAGTAGCTAGTATGGGGCTATGTTTTGGATTTGCACTGAAAACAGCATTGATAATACAGGGATGTTTTCATTATTGCTGAGCAGTGCTGACACAGAGTCAAGGCCTCTTCTGCTCCTCACACCACCCCACCAGCGAGGAGGCTGGGGGTGCACAAGAAGCTGGGAGGGGACACAGGTGGGACAGCTGACCCCAACTGACCAAAGGGATATTCCACACCATATGACATCATGCTCAGCATATAAAGCTGGGGGAAGAAGAAGGAAGGGAGGGGACGTTCGGAGTGATGGCGTTTTGTCTTCCCAAGTAACCATTACGCGTGATGGAGCCCTGCTTTCCTGGAGATGGCTGAACACCTGCCTGCTGATGTGAATTTTACTTTTTTTTTTTCCCTGATTCTCTCCCCCATCCCACTGAGGGGGCGTGAGCAAGCGGTTATGTGGTGCTTAGTTGCCGGCTGGGGTTAAACCACGAGAGAGAGGGAGGGCCAATGAGACAGGGGAGATGGAACAGAAGTGGGGTGTGAAAGAGAGAAGTCAATAAGCAAGGAAACAGTCACAGGAGGGCAGGACACTCATAAGAAATCTGAGTTTGGTTTGTAGGCAGGAAAAGAGAGAACATGCCCGGGGGTAATATCACACAGAATAAACAGTACCCCATTCCCCCAGGTAATGAGTTGATATAGTACGTTTCAAGGATTTAAGTTTAAGGTGTTTAGAGCAATCAAAAGAAGGGGGATTATACTAAGTAAAAGGATCTAGAATTAAAGAAAAAAAGAAATATTTTGGCTTGAAGGAATACTAAGAGAAGCATTCATCTTGTTAATAGATTGGCATTTGCAGAAATAAAAAGTGTAACTACCCTATGGTGCTTAGTTGCCGGCTGGGGTTAAACCACGAGAGAGAGGGAGGGCCAATGAGACAGGGGAGATGGAACAGAAGTGGGGTGTGAAAGAAAGAAGTCAATAAGCGAGGAAACAGTCACAGGAGGGCAGGACACTCATAAGAAATCTGAGTTTGGTTTGTAGGCAGGAAAAGAGAGAACATGCCCGGGGGTAATATCACACAGAATAAACAGTACCCCATTCCCCCAGGTAATGAGTTGATATAGTACGTTTCAAGGATTTAAGTTTAAGGTGTTTAGAGCAATCAAAAGAAGGGGGATTATACTAAGTAAAAGGATCTAGAATTAAAGAAAAAAAGAAAGATTTTGGCTTAAAGGAATACTAAGAGAAGCATTCATCTTGTTAATAGATTGGCATTTGCAGAAATAAAAAGTGTAACTATCCTAACAGCAGTGCAAACCCCAGCCTTGAAAAGAGTGCTAGCTGATGTTGAGACACTTGCTTACATGCTCACAGAGTGCTTTAAGCTTTGAAACATCCAATGACAACTGACACATTACAAGACTTAATACAGAAAACAGATGCATTTACATAATTCGCATGACAGGCAACAGTTCGTTCTGAAATTATTAGAAAGAAATGGGAAGCTTAGAATGACAAATCCAGCTGCTCAGCAAAGCCTCCATGGGTTAAGACAAAGGAGGAATGACTCCAGAGCAAAATTCTTTAGATAAGAGTTTCCCTAATTTACAAAAACATTGCACATCATATGATATAGGCAAGAAAACATTATGGATTTATCAGTGTCTAGAAATCAGGCTGGTAGTTCTTTCCATTTTTTTATGAGGCGATACCAACAGCTTTATTGAAAGACAACTCCACTATAGAAACTGTAATGCACAACATCAGCTTTGTATAACTGTATCACTGCTGGCATAAATAAACCAACGTGCAACAGAAAGGCCAGACCACCATCAGCAGCCCTAGAGTAAAGGGCTCACTGGCTGGAAATAATGTGGGATGGATACACTTGGCATAAAGCACACAGTAAATTGCACCTCACAATCAGCAGCCCTCCCTCTTTCACAGTCTCAAGAATTCCGACACAGCTTTGTATAACTGTATCACTGCTGGCATAAATAAACCAACGTGCAACAGAAAGGCCAGACCACCATCAGCAGCCCTAGAGTAAAGGGCTCACTGGCTGGAAATAATGTGGGATGGATACACTTGGCATAAAGCACACAGTAAATTGCACCTCACAATCAGCAGCCCTCCCTCTTTCACAGTCTCAAGAATTCTGACATCACTAGCTCAAGCTCGTGATGAAAGTTCATGTGGTTGCTAGGAGAGACACAGAAACAGGATTCATTAGGCCCTGAAGCATCTTCACAGCCCTGCACCACAGTGAAAACATGCACAACCTGTAACTGACTTTTGAACTTTGTTTTCCTGCCAGGATCAAACACTCAAGGGTGCAACAAAAAGAGAAGTGCAGGTATTGAAACTGGGAAGGAAAGGAATTAGCAAAGTGAGGCTGAAAAGAACCTTGCTGAAGCGAGCAACATTTCCGAAGACTGATGATGAGTGCAGAGGTGGCTGCAGTTCCCTGAAGGTACCTATGCGCATCACAGACTTTACCTGCCATCTTTATGATTCAATTTTCATTACTGCCTTTCTCCTTCCCCACTTCCAACTGTTTGTTAGTCCTGTTATTACATCCAGTGGCATTTTATATAGAACTGTGCCTTCAACTAATACCAGACTATATGAGTAGCACTGAAATTAAGGCACTAGTAATCTTTAAGTTCAGTCAAGCTCTGACTTCATGAGGGAAGATACACATATATTCAAGCCTTTGCGGAACCCCCATCTGTGGTTACATGCTTCCTATGACAAACACAACTACAAACCTAACACCACAGTCTTATATTAAGACCATGAATAGGGTCTTCGAGTGTCAGTAAAACAGTAAAATAATCTGGAAACAGTACACATATACATTGTTCATTGAGAATAGCCATAAAAAAATGCAAACCTCTGAAAGGATGCCTCCACAAATTAATCCGTAAATTAATCAAGAAACCAATCTATGTAACAAATTTAGCCATAATTGCATGGAACCAAAAAAAAATATAACTGCAAAATCCACGCAGAAGGCGAGTACAGGTATTCCGGGAAACAGCAAAAGCTAGAAGAGGGGAATGTAAAGTTAGAAAGGAGATGAAGTATTCATGCCATGAAATGAGTGCATAGCACTAACCTTTAGAAAGGCTGGAAGAAGTCTCCATTTTTCCTGAAAACAAAAAACAGTTTGAAATATCTTTCCAAAGAGTGACATCTAAGATGACTGAGCTTTTTTGTTTGTTTTTTTATTATTATTTTTAAACAGTAACATTATTTAAAATCAGATCCATTTAGAAAAAAAAGACTGTCCAAAGCCAACCTAGATGAGGGAGATGACTTGGATCATCTTAGTAAGCCGTATGTACTATGCAGTATTTTACTCAAGATGCAACGGGACACTGTCTTTTCTAAAAGCAACTTAGGTGAGAATATATATTTCTTAGAAAATTCTCTACTACCATGTCCTCATTCAAGAACAACTAACTTTTTTTTTGTCCTGGTAACACTATAAATTATATTCCTAGCAAGAGAAGACTTGCTACAACTTTTACTTTACAAAGTACATGCAAGAATCTCAGTCCTGGGAGCAGCACCTGCAGACATGAGTCTCTGTAAAACCTACCAGCACCCTAACTCCTACAAAGATTTAGCAAAACTATCTAAAGTACTGGCAAGTGTAAGTATATCAAGGTTCCTACAAACTTTTCCCCATTTCTATTCTTCGATGATCACAGGGAACATCACCTTACATCAGCCCCACCTTCTGCCCCCATGGCATGGGGAGTCCACCCCAGATTTGGGATGAGAGATGCAGGTGGAGGGCAAAAGTGAGGAGGACCAGACAGCATAGAATGAGGCTGCATCACTTAGCTCTGGAAGAGCGTATACTATAATATTCACAGAGCATCAGCACCCCATAATTTTAGTTTGACATTCAGCATTTAGAAGTACACAGCAATGCTGTAGCTGTGGTGTAATGTTGTGCCTCACGGTGCAGGAGCACGTTAGAGGAATTCATGGCAAAACACAGCACGAGGCTCTTGGGCTCCATTTCTGACGCGCTCCTTCTATGCAAAAAGCCCAGTCCAGCCAAAGAGACCTGAAACACGGCCTTCACTTCCTCCCTCTCCCCACGCGAGGCAATCAGCAAACTTCACAGGCCCCGCCGCTGAGGGCAGAAACCTCTTTGCTCGCGTTTGCAGGATACAGGCCGGGCAAACGCAGGGGATGGAGACCGCACCTCAGGAGGCCGAGCTCAGGCTCACGAGGAACAGCCCGCGGGCGGCGCGGGGCGGGGCGGGGCGGGGCAGAGACCCCCCTCGCCGACAGGCGCCGCGCATGCGCTGTAGACCCCCGCCGCCGCCCACCTGCACAGGCAGGTGGGGAACTCTGCGCATGCGCGCAGAGAGGCGGGCCCCCGCCCCCTCCCCCCCCCCCCCCCCCCCCCC
>NW_008795046.1:294228-295343 GCF_000699145.1 Aptenodytes forsteri | reverse complement strand
GCCGACGGGGGGGGACCCGCGGTGTAGCAGCTAAACGCGTCCTCCCGCCGCACCGGCGCGGCGCCCGAAGGTTCCGGGCCCACGGAGCCCTGGTGGGAGTGAGCGCGGAGACACGCACACGAAAAGGAGGCGAAGGCCGGGCGCTTTGCTAAGGGCGGCCAGGGCTCTCCAGACCACCCCCTCCTAATGCCCTGGCTCCTCGCAGGGGACTTTAATACCTTTCAGCGTTTGGGGGTTCCCCCCCTGAATCCTTGAGCTGAATCCTCTACCCCTGCCGCAATAACCCGGCCCCGCCGTCCGCCTCACCGCCCTCCAGCGCCGGCGGCTGAAGGCCCGGGAGCAGGCAGGCGGCGGCGACAGAGGCCGGCACAGAGCAGTTCGGGTAGAAACCGATTTTTTACATTTTTTAGCATGCAAAGCAACGTGGACCATAAGCTTTCAGCATTATTACTGTCCTTTTCCGGTCTTGGTGTTGAATGCTGCAGCTGGATCACCTACAAATTGACTTCTTTTTTCTTTGCAAGTGTCGGTGCTATAGGAACACCAAAGTCCCAGTCAAATAGGGGACTACTCATCCTCCCCAGCTTAAGATTAAACAAGAAACGTTAGTGATCTTTGCAAATTCCTGTAGCGGCAAGTTTTTGCCAGTTCACATATAATAATTGCTAAGTACGTTTTAAAAGCAGAGTGTGAAAACTGTACTTACACACGCATCTGCTCTGACTCAGATTCTGCATGAATAAACTTCACTGAGTTTGGTCTGGGCTCCACGCGTCCTGGACATGAACGCCTAGGTTAAACATGAGAGTAGCAACATTTTAGATCACTTCCATTCAGTTTCCTGCCGAAATTGGACAGTCAGCCTGGAGAGTTTAATACACGACAATCCTACAACATCCTAGACAGCGCTCCATCTAACTAACTACGTGCTCACCAAGCAACTGTTTCAGTCCAATGACCCATTACCCTGCAACCTGGTCTGTTAGCCACAGTTAGTCTGTCGGAAATCGTAGAATCATAGAATAGTTTGGGTTGGAAGGGACCTCTAAAGGTCATCTAGTCCACCCCCCTGCCGTGGGCAGGGACATCTTCAACTAAATCAGGTTGCTCAGAGC
>NW_008795046.1:289717-292399 GCF_000699145.1 Aptenodytes forsteri | reverse complement strand
AAGAGGCCAAAGTCTGCTCTCCTGAAGTCCAGGGTAGTGAGCTTGCTGTTTGCCCTCCTTGGTGCCCTAAGGATCTTGAACTCCATCATTTCATGGTCACTGCAGCCCAGGCTGCTCTTGAGCTTCACATTCCTCACCAGCCCCTCCTGGTTGGTGAGAACAAGGTCCAGCACAGCACCTCTCCTCATTGGCTCCTCTACCACTTGGAGAAGGAAGTTACCATCGATGCATTCCAGGAACCTCTTTGATTGCTTATGCCCTGCCATGTTGCCCCTCCAACAGATATCGGGGTGGTTGAAGTCTCCCATGAAGACCAGGGCTTGTGAGCGTAAGGCTGCTCCTATCTGTCTATAGTCATGATTATTTCCACAATAGAAAACTATAATAAATTAAAAGTGGAAGTTAGAGGATTAAGAGTTCCTTCTTAGCTTTCTAAACCAAGCACCCATGGTTAAGTTGGTTAAGTTCTTTGCCCTTTTTTTTTAATTATCACTTACAGGAAACCTAAGCTCTATCAGACAGCACAAGCTTTCAGCCATAAGTTTGCTCCAAAATGTTGGTTCCTACTGCATAACACAAAAAAAAAAAAAAAGAAAAAAAGAAAAAAAGGAGTTTACTAGAATCAAATTTTTCTGATTTTACAGATTTAAAAATTCAGTACTATGTGCTTTTCAGGAATTCTTTAGTGTAACTTTGCCTTGGGGCTATTGTAAATTGTTCAGAGAGGGATTAAAATAAAAATCAGGGATTACAAAAGATCAAAATCCAGACATGACTGAGTGCCAGTCATTTCTTTACTGAAAGAGTGGTTAAGCATTGGAACAGGCTGCCCAGGGAAGTGGTTGAGTCCCCATCCCTGCAGGTATTTAAAAGACGTGTAGATGAGGCGCTTAGGGACATGGTTTAGTGGGCATGGTGGTGTTGGGTTGACGGTTGGACTCAATGATCTTAGAGGTCTTTTCCAACCTTAATGATTCTATGATTTTATAAATAATAGAAGTTCAGGAAACATCATGTTTTCAGCATTTTCTCAGCACGTTTGACCCAGGCACATGCAGTACAGCTAGCACTTCAAGACTGGTTGAATTCTGCAGTTATTCTGCATAATGCTACTAAAAGGGGAGCAATATGGAGCCATCAGTCACCTTTAATTAAAAATCATAGAAAGAAAAAAGAATGTCCATTAGCTACATGTTGTCCAATTCTCCTGCAACCAAAAAACTTTTAACAGTGCCAGATTCTGGGCAAGGTGTTCCACAGCTTATCTAGACATTGTTGTGAATAAAACAGTTCAGTTGTTTAAAGCTGACCACCTTTCTTTGATGCTCCTTGTTCTTGTAGCCAAAAAGACAGCAAACAACTACTTACTCTTCTGTCTTTATTGCCACTCACCACTCTGGAGATCTGGCACAGCCCTCCCCCCCAACATCTTCCAGTCCGGAGACTCCTATCTATTTAGTCATTCCCAGGAGCGGAGCTATGATCAGGTATACAAATTACCTTTGTGGTGGGTTGACCCTGGCTGGACGCTAGATGCCCACCAAGCTGCTCTATCCCTCCCCCTCCTCAGCTGGACAGGGGAGAGAAAATATAATGAAAGGCTCATGGGTCAAGATAAGGACAGTGTCCTAGTTTCGGCAGGGATAGAGTTAATTTCCTTCCTAGTAGCTGGTACAGTGCTGTGTTTTGGATTTAGGATGAGAACAAAGTTGATAACGCACCGATGTTTTAGTTGTTGCTAGGTAATGCTTACACTAGCCAAGGACTTTTCAGTTTCCCATGCTCTACCGACTGAGAAGGCTGGAGGTGCACAAGCAGCTAGTTTTTCTCACTTGTGCTCTTCCAATTCTCTCCCCCATCCCACCGGGGGGGGAGTGAGCGAGCGGCTGCATGGTGCTCAGTTGCCGGCTGAGGTTAAACCACGACAGGACAGGGAGATCACTCGCCAATTACCGTCACGGGCAAAACAAACTCAACTTGGGGAAATAAATTTAATTTACTGCCAGTCAAATCAGAGTAGGGTAATGAGAAATAAAAACTAAGACACCCACCCCTCCCTTCTTCCCGGGCTCAGCTTTACTCCCGAATTCTCTACCTCCTCCCCCAGCAGGGGCGCAGGGGGACAGGGAATGGGGGTTGCGGTCAGTTCATCACGTGTCTCTGCTGCTCCTTCCTCCTCAGGGGGAGAACTCCTCACACTCTTCCCCTGCTCCGGCGCGGGGTCCCTCCCACGGGAGACAGTTCTCCATGAACTTCTCCAACATGAGTCCTTCCTGTGGGCTACAGTTCTTCACAAACTGCTCCAGCGTGGGTGCTTTCCACAGGATGAAGTCCTTCGGGAACAGACTGCTCCAGCGTGGGTCCCCCATGGGGTTACAAGTCCTGCCAACAAATCTGCTCCAGTATGGGCTCCTCTCTCCATGGGGCCACAGGTCCTGCCAGGAGCCTGCTCTGGCATGGGCTTCCCACAAGGTCACAGCCTCCTTTGGGCACATGCACCTGCTCCAGCATGGGGTCCTCCATGGGCTGCAGGTGCATATCTGCTCCACCATGAACCTCCATGCCCTGCAGGGGGGACAGCCTGCCTCACCATGGTCATCACCACAGGCTGCAGGGGAATCTCCGCTCTGGGGCCTGGAGCACCTCCTCCCCCTCCTTCTTCACTGACCTTGGTGTCTGCAG
>NW_008795046.1:273482-289607 GCF_000699145.1 Aptenodytes forsteri | reverse complement strand
TTTCCCCCTTCTTAAATATGTTATCCCAGAGGTGCTACCACCGTCACTGATTGGCTCGGCCTTGGCCAGCAGTGGGTCCGTCTCGGAGACAGCTGACATTGGCTCTATCAAACATGGGGGAAGCTTCTAGCAGCTTTTCCAGAAGCCACCCCTATAGCCCCTCCACTACCAAAACCTTGCCACACAAACCCAATACAACCTTCTTCCAAGGAGTCAGATGGCTCCAAACAGCAAGTGGCTGTTTTGACTGTTATTTGTGCAGCTCAATTAAAGTCACTTCTCTACACTCCAGCTACAACTGAGAAGTTACAGAAAAAGAAGAGTCACAACGTATTATTAGCGCATTTATCTTCAGCATTTAACAATGCATTACATTTAAGAAAGTTTGCATAAATGACTTTTCACCACCAGTGGTATCACAAACAAAATTTAATGCATACAAAACCTCAAATATTTGTATTTCAACAAAGCAAGCTGCTACAGAATGGCATCTTGTTTCACAAGGACAACTTCAGAGTAGAGGCAAGTGCATTTCAGCCACGGTAGCGTAAACAGCATGCAACACATGACATTAAACAGATGCAACGTCCATGTTTGAAACATTAAATAAAAATTAAGATACATTAAACAATCACTCAAAACATAGGCCATGCTATAAAATGCCCTTTGCAAGTCACCTTAATCACCAAAAAACCCCAATGAATCCTCATTTTTTGAGTATTTACTGGTAAAAACTAGTATGACAGCTGCGCCAGTACATTAAAGATCTATCGTTTGATATTATTTTTACAATAGAATGCATATAAAGTATGATAAAAAGTTCATAATCATGTTATAAATCATCTCCAAATGTTCATAAAATCCTCTTTTGGCTGAAGCTCAAAATAGTTCAGGTATTTCTAAAGATGTAGCAAATCACTAAGATTTCATTCCCCATAATTGCTTTTGAAATGCATTCTTCTCTTGATTTTGAATTGCATATCAAAATTTCATATTCATCTGAGCAAGCCTGTTTTACCTAGTGGCACAATTGCTATATTCTAAGAGTTTCTTTCCCTCAGGTTTTTCAGGCTTCAGGAAACAGTTCCCTTTAAAATATGTATTCATCTTTATTTTGTGCAATGTTTTTACAAGGAATAGAGCAGAAGTGCACTAGAGAAATTTCTTTTCCAAAAAGGCATTTTGAAAGAAGTTTTTCTTGTCATGTACCCGTGGCCAAAGTCCTTGGACACTGAGGAACAACTGACTAGAAGTCCTTTCCCTTACTAAAAAAAAGTACACAATTCTGTAAAAATGGACTACAAATCCACAGTGATAATAATGCCCAGTTTTTTAGACCTTTATGATCGACATAGTAATGTACATACACAATTTGTGTGACACATTAAGCTTTTACGGGCAATTGTCTCTTCATAAAAAATAGATTGTAATATAAAATACTAAAAACAAGCAATATAACTTGTACCACATGGAGGTTTTTTTTATATGGTAATAGATTAAAAGATCACTTTCAAGTAAATTATGATTCAATTTCAAAGACCAGAACATGTCTATATATGTATTCCAGCAGTATCTATTCCCAGTAATCTGAAATATGCAAAATAAAGCCTGTGTAAACATACAGAAGTTTACTTCCACATTTCTCAATTTCAAGCCTATTCATTTTCTGTATGCAAGATTCCTGATGCCTTAAATGGAAACTAAGTATTGGGGCTTATTCCAAAGGAATTTGAAGAAAACTGCAGTATTTCTCACAGACTCAGTGAAAGTGAATCTAATCACATTTTCAAGAATGACTAATCATTTGGGTTCTTGCTTTCAGACCCAAGAATGTGTTTTGAAAAGCTTATGCCCTCATCCAACAGAATATAGAAGGGGAAGTTGCTCTGTGGTACTCTGTAAGGTCACTCTCAAGTGCTGTTGGGAATAAAGGTCAGAAAGACCTAACTTAAAAATACTTAACATCCATTAAGATCAAAGATCAGTACATACACGTTAGAGATTAGATTTAAGATCTGCATGACCTCCACTGGATAAACAGAATGCTTATAAACATTATATACAGAAATTTACTCCACCTGCCACCAACATCATGTTTCTTTAGGAGTTTATCATTAATCTCAATTAGAGTAGGAATCATTCAGAACTTCTCAACTGTAAGTGGTGAATGCTTCTTCTGTAACTGCTATACTCCAAACAGCCTGCAATACTGGCATTCCTTAACATAACAGAGGCTAAGTTCTGGTTCCAGTAATTGCAGGAGTACCAGAACTTGGCCTAGTATGAACCTCGTTTTGGTTACAAAAGCAGTTTTGCTATACTTTTTTGCTTCAAAGTCTTTTCAGAAATATAATTGTTTTATTAGATGTTGCTCTACAAAAATACAATGTAAGCATAGTACATTTTATCTACAATTGCTTTGTCATTTCATAATTGCATTGCTATATGTAAATATATTTAAGTTGAAAAATAACATTATGTTTTAATGGTGGCAAAACAGTAAGTACTTTGCCAGCTCTTTCCCACTGCAAATCATAATAAATGCTTGCCTTGAAAACTAGCAATTCCCCGGCTATTACAAGTGACACAATCCATTAAACAAATTTAGTCTATTAAGATACGTATGTCCTCGAAATTAATTTCTTTCCAGTGAATTTCAGAAACTATCTGCATACATTTTACAAGATCTCTCTCATTAATAGTCACTGGAGTGGGCTGTTCTTAGTGGGGAAGTCAGATCACTGTCCTGGAAGGTAAAAAAGGGGTACAGAAATAGGTCATTTTTTTTAATTGATAGGTGTTTCTGTTTCTGCTTTCCCCATTGGTGCCTCAGGAAAAAGTAGTTTTCTAAGTATGTTTGCATAGAATGGTCCATACACTTGTTTATTAAAGTTTACAATGCTCGCATACTGAGATCCAACAAACTCCATCTCTGTCTGAATCACAGAAAGGCCTCCTGGCATAGTAGGCATACACTTCTGAAAACTCGGAAGAGCAAGCAAGCTTCTCATGAAGAACTGGATTCGTTTGTCTGAAATGGAATATGAAGTGTGCTCAGAACAAATGTAAACCCAAGATGAAGCCATACTCACTCTGTAAGCACCCTGCACATCAGCACAGCAAAAAAAAAAATCCAACAATGTAGGTAACAACTCTTTCCTAAGCCCGTGCTGCAGTGGGAAACAATACTGAAAACTTCTTAAAGTTGGCTCCTGCAAGGTGGACACAGCATAAACCGGCTACAAGAAGTTACAGCACCTAATATGAAGTAGACTCAGAGAAAAAAAACACTAGGTGTAAACCCAGAACTGGCAGAAGGGAGACTGAATAGGCATTTAGTTTTTCTAAATTCTTCTCCAAAATACTGGCACGTCTAGGCTTGTTTGTACAGACACTTTTAAAGTTATTTCTAGCTGCGACTACCATGCTCTGCAGCATACCAAGAACACCATCTATAGGTAAACAACATCTCCTTACTCCTAGTTGACCCAGTATTTTACTGCAGTAAGAAAGTGCTTTTAAAAAATAATAGACAGCTGATTAAGCTTGCTGGGAGTAAGTTTATATACAGGCACACACAATAAGACAATTATGTATTATCTTACTAACCAATCAAGGAACTGACAGGATTATTCTCCTCAACAATATGAGCGATTTGACCCATTAAATTACTCTGCGTTTCTTCATTAAGAGTGGGAAGACCTCTTTCAGTTAGAGACCTGTTCACTTTGCTGCAAACCTGGACACCAATAGCATTCAGAGCCTCCTTCAAATCAAAAGTTCTGGAAGAAAGAAATAGAAAAGCATTAACTTTTGCAGTTTCTGTAGCATAAAGGTAAGGTGACCTCACTTGTCTCCTTTCCCTTTTACTTTCAACCTGCTCTCTGCAATGAGAGAATTTAGAAAAGTTATCTTTTGCAGATTTATGTACATGCACAGATACAGGACAAATCCCCATGTGGAAGATAAAATAAGGACCTAATTGTGATTCAAACAGGAAAAATAATTTCAAGTGTGCAGCAGTGACACCAGTTCATTTTGCCCTCATGCTTAGGTGTTTTCCTGGGCCACATGCATAGCATTTCATGAGAAAAAGCAGAGTGGAAAACTATTTTATGAGACACTTTCAGATCACATCAGACTTGCTGGTAGTGCAAGTGGCAGCAGAAATAGGCAGCTAAATAGCTTAAACTACACAGACGTTTGAAGCAACTGGCAAGACAATTTAGTGAATGTATTGCCACAGCCTCTCCAGTATTAGGAGCGTATGAATGAACTTTAGTACTAGGCTCCAAATTCTGTAGACTAACATCAAGATTAAGATTTCATTAAAATATAACCTTGAGAACATGTGCCTAACATACAGTGGACTTATATTGTAAAGGGAATATAGATATAGATGATTAAAATTTGGTATCTTCCTATTATTAACAAGCACTGGCTATGACATTTGAATTGTTTCCAAGAGTTTTCAGATCCACCTGTATTTCCTGTTAAAAAAATATGAAGAGTGATAAAAACAAGGCCTTACTTCTTGTTCATGCCTTCAAGAAGAGGAACAGAGATCCTTTTCAGTTGGTCAGCAAAATCAGGCACATCTACAATTGCTGCACCCACCATATTGTTTGTTATGAGACAAACACAAGCTATGATTTTTAATTGATTGAGCTTTTCTCTCAACTCCTGAAGACGAACTTCATCTGTTATTAGAGTCTAGAATTGAAACAATAATACTAATTTAGGAATACAGAGGGAGAGAGGCAGGGAAAAGGACAGATACAGGATGTAGTCATGAAGCATTAATATTTTTAATCACAAATATGCAAAGTCCAAAGAGACAGCAGCCGAAATACCCTGAATATGCAGTACTGCACAAAGTGGCATTATGTACGAGTACCAGAAGTAAGCCTGTGGCAGGAAGAAAGGTAATGCCTTCAGTGCAGAGGATAACTGAGGACATGGCATCTTATTCCTCATCACTGCGGACAGAAATCTGCAACCAACAATTCAGCCCATGACGTGGAATGCTCAGGGGATCCAGAGGACACTGTAGTGATCAAGGTTACAGACAGAACAGTCTTCTGGATCCATCTGTCCTTTGAAAAATGCCATAATCTGTAACTCTAACGATGGACAGTGATGAACAACTGTGCATGACAACCACCAGTTCAACCACCAGAGCAGGTTCTACAAGTGATGCATAACATGCTACAGGCAAAAAGCCAGTTGATCATACCAAGAATGTAAGTAATTCCCACAGCAAGATGTAGCTGGAGTGACTTATTTTAGGTTAGAAACAGTTCATCCTAACCAAATCCCTCCACTGAGAAGCACAGGGGCATTAACATTCAACTGTTTGGTAGTAATTTCATAGTATGACAAACTAGATCCACCAGAGGATACCTGTGTGTAGCTCTTACTCAAAACTGTTTGAAGGAAGGTTAAGAATAAGGTGGTTTCCCTTCCGCCCACTGACCGAGAGCACTAAGAGCATCCCCATGTATTTAGAAAATTCTCTGCTAGACCACCCTAAGTATAGCTAAGGCGCTCACTGCAGATGCTAATTTTAGCCCTGGCTGATGGCCAATTTCAAATTGGCTTTACGGAAAGCTGCAGAGACCAGTAATCAGGAGTTGGAGGGAAAGACTAAACACTAATTCTTGAAGCAATAGTTTATATGCACTGAGAAAGGGTGAATATCTACCTTAGAGGGCTTCAAGTTTTTACTGATTCTGTTCTAAAGCAAGAGTGATCCCACCAATTCCTGCTGCTGTTAGGGAAACAGGATGCTAGCCAGTTCTCTCAAAGATACAGAAAGCCAAGTGCTGTCAGTACAAGGCCCAGCCTTTGACCATGGCCAAGACTGCTCTTAGGGTGGAGCTGGTGAGCTATGATTGGATAGAGGGAAAACAACCTCTACATTGTTCTCTTCTAGTTGCTGACTTGCCCATCTCGTATTTCAGAAGCTAGACTAGCATATACTCTCCAAATTCCAAATTTACTATTCAGAAATTTAAGAAGTGCAAGAGAATACTTCACCTATTGTCATCAATAGCAGGCTTATTATACTACACCAGTGTTTTCATATAGCTAGAAATCTGAAGACACTGAAATACACTTCTTACCTCTGGAATTGTTTTGCAATAATCCCATTGTAACAGTTTCAAGTAGCTGTTGTTTAGCACCAGTGTAGGACTAATAATTCGTTTAGAACTACTATCAGCACCAGGGGATGATGAAGACTCATCAGAAACAGATGACAGTTCATCTTCTACTGATTCCTTTATCCATTCTGTTGTGAGATCCAGGGCACCTAAGCATTGCAAATCAGCACAGATTTACTGCATGCTTTCATCAAAATAAGTACTAGCTTGAGGAAGAGAATTGTATACATAAGCAAGAATATTGAACTTCTGAAGACTAAACAAACATAGTGGACAGCTGAGTCTTTACACATGTAAATTCTCCCCCTCACTTTTTTCCACTGATCATCTTCCATTAATATTCTAGCTAGCTTGTACAAACGCAACAACAAATCGTTGCAAGCACTCCAGATTACAGATAAACATACTTTATAGCAAGTTAAGCAATTGCCCATTGGTAGCTTGCTTGTCAAAGACTTTTTGCATTAGTTAGATCCAGACAAGAAATTGAAGTTTTCCTCCAAATTAACTGCAATTGATAGATTTTATAGCATGTCTTTAAATAGTCTGATTTTTAAGGAAGAGATTTTATAGCATGTTTTTAAATAGTCTGTTTTTTAAGGAAATGTTTAAGTGAAATATAGCATGATACCTACTTGGTGTTTCTTCAAGAATTTCCTGGAATTTTGTTCTTTCATAGTCCACCAAATTACGCTGAAGATATGGCCTAAGGTTTTGAATTGTGTAATTAGCCATATCCACTTTCATCAGGTCCAAAACACGGAATATTTGCCTGAAAGGAGGAGTTTAAAATTTGACAATTACAATAGTCTATTGATTTTAACCAGCACATGTGAGGTACACCTACATTAGCACTTTGATTTCAATTCTGGGAGAAGTAAACTCCTTTGTTGGTATTTCAGTGTAACAGATATGTCACCTATCTTCCAGGATACTTGAAGGAGTATTGTATATAAGGCTTGGTGTAAGTTACAGAGAACGAGAAAAATATGTAGCATCACTAAATGCTACAACCCTGTAACAGAAAGAGAAGGGTTTTCAAGAACTGCATCAATCAGTACATTTCAGCCTGAATGAACAGATTTTAACTTTTTAGTCACTAATTGCACCAAGAGAAACAATCCTTCTGACCCAGTTGCTTTGGTCCCTGTATATGATCCAAGTTGCAATAAAACAGCAGAACAATAACTACCATTTACTCTTAATATTTCAGTGTACCTAAGGAGCAGTAAACTGGTTTCTGCCCTTTTATGCAAGTGTTTTACTCAAGTTCAAGTAATAAGATCTTTACTAAAGAGATTTTAAATCCAAAATCTGGCCTCCTAGAAGAAGCATGCAATAAACAGTTCAAGAAGGAACAGTACAAGTGTGCTGCTTAAATTTTGTAAGGATGAACAAGACTGAAAAAGCAGTCTCCAAAACACAGATTATTGCAAGAGTGCTTTTTTTGTTGTTCAGTAGCTTAGATATTCAGAGCTGGTAGTGTTTGATCTAGGCATTCTATCTATTTCATTAAAAAGTAAGATACACATAATATTCTGGTCAGTGTGTCACAGCTCCTCCCCTTTAATGCTCCTGTATAAAAATCAAGTTTTCCTATAGTTTGCAAACAGGTATTATGTAAACTGACACAATTTAAGACTTCTTTAAGACTTTACCCCCTTCTTCCACTGTACTTTTTCAGAAAAAGAGGTTTTTCCTCTAAAAAAAAAAGAAAACCGCCCAAATACCAACCTCAGTAATTCTACGATATTGTCAGTTGCTTTTAACTGTTTTATATCGTTGTCTCTTACTGGAGCACATAACTTTCCCATAGTGTTGATGATATAGTTAGCTAGCCCATGAATATCAACAGCATTATGTTCTGCCTGCTGTCTTATAAGATCTGTATCTAGAACTTCACAAATTTGATTTTGAATCCTGTTTGCTCCAGGAGTGAGGAAGGAAAGAAGAATCTAAAGTTGGGGGGGAAAAAAAAAAGGAAAATCTTATCAATAAAACCAAACCACTTAGTAAACACATTGAAGTAAGATTTCAATATTAATGTCAAGTGTATTTAGCTGACTGGCTATAACAAGACACGTTAAGACTGAACATTATCTAAGGTAGCAGGAAAAAAGGACGGTTAAAAGGATCACAGTACAGTTCTGCAAAAATGCTCAAAGTCAGTAAACCAGAAAGCATGTCAACAATGAGACTCTTTCAAAAACTGGGAGGCTGCCCTGTAAAACAAACATTTACTAACTTAAAATTTTGAAAGACTTAGTATTGTGCCAAGATTGAAGGTTTGTATGGTCCCTTGTGCGATGATCATAAGCAATAAATTCTACACAGGCAGGCGCAGTCACATTTATACTCCTGTTCATGCCCTAAGATCACAGTATGTTGCTGGAAAGAGGCTAGTAGAGATGTGAAGCTTTGAGGGAAGAGCTGACTTGCAACTAACCATCATGCAATGAAAGCTGAGTGGACATGCCGCTGTGCATTCATGGCCATATTCACGGTTAATATAAATATACTATAAATAGACACCTATTTGCAGTTCTGAATAATCACGGTTTCATCTTAAAAGAAAGAACTCGAAGGTGTTGGCTTGACTGAGTTAGCAGACCCTTCAGTGAAATAAGAGACCTAATCTGACAAAACAATATTGGGATGCAGGGGAGAAGGAACATTACCTCTTTAATTTCCTCAAAGAGCTTGATAGCATGTTCATATTCTGGAGGATCTTCATTCAGTTCTGATTCCAAGTGATCCCAAAATGCCTTGTGTACAATTTGTTTCACCGTGCCTGCAAAGCTGTGGAATAAGTCAATTAGATACGGAAAAGACTCCCAACTAGCTTTCATCCTTGGTAAAAGTGTTTTAGATTAGCCTGATCACTTGTTGGGAAACACACACCACCTCACCAGCTATTGTGCCCTGCAACCATATCTATCTTGGTCTGTGGATCATCAGCTCCCAAAACATGGTCTCAACTTGACAAGTCTTTCCTAAGACACCTGCATTTTATAAAGTGGTGCTGGCAATTCAGACGTAGGTAAAGAGATATTACCTTTCCTTTTTCCTTACTGAATTTGTATTCATTCTCCTAACCTGGTATGTTATGTACTAAGCTTTCTCAAAAACTATTCTGTCATATAACCAATTAACAGTTAAGGGACTTGTGCAATTAAAGACCTGTTTGTTGTTTACTTAAGTTCTCAAAGTAAAGACCAGGGTCATTTTCGACACGTCTGTAAGCAAGAACATTTTAGCTACCTACATTAGGGAAGTTATTTCTCACTTCCTCTGGATCTCCAGGTATTTTTGCATCTCTTCTGGTGCTAGTATTAGAGCTATGTTCATGATGAGCTCTATCTTCTTACCACTATGGCACCAATGAGCTACTACATACAACTGCACAGAAGACCACCATCTCATCTTTTCCACAGGGCTTGGAACTGCGCAGAACCAACCGATACTCATCTTCACAATGGGCATTCATATTGCATTAGCCTTTTATCTTCCACATGACATTTAAGACAGAGCAATGTGCTCCAAGACAGTGTATCAACTCAGCTGGACTGCAACACTTGTTCCAAGCAAGATAGCTTTGACAGTGACTCCTGGAGGTGCAGGATAAAAATCTATAGCCTTCCAAGATATTTTGGTTTGGGTTTTTGTTTTGGGTTTTTTTTTTTGTTTTTTTTTTTTTTTTAATTTGCTGCTCTATTTCATTTCTCCTCTCTTCCCAACCCCAGTGATGCTTTTTGCAAAATTCAGGCTCTTACCTGTTCTGTGGGAAGTCTTCATGTTTTATGCAAAAATTTGCATTGACAGCAATTTCATGAGCTAGAGTCAAGTCTGTCAAATTTCTTGCAGCTGCCATCAGTTCATCAAATGTAATAATCTTGGGAGGGCTTGCTGCTGGAACAAATAGGATCAATTCAAGCCAAATATGTATAGTTGATAAGTGCAATTGAAACTACAAAAATTTGGAAATTTTACTGCTTGCTAATTGGACTCTAGTACTCTAGAAGAAACAACCTAGGATTACCAGGTCTTTATATCTTCTTAAAACACTAACTCAGGAAACTCCCAGCTTATCAGGGGTGTGTGTGGGTAATACCACACAAGCCTCGTAACATTTTAAGGAGCAATTTCATATTTCTGCATCTTAACTAAGATATCTTTTTTCCTTTAAAACAGGATCTTGCATTCCACAGATTTCCTATTGACTGTTCTATAAAATCCACCAGACCAAAAGCATGGGCAATAACAGATACCAGATGTCTATTATAATTCTGAGCACATAATGGCTATATTGTGGTTTTATTGCCTGTAGGGAAGGTCCTGAAGTTACTGACTTGAGAACCCCCCACTTACGTTCCATAGCAGATGCATAAGTTACACTCCCTTTTTACAAGTTAGTATTAACAACGTAACAGAAACTCTGCATTGGAAAGAAGAGTAAACTCCCGAAGTTTCTAAACCCCCAAATTCTGTCATTTAATTTAGTATTTGGTATTAAGCCTTTGAAGACTGAGACAAAGAGCCAACTGCCAATTGCAGCTCCACTAACAAGCTTGTTTTAATGTAAGACTTCACTTACCTAGACACTAAAAAGTATGCGTTGTCTGAGACAGCTTACAGACATGAAGATGAAGCACATCTTAACGAAGGTTTTATTTATCATTACTCAAAATACCTTCCTTGTGCAAATGTGTGTTTTCTGTTTGATCCTAATACTTATGAAAGAAAAAATGTGAACTCCAGATTAATTTCATGTAACTTGATGTAATATTATAAATCTGTAACTTACAGATTTAATTTTTAAGTGTATGGCGCAAACAGAAGAAACCCACCCTTTGCACAAAGATGTATCTGGTTGAGTGGGAGACTGCTACCAACGTCAAGATTAGCTCAAGATTAGGATGTCCATGGTGGCACACTTTTCTTACACTTTCTGAAGGGAAGGAGTGCACAGGGAGACCCCCACGGATACAGCTGTTGGTGGTGTTCCACACACAAGGAGATGCACTGCTTCATAGCAGACAGAAAGCCATGCCTTTCTCTTAATACTCTTAAACAGAGACTCAGAATCCCAGGTTCTACCCATGACAGCAAAGAGAAATGAGATAAATTAGCCTTATCTGTCTATGCACAATGCAGGTAAGGTTGAAATAGGCTTACACGCTGGGGAACTGGGTTTGCTTGAAGAATCACTGTTAAAGCTCTGTCTTGAATATTCAGAGTCGCTAGAAGAAGCTGTGCTTTCAGAGAGGCGTGAAGAATCTGAATCACTGTTCTGGTCATCATTGAGAGGCATTCTGATTCACTTTAGCTGCTACAGTAAACAAGACCCGGAAAGACAAATACACTTTCCATAAAACCAGCACTTACTATTTTCTGTTTGAGTCTCAGAAGTCAGATACTGATCATTGTATCGTGAATGAAGAACAAGTAGTTGCCTTTCTTAAAAAGGTGTTACAGGAAGGATCTGGCTTGACATGCCGAATCATAAGAGTTATTAACAAACTACATCTGTTCTGCAAGAAAGTTTTGTACCTTCTGCTGTTTCATACCTTAATGGTTGTTAGGGACAGTCTGTAAATTGGTTATATTCAAAAAATGAAAGACTAGCCACAGTAACCCCTGAAGTTGCTTGTTGTCAGAATTTGGAAGTTCTCAACATCCATAAAGGCATCTCATGATCTTACCATCCCCCACCTGACTTCACCAACAAGTGCTGTTTAGCAATTAGCTTCCTTCCACAAACAGACTGCACTGAGTGTAACAACTCTGAAGCAAACGTAGTAGTTGCTGGGGGAGAACAGGCAAATAATTCAGAATACTACATTTCTGACATGGTGTAGCTAGAAATCTGGCCTGCTGCTTTAGGTGGGTCTTTGCTCAGAATCAGATCGACAATGGCATAGACCCAAGAAAATACTACTCCGAAGGGTGAGGGTAGATGGCTTTCTGTTTTAAGTCAAATGGTAACTCTAAGCCTCTAACATTACATTCAGCATACATGACAAATAACACTGAGAAGCGTCATGCTTCGTAGAGCTTCTGCCTACATAAAGAAACCACCTCCCAGGCAGATAATCTGCAACTGCAGAGAATTTGGACAGCTGCATAGTACGATAGAGTTTATTAATAGTTGTATGACAGGAAGTGAAAAATATGTTCATAATCATATTAAAATGAGAAACTGGAAGTCAGCCATAATTACTACCAAAGGAATTTGGCCCAGATACCAAAAGTAGCTGTCCACCTTTGATTACGGCCATGAAGCATTCTGTAGTAGACTTTATGAAGAGACATAGCCAACAATGCTTTAGGTCAGCAAATTTAAGTAAGATGACTTCATTTGTGATTAAATTGCATCAACTTCAGCAGGCAAAGAATACCGCACTTTGCAACTGTTGAACTTGGGAAAAGCCACTTTTGGCAGCAAAAGGAGGATCTCTGTGTGTACTTGTGTGACTCAACATATTGTTGGGTCAAGAGGTAGACAAAAGGGAGTGAGAACGAAGATTTCTTTACACTGGCACCTAGTTACAGCTTAGAGTGTTTGATTTTTTGGGTACCAGCTCACCCTGAATAGGCCTTTATAACTTGATGAGGTATTAACTGATGAGTACTCCCCTGTTAATTGAGATGATTAACACTTGTTAAGTGTGTGTTTACTCCTCCTCCCCCAAGAGGAAAGATGCATTTGAGTGCCTTATTTATGTAATGTTTTATGCTGTTTTTTGTGAAAAGAATTAATCACATCAGCAAGAACACAGCTGACAGTTTATTACCTTACTGGAGAAGCCAGTAAGAGACACTTTTGATCAGGATATAGAGGTCATGGGTTCAAGACTTACAGCATCAGTTGTGATCTGTAACATCGTAACTCTTATTAGAACAGCAATTTTACAAATTCTAACAAGCAACTGAAAACAAGCAGATATTTAAAATAGTATTGACTAAACAAGACAGAGTTGCAAGAGAACCTAGAAAACCAAAAGGCTGAGATATTTTTGACTTATTTGTCTAAGTTACAATTAGAAATGAGTCACTAGTTAATGTTATGCAAGAGACTAAAACTATTTCTTCGATTAAGATCTGTGTTACAGATCTCAAAGCTAGCGCTGACTAGAAACTAGTTGTGATGAGTAACCTACCTGTAGAACGCACTCCAGGTTCTCGATGTGGAACTGCTCACTTAAATACAGTAACCCTGCAGACCCTGCAAAGCTCGCATTACTCTCCCACTGATGCTGATCCAGAAACAATGGAACACTATTTCCAGGCTTTAATCATGTATAAACCCCCTTTATTTATATATAAATAACTAACCTCCAAAAGGTTAATGTTGCACGTGGTCCATCGAAATAATTAATTAACGTTGTTAGCAGTGTACTGGCCCAAAAGGTCTTGTAAAATCACTTGCCTAGCATGAGCACTTCAAGATGTGTCTACTGCTTCAGTCTAGGTGTTAAGGACATGGAAGAAATTAAATGACCATTAAAACCCGAAAATTCTCACACAATTTATACATCATCATTTCAAGTACTTCCTCTTAACTGCCAGTATGATAATTCCAATAAATATTCAAATTCATAAATATTCAGATTTGCAAGGTGCTCCTAACAGCAAGTACTAAACCAGCCACGGAGGCAAGCCAGCATTGTCATTTTCCACCCCAGTCTTGATTCCCAAGAAGACCAAATTTTTAAGGTAGAAATTAAAATTCTATATACATTAAGTCTTTACATACTACTCCTAGCAAAGAATCTTTTGACAACAAATACTTACATTTCAAAGAGACCCATGACATATTTTGATGTACCGAGACCATACCTGTTCCTACAATACATGCACACAGTTGCCAGTAGAGTGCTTCAGAAGGCTTAATTTAAATAAGTTTCAACAATGCAACAGGAGATGACACACTGCAAAAACACTGCAATCTGCCACAGTAAATATATTTCCTAGTAGGATGCCTCAAATGGAATGGTAAAGAAGAATGGGTGTATTCTGCAGATTCAGAACATTATTGCTAAATTCTAAGTTTAAAAGATAAACAAAGCAGCAAGCACATCAAAGTAAACATATATGAATACACAAGCAGAATCTGGATATGCCATCTACAGTTTTTAAATATGCTGCCCGACAGCTAAAAAGCTTAGAGAAAAGTAGATTCATTGAGCATATCAAAGGGAAGTACAAACCAAAAAAGGCTTTTCTAATTAGTTACAACAATACACAACTGAGTTACTTAGTCCTTTCCTTATAGCATACACTGGAAGAGCTGCTTTTCCTTATCCTTTTGTAGACAGCATAGACCTTCTCATAAATTACTAAGGGCCAAGTTCACATGCAATTTTAAGTTTAGATTAATATAATTCCCAAATAAAAATATTCAGAAAGCCCTTTAGCCTTCCAAAATCTTTGTAACTCACCCTCTTGAATAGACAATACCATCTTCTTATTTGAGTTGTTCATTAGGTACTACATATTAGGCTGTTGTTTTAATACACAGCTTAATATCCTACCTATTTTATTAAAGGGTCAGCCTGTGGTTACAACCTGCTTTACTCTTCCTGCATTTAAAAAACCCCCGATGTTTACTTTTATATTAGGTTGGACACCTTCACAGTGGGCCTCATTACACTGTTCGCTTTCTTTCAATCAGTACTATTTTGCAGGGTTTTTTTAAGGATAAACTCTAAATGGGAGACCAAGCTAAAAATATCTTCTGGATTTACAAAACCCAAGTTTCCAGTTAATTTAACAAGGAAGAACTAAATTATCATGGTTTCTGCTGCTATTTAGACAGTTTTGGATTATTCTTTCTAGTAAAGATGCAATGAATATAACACTGTAGATGCCTAAAGGCATCTTGCACTTATACAGTCACCACATCACCCGACCCGATCACTCACTTAGAACTGATCAAGACTGCAAGATCGGATTAGTTTTAGAAAACACAAACACGCTTTTTATTCCCGAAGGCTTCCTTTAAAAGTTATTTTACAAAGCACCTGGGGAAAAAAGACAGCTCAGAAGGGTTTTTTTTCCCTTCAGATACCATCTTCAAGAAAAGTTTTTCCACAGCCCTGCTTTGTTCAAGTAAGTCCCTCCATCCATGCACACACTAAGTGCTCTGTCCAGTTTTACCACTATAATATCTGAACTTCGTTTATTCCACTGGGCTTACATCCTTACTATCTTCAAGCTGGCACCGACTGAGTCTCATTTGGGCTCGAGTTTCCCTTTCACTGACTCCACCTTTATCAGCACCCACGGCACAGGAGCAGAAAAGAGCCTTTGTTAAGAGTTACGGAATTTCCTCACAGCTTATAGCCGACACTCCTCTCTTTTTAGCTTTCTAGCTCCGCAGCTCTTCCCTTTACACATAGGCTTCTCTTGATGAAGGCTTAAAAATATGTAAGAGCGAGATGAGCACGTGTCCCCCACGGTCTGTGCGCGGGACAGCCACGGGAGTTGCCCTCACCTCAGACGCTTCGGCAACGCGCTCCCCCCGGCCCGTGACGAGGGGCCGCAAGCCCTCTGAGGGGAGGCCGGGACGCCCTTCCCGACCCCCTCCCCCGCCGGCTCCCCTCAGCGCCGCGCGGGGGAGCGGCACCGCCGCCGGCGGCTCCTCCTCTTCCTCCATCTGTTTCGCTGCCTGTCTCCTCCCCCGGCCCCATGTTTTTAACAGTTACCAGAGGCAGGAGTTTGGCACTCGCCGACCAAAACAAACAGCGTTTCTAAGGACAGGCCCGGGGGGAGGAAGGGAGGAGAAGAATAGCAGGGGGAACCCTCTCTCTGCCAGCCCCAGGGAAGGCGAACGAGGCTACCCGCCTCCAAGTGTCCCGGCCTCGCGTCCCCCGGAGAGGGAGCCGGGGTGCCCTTGCTCTGCGCTGCTGGAGCGAGGCTACAGCGGGGAACGCCCGCGGCTGCGCCCGTCGGGGGGGAA
>NW_008795046.1:271571-272690 GCF_000699145.1 Aptenodytes forsteri | reverse complement strand
CCCGGCGGACAGCGGGCATTAAGAGACAGAGACAGCCAGGGAGGCACGGGACAAGGGGTGCTCTGCAGACCCAGAGTAGGGGCTGCGAAACCCACCTGCTGCAGCGGGAGCCCCACCAAGGCAACAGAGCGGAGCGCCAGCCCGCCACCTCGCAGCCACCCCCACCGCACGGGAAAGCAGCAGCTCCCGGGCCAGCTCTGACCCGGACTCACCCCGCAGTTCATCGCCTTGTACGTGCCCGGACACCCAGGCGTGTGCCGTGCGGTACGGTACCGCCGTCGGACGGCTCGGCTCGGCCGCAGCCCTGCCCCTGCTCTCCCCGGTCACTCACCGCGGCCTGGCGGCGGCGGCAGCAGCAGCTCGCCCTCCTGCGCGGCGCTCGCCGGGGCTTTACACAGCCCCCCCGGATTTATAGACCCAGCCTGGACTATTAGTGTCTTCCTTGGGCGCGTCCATCTCTGCCGGTGACAGGGGGGGCGCGCAACGTTTTCCTGCCTGCCAACGGCGAGTTAGCCCGAGGGACTTGGGTCAACCCGCGCCTATCCCCGCAGAAACAGTTTCTGTCTCCTCATTCTGCCCGGGCCTGAGCACTAAGCGGGGAAAAGTATGAGCTGACGGGGGGGGAAGACGCTTCCGCGGACTCCCCCGCGCTGAATGGGCCCTGCCAGGGGGGGAAGGCCGGGGAGAAGGGCTGGGTGGTGTTTACGGAAGAGCCGCGTCGATCCAGACTGACTCCGCCCCTTCCCCAGCGCGAGGCGGGGTCTCCGCGTTAGCCCCGCCCCGGGGCCGCCTAGGGGGATGGGGCAACACGCCAGTCCCGCAGAGGCGGGGAGAGGGGCAAAGCGGCCCTTCTCGTCAGGGGAAGAGGCAGCATCTCAGGGCGTATTTGCCTGTTTTTGTTCTCAGCGCTGCCAAGGAAGCTTTAAATAGGCCCTCACGAGCTTTCCTGCCCTGGTTTCCTTAGTCTCTCGATGGGGGGTGGTGGTGAGGCGCCCCCTCCCCCCCCCGCCATCTTGGCCCCCCACTGCCACCTCCCGCCATCTTAGCCTCAGGGGAGCCACTCAGGACTGTGCTGAGTTTAGTCACCTGCCTTGTTCATGGCTGGGGGGGGGGGGGGGG
>NW_008795046.1:271125-271507 GCF_000699145.1 Aptenodytes forsteri | reverse complement strand
GGTGTTAGGAGGCTTGCTGAGTGCCCACTGAGGAATGCAGCATGAAGCAGTACAGCACTATTATAAATGCTTGCTTAATTCTGTATTGACCTCATCCACCGGTGAGCTTCAAGCACCCACTGGGCCAACAGTACCCATCAGGGTCATCATCTCTTCCTGTCACAGGAGCTACGTGCCACCGTTGCCTCACCTACCAGGAAGCATGGAGGGCAAAACACTGGCAGTCATCTGTTGATTCCCACTGACTGGAAAAGGGGAAACATAACCCCCATTTTTAAAAAGGGAAAAAAGGAAGACCTGGGGAACTACAGGCCAGTCAGTCTCACCTCTGTGCCTGGGAAGATCATGGAACAGATCTTCCTGGAAGCTATGCTAAGGCACA
>NW_008795046.1:262522-269950 GCF_000699145.1 Aptenodytes forsteri | reverse complement strand
GGCAGGGGGGTGGACTAGATGACCTTTAGAGGTCCCTTCCAACCCAAACTATTCTATGATTCTGTGATTCTCTCTCTGAGGCAGGAGCTAACTAAATCAGCCTTGCTCGTCATGAAGACACAAAGCTCCCCTTCCTGCAAATAATCTTTAGCACGCGTGATGAACTATATGGGATAGATGTTGTGTTCGCATAGACCAAAGCCCACTGTAGGTCCTATTAACCTCTGCTATAAAAGCAAGGGCTCGAAGTAGGGAACGAAGTTCGGCTATGCAAGTGCCAAGTGCCCTTGCTTCCAGCAATGCAGAGCACCTGTCAGCCCTGCCGCTCTGAGCCCAGCCTTCAGAGACATTAAATGGGATTAAGTCCAACAGCTTAATCCGATAGCTTCCATAAAGAAGACAACGTTTTAAATAACTGTGTTTGCACTACTTTGTCGCAGTTTATGCATGTCACATGGCAATGACAATTTGAGAGAAGCTCAAAAGAGCTTTGGAGAAGACTGTGATGGCGTACAGATGGACTGCCTTGTACAGGACTGTTTTCACTTCCAAGGACATTATTTATTATTATTTTTTACATCCATTTTGGCTTAAATGCCATCTGAAAGATGGGGGAAACCTGAGTTCTGGTCTTTGCTGTGATGGCTGCTTACACCTTTTATTAATTAACCAGCTATGTCATCTAAAACTGCACGAAGAGTACTTGCAGCAAACACCAGAGCCAGTGACTCAGGGTCCGTTTTGTGTGCTGTCTGTGTGGACTGGCAATTGTGGAAACCTGTGGTGCTCAGTGGCCTAGCTTGTACAGGGTGGGAAAGGGATGCCCCAGCCTCACCAAGTAAACTAGCTTCTAAATATTTATGTAAAAGATCAGCTTTAAAGGAAAAAGTATCTCAGAGTTATCACCCTACATCACAGAGTAAGAGATGGAATTCCAGAAAGGGATGGCTTTAAAACAACTTTTTTTTTCAGCTGTAGCAGTGCCCTTCTCCCACAGCACACCAGCTATTTTGGAGCCCATTCTTAAGTACCTAGCTTGCTCTATCTATCTACCTACCTACCTACCTACCTACCTATCAATCAATCAGAGATGTGCATCTGTATATATAGCTGAGGCACCAAAGACATGCTTCAAGATTCCAGTCCAAAGGCCAAGAATGAGTTAGACACTGCAGTACTCAGCACTTAACCTCCTTTTTGGTTTCAATTCCTTCCTGATCCAGAGGCACTGAAGCTATAGGCCATTATATGGATCCTGAAGTAGATTACCTACTGTGGAGATTTTCTCCACAGAAAAACATCACTCATTTCTCATTGTCTGTGTCTTCCACAATGTCAGCCAGGAAAATAACTGTACAGCCTTTAAATTTGTTCTACTCAACTAAGAAGATCAATGTCCTTGTGTCTTACATAGGACATGCAGGTATGTGCTGGTTTTGGCTGCGATAGAGTTAATTTTCTTCACAGTAGCTAGTATGGGGCTATGTTTTGGATTTGTGCTGAAAACAGCGTTGATAATACAGGGATGTTTTCATTATTGCTGAGCAGTGCTGACACAGAGTCAAGGCCTTTTCTGCTCCTCACACCACCCCACCAGCGAGGAGGCTGGGGGTGCACAAGAAGTCGGGAGGGGACACAGCCGGGACAGCTGATCCCAACTGGCCAAAGGGATATTCCATACCATATGACACTATGCTCAGTAATAAAACTAGGGGGGAGGTTGGTGGGGGTGTGTGTCTCAGGGACTGTCTGGGCATCAGTCAGTTGGTGGTGAGCAATTGTTTTAATTTGCATCACTTGTCTTTCTTCGGTTTTATTTCTCTCTCTTTGTTATTTTTGTTTTCATTACAAGTTATTAGTATTTTATTTTATTTCAATTATTAAACTTTTTATCTCAGCCCACAAATTTTCTCACTTTTACCCGTCCGATTCTCTCCCCCCATCCCACTGGGGGGGAGTGAGTGAGCAGCTGTGTGGTGCTCAGTTGCTGTCTGGGGTTAAACCATGACAAGGTACAAATTTGGACTTTTGACTAGTGTCTCAAGTTGGCCTTAATTCTTGGCCTTTCACTACAGAAGCGCTGTTAATTGAAATGAAGGACTAGTTTGTGCTCAGCCTTTGCAGCAAGTTAGTTTGTAACCTTTCCTTACTGTTACCAGTAAAACTGGCAAAGACAATAAAGCCTACAATGAATGCACTGCTTTATTCAGCAAACAGCAACGCAGCTACTGAGTGGGTAAGACGTGCAGCTGTATTTGGCCCCGCAGGTCAGAAATGTCCCAGTATATGGCTAACTGAGGGTTAGAGTGGGAGGAGAGGGAAAGGGCAAGGCATGTTATTGTTTACACCAGGGCCCATGACAACTAAGTTAAGAACATAACTTGAAGTCACAAGATTTTTGCCCTAATCCTAATAACTGAGCCAGGCAGACTGGCTTTAGCGCTAACAGATGGATGTTAAGACTCTGGGTTGACTGAGACCATCAGGCCCAGATTTGATAATAGGCTCAAGGGTAAGACACAAAAGTGTACAAGGCAGGTGTAAGGATGCTTTCTCAGCTTGCTCTTCTGTGGAGTTTCCTGTATTTCAAGGAGAAATAAGTCTTGTGAGAGGCAAACAGGATTGCTACTTCTCCCCACCAAAGTATTCGGCTTCAAATTCAGAATATTGAAAATTCTGAGAGAAAATGGTACATCAGTAAACTCCCCAACTGCACCAGTCTGAAGTGTCTAGCTACTTTACCACCTCAGCAAATTCCTAATGCACACTCCCCTCAGCACTAGTGGTCCGTCTTTCTGTACATAGGAAATAAAGAGTTTGACCCACTGTGTCAAATACAATGAGAAGCTGTTTGTAGAGTGGTACTCTTGGTCAGAAATAGTTTGTATTGGTTCCTTGGTGAGAAAAAGCCTTAGCTAGTACATTGCTAACGTTTTCCTTGTCACTGCCAAGCTGGAGAAGAAGAAATGGTATGACAGTTACCTACGCTGCCTTACTAACTGAAACAGTTAAATTGTTGGGATGTAAAAGGGATGTAAAATCCCTTGATGCTTAACATTGATGATCCTCTTGATTATTGTCTCTGGTAACGTCCATATGGCTCAGTTCTTATGGTAAACTCTCTGAAATAAACGGCTTCAGAGCTAAAATCCTGGGTCTTAGGGTACTGCTACAAATCCTGGCCTTTCTAGGCCGTTCCTAAATAGAAAACTGAGATCCCCCTTATCATGAAGTGTGAGACAGCTAAGGCTGTGGCTAGATGTTCACTGTGGAAACTCTGCTATTCTAGCCTTCCCAGGGTGCTTTGTTTACTGCTGAAGATTTCTACTCCCACGGTATTGAGGAGGACAGTATTCTGAGGGTTCCTCATCCATTTCAGTGCAAGCCCCCCCCGTATCAGCTCCAGCCACTTCTGGGATGTATTTAAGACAACCTCCTGACCCCGTACAAGCTCTCCGCTACTTGTTAGGGTCAGGGCAATCGGCTAACCAAGTTCTGTTGTGGTGTCCATAACCTACAGTCACTCCAGCATCCTCTCCAGCTAGTGACTTTTGGCCTCAGCTCTGTGCATTTGACAGAATTGTGCTGACAAAATGCCTGTGACAATCAACTATAACTTCTCCTTCTGTCACCCATGCTTGTAGTTACTGACTAGAACACCATGTACAGACCAAACAGTTCAGTTCATCCTAAACCTTGGCAGAGGTATTGAATGGAACTGGATTTGCTGGGCTGACATCAGGGGCTGTGATCCTGCCGAAGTTTAAGATTCACTGTCTCTGAAGAATACTCAACCTAAAATTTATTAAAAAAAAAAAATGTACTGGGAATCAAAGGAAAGTCCAAGAAAAGAAAATGTCTTCCAAGACAAAACTTGATTGGATTTCTTGCTATAATCAAATAGAGAAACAGATACATTAGCACCTCAAGCTTTTATCTTGCAAGGAGTTATGGCTTGCACATTAATGTAATGAACTGCCACTCATGGAATGACTCTTGGCAAGCAATGCATTTCAGTAGAACATAAAAGCACGAGAAGGAAATAAATCGAATTTGCACTAGCAGTCAGCAGCCTAGGTGTAGAACTGGAAAGAGCCTGTTGCTACTAAAATTTTTTTATGTCTTCGAGACACTGAAGCTACATGTGTAAGATCTTTGCCCGGAAGCCCCAGTAGAGCTTTAAAGCATTATTTTCATTCATTGACTCTGTGTCTTTTGAACAGAATTTTCTTTCATCCCACACAGATCTTTAATACGGGCAAATATTAACAGATACAAACATGAATACAGGCTTTTTAAAAGTTAGCTTTAGATAGAAAGATACACATTAAAATACAGAAGAAGAGTAACATGTCCGAGGGAGAAACCAACTGCCAAGAACTTTTCATTGCATTGTTCTTAAAAAAACAAACAACAAATCCTTTTGAAACTACCACCATTACTACTAGTTGTCTACCAGTTGTTTGCTTTTAGCCCAGGTCTAAATCCATTATTGCTTTGCATGATCCTAGTCATGAACCCCCTGAGAGGACGCGAGACAGAGGCAGTAATAGAAGTCTACCATGTAAGCCTCTCTGGTCTTAATAATTGTGAAAGAAAGGGGCAAAATGGGATCAACTTACTTTGTTCATTGATCATCTTGTGATGAAATGAAAGGCAGTTTTCAAAAATACTTGAGAGTCCATCCTGATACCCTAGCTACTCAGCAGGTCTATCAAACAGGAGGAAGGAGGTGTTAGAAATTGAGTAGCCTCATTGATCAAGCAGTTGGACTCGCTGATTGTTGTAGGTCCCTTTGATGTAAGTTTGCGGAAGGCTGCCATTGATTACTGTTGCAATTATTTTGTCCAGTGCTTTGTTAACTATTCAAGGTTGGGGAGGTTGGAAGTAAATACTTGGCATGGCATCTAATCCCAAGGGAGATAAATCAGAAACATCTGGGACAAACAGGGCATCCTGGCTTGTATAAATCAGGCTGCTAGGAGGTGACTTGTTTTATCAGCAAAACCACAGGAATTTGGCTGCAACAGCTGAAGCGTGAAACTAAAGGCGAAGGAGAGTTAATTCTGACAAGGGGAGATCACGACCACCGACTCACGGCCCACCGACTCCAGAAACCCTCCGACACAGAAGAAGAGAAAGACTGAGCATGCGGACTAATTAGCATAAGAAGCGAGAGAATCCTTTAACCAATAGGTGATAGAGTATAAATAGTGTGAAGTTTTGATAATCAGAGAGCTAGTCTTTTGTGGGCTACCACCTAGCTCCCTACTTTGCACAAACCAGAATAAAAGAAATGGGAGTACCTCACCTCGGTGTGTAAATTGACGTTGCGCACTGGGTAACGAGCCTGCGTTCGGGACACCACCTTCCAACTGGAACTATTCTATTCTATTCTATTTCTGTCTGAAACATGGTTAAGTGGGGGGACGAAGCAGTGGAGAAGATTGTTTAGCGTGTTTTTATTTTTAGGATTCTCCAGTACAAACTCTGTCACATTGGACACTTTGTTACAACACTGTCCTAGGTCCAGAATCCTGGGTCCAAGTGCCTCATAGAAACTGCCAGCAACACGCGGACACCACCTGATGGCAAGCTCTCTTCTACTAACTCTGAAATAACAACTTCCAATATGCATCTTGCTTTGAATCTTTAGGCAACTCATGAAACAGAGTTTCTGGACGGGAGAGTAAGTCTTGCTTCCAATGTCAAAGGGAGCAGTGAACAGGACATCAGCACCGGGGACTCAAGAACTGAAGAAGGCCAAGCAAATACAAGTGCAATGTACTCCGTCAGCTAGTATATGAAAAAGTCTGTATTGCTGTTGCCTGCAATGTACCTGTTGAGGTTAAAAGAAAATATGCCCCCGTCCTTTCTTGTAAAAATTAGGACTCACTTCCAGAATTGTAACCTGTAGTTACAAAAATCAGATGCGGTGACACACCTTCGCCTTGCACTGTGCACGTGTGGACAACTTTACATGAAAGATTACAAAAACCACTTCCCTGTAAGCCATCAGTGATTAAGGGTCTGGACCCAAAACGTCATAAAATTCTTTAGTGACCTGGCAGAGCAGTTAGATGTCTATCAGACAATAGTCACTACGTTAACCTGTTCAGTTAGGGCTAAAGGACGTATAAAGAGGTACAATACTGGTGAATTCAAGGTGTATTTTTGAAACAGTTCAGTTTTTCTGCACTATCATCTGTCCTATAGTCTGGCCCAAAGCAGTAGGCAGACAGTAGAAGGGGACTTATGTTGTATTTTTCCAAGTTTCCACAATCAAGTATATAAAAATTTAAGATACAACTACTCGGTTTCTGAAGAGGGTTTAAGCAGCTCTTTGTGATGCTGGAAAATCTGAGGGATTTTCAAAAGAAGTTTTAAAGTTATTCCCATATGATATCCCCCTTCCACCCAAACACAGATGTAGAGCATGTTTTCTACCCCTTTCCACCATGTAGAAGACTACCCACCCCCTAGCCCTCTATTACCAGTACCCTAAAATCGCAGCGTCAAGCTCACCCAGCTCCCTTGCATAAGGATCCTCTATTGCATGATCAGATGCATTCCCCCCCTCCCCTGATATGACCACTAATTAATTCAATGCACAGCAGACCGATTCCTCCACCAACGCCTTGTCCCTTTGCTCTGCCTTGCTCTCCTCTTCCCCGCTCTCCTTTTCTTGCCGGCATATCCAAATCAGGCAGCTCCCTCTAATCCGCCTCCTTATAAGCAGGAGAAAAACTGAGAGCACGAAGAAGATCGAATGGCGGGTCTGTGCTCCGCGCCCTGGCAGGCCCTAGCTGGAGCCAGCGGTGCAGGGGAAGGCCTGCTCAGCCTTTCCTGTCCTGTGCCGGGACATGCTCTGTTGGGAAGATGAAGGCAGCGGGCTCATGCCGATGTGGTGAGCCAAAAGAGCATGCTCGGAGCGCAAAGGCTCCGCGGGGAATTTCGGTGCTGAGCTCCCAGCCTCTACCGAGTGTGCTCGGACAAAGCAGTCCGTGAAACCGATGGGAGTTTGTGTCGGGCCAGAAGCAGTCCTGCCAGTCAAGGCAGCTGTTGTGTGCCCGAGGGACCCGCCTGATGCCAAGTCTCTGCTCTATGAGCAGTAGACACGGGGGGGTGGGTTGCGTATGGAGAAAACAACTTTTCCCTCTACGCCTTGCTCTTGGAGCTTGCTGCAATCCTACCAGCCGAAATCACGATCAAGCAAAACAGAAGTTGCGTGAGGCGGGAGCCCACTGCGCTCTGCCACCAAAACTACATGCAAGACTAAAAAGTGGCAGCGGGACGGAGCTGGGCTTGGGGACACCTGGGGGCCGGGGACTGCGAAGGGGGAAGGCCCGGCGCACCCCGCTTTGAGACCCCCGGGCCGGGTCCCGCGGGCAGGCGTGGCCGAGGCGGCCCAGGTCGGGAGAGGGTCTG
>NW_008795046.1:252140-261515 GCF_000699145.1 Aptenodytes forsteri | reverse complement strand
CGGCTCTTCCCCCAGCTTGCTCTTCCAGGGCTTGGGCGTGAAGCCATTTTATGTAATGCAGTCAGCACGCTTACGTGTTGGCAGAAGCGCAGACCTGCAGTTTGGAGAGCCTGCTGGCGGTAATTTTATGTCTTTGACTGTTGCAAATCATTTAAAACCGAGTGTGGCAGATGGGCAGCTCTTTGTCGCCACGTCGAGCGGGCAGGTGTGCATGCCAAGGGAGATGGTGCGGTAGCACGGTCGGACGTGGCAGGATCCTGCCTCGATGTCCCTGCGCGCTCTAGAAAACAAAACCTGTGCCAGCTTCACCAAACAGCAGAGGCAGTGCCAGAAACGCCGCTCCTGCTGTACCCTGCCTTCCACGTTCCTGCTGCTGCCTCCGGCTGAGGGACCGAGGCTCGTGGTGTCCATGGCAGTCCAGGAGCACGGAAGAGCTGTGAAGTTGTTGGCAAAGGGTGTGGCTCAAATGAAGTGAAAGAAATGCTCATTTCTCTCGTCATTTTTTTCACTCAGACCTTATTAGCCCCCGAGCTAGAGTTTCACAAACGGCACTGTCCGTCTGGATATTGTCTTAAGGTGACTAAAACCTTTAAAAAATGGCATATGTGAAGGCATATCATCAACATACAGTCGGGCTTCTGTCTAGGAAGTAGGTAAATTGGTTGGAAAGCAGTATGTAAAGTTATGACTGAGATCAAAGAAAAGGAAATTCTTGTCTCGGCTTGACTGCTTTCTGCACAGTGAGCCGTGCAGATTCCCCATGTTCCCCGTGAGCTTGGGCCCTGGCCGGTGGCGGGGGGACAGGGTGGTGGGACAGGCGCTGGCAGAGATCCTCTGGCTGTTCTGTGGCACTCCCAGAAGCGTGGCGGCCTGCACACGTGGAGTTTGTAGGGTCAGCCTTGGTGTTTCCTCTCCCTTACAACAAGGAGGAAAAGGAAAACTTGTGTGAGGGGGGGAAAGGGTTGTGAAATGGAGGGCTATAGTGTCGTTTCTGAAGCTAATTTTAAATCCTGGGTTTTTTTGATTTGAACTAGCAAGGGTTGTTGTTTTTTCTAGTTTTTAAGGCATTTTTACAGACTCTTTGTATGAAGGAAGTCATTGCAATGGCAGGACACACAGGACGTAAGATTACAATACGTGAGTATAGAACGCAGATGTATGTGCAATATATATGCCCTTCCAAGCATAGGAACGGGTACAATTTGCTGCCTCCACCTCCGTGTTGTTGCATAAAATCCTGGGTGTATGTTACATGTTCTAGGGGAGAGGTATATACCGGAAGTTTATAAATAGCTTGTTTCAAAGAGGAGTGAAACTATTTGCCTGTATATAGCAGATGGCCGATGCTAGATATACATACAGTAGTGCAAGAATAAAAGTCAGGGGAAGAGATCACGCAGAGTTTTGATGTACCTCTTGAAAGCTTTGCTTGCTGTGGTTTGGTGTTGTCTTTACAGAAGAATGTACTTGAGGGAGAGGAGACCAGGCTGTATTTCATTGCTTTACAAAAGTGTAGGGTCCTGCGTTGTACTTTTAGAGTGCTGTCAGCGCAGGCTGCTGTGTGGAACTGGCTTTCCTCTTCAGCCTTTTACTGCAGAGAGCTCCTGTCAGGAGTAAACGTTAGATAAACTCATCTGCTTTACACATCAGCAGTAGGAGGAGAAAGGAAATGATGTGGAAGTTTAGCCTTTAATATAGCACAATTCTCAGAGAGGCCAAGGTCGTTTGGTGTTTGAACACAAGATAGTATGACTGGTTAGAGAAGACTTAGTTGTTAGCTATGGACATATTTTTATGTGCTATTTATGATGTTAAGCCTTTCAAGGGCTATGGTTTCAAACCTTACCAGCCGTGAACACCAAACAGGCAAACTCACACATAGGTGCACACACCAACCAACTGTGTAGTGAATATGAATTATTACTTTGAAGTTGCGAGTTTTAGCCCTCTCCTGCAAGGGCTTTGATTTGGGCCCTGGTGGGTCTTGGTTAGGACAGATCAGATTAGAAGCTGGTCTAATCTGAAGACCTCGGTCCATTTCATTGTATCAGAGCTCTCTGATCTTCATGTGGCTGGCCCACCTGGAAGTATAGAAGAATAGCTTCAAGTTACACCGTGAGCATTGCCCAAATGCAGTGGAGGAGCAGGTCTAAAGTACTTCCACTGCGGAGGGGTGGGACCCCTCTCTGTCGAACCTACAGCAGTGGAGACCTCCTGGTCCTCTGGAGAGTTCTCCTGGGCATTTCTGATGCCTTTTCTTAGACTAACATTTGAAGATGGTTAATTGCAAATAGGAATTTGGTGATTTGGTTGGAATGTGTCAAAGAAAAATAAATTATTTCATAAGAGGGGAAGGAGAACTTTCCTGTGCCCTCCTTCTAGATTTCTGAAGTCCATTTATAGTGATACAGAAAAAGCTCTCTATGTGGAAAAAATCAGAGTGAATGACAGCTAAGATGTAATGAAAATGAGGTTGGTAAGTCAGTGTAATGGCTGGTGTCCTGCTGCAATACATATGGCAGTACTACCTGCTCCCCCCCCGGCCCCAGCTCATTTCTAGTTTCGTGTGTGAGCACTAGAGAATACAAGAATAGGGAATGGAAAGTCATTACAAACCTTCTTACATAAGAGGGAGGAAAAGGAAGTTATCTTTATGGGTATTCTTCAAACTGTGGGGATCTATTGGAGCAAGGGCAAGTCTTGTGGCCAAACTCTACAATCCTTCTACAGTGTAGACTTCCATGAAAACCAAGGAGGATCTGGCCTGGGATTTAGTCTTGCAAAAATACATGTGAATAACTTAATTTCTAATTAATAAGTCTGTTAGGTCTTTTGAGGTTCAGAGGCTGACTGCGAACTGCTGGAGCCTCCTTCAGTGAAAAAGGGAAAAAAAGAAGGAAGCTCTGTATATTTCTTTCTAAGAACATATAAAATATACTTCCTTCTATTTATAAAATAAAACCACCCCTCCAGCTGTGTATCTAATAAGTAAACATGGCAGCCCATGTGGCATGAGTGATTAATATACCCCTCAGACATAGGGACTAGCATGAGGCGAGGCAACATGCGTTACTCAGCGCTTGCCATCCTGCCAAACCCTTGAGGTATTTTCTATGTGATGGATTCCTGTTGCAGCCAGTGGGAGTTCTTGCATTGCTTTACAAAGTTTAAAAAAATACAACCCACACACGCACAAAAAGATTTCTCCACAGTCTTGAGACTGATATTCTGCTTGGCCTCAAAACTAAGTAACATGTGCTTCCCCATTGGTGTGCCTGGATCTTACCTTTAAATGTGAGAGTAAATGAATGTGGTGGCCACTCACCCCTTGACCTTTTCCCTGTTGCTGCTACTAAAACAAACTGTAGTTTTTGTAATTGGGAAGCTTAACAGCATACCTGATCCAGCGGTAACAACTTTCTGTGAGTATTAACCTGAGATAGATGGAAGTCAGTCCCCTCGGCAGCTGCTATGGCTTTGTTCTCTGCCTGTGTACATACATGTGCCCCTGTTCACTAAAAGCATGTGGGTGTATCCATGTGTGTGAATAATGAGGTACTAAGTATTTAGAACATTAAAGCCTTTCTATGGTTTTTTTTTTTTTTAAATAGCTAACAAGAAAAATCTGTGTCTCCATTGGTGTCTAGGAGCAGCAAAATGTCATGATTACTACTCCCATTCCCCAGCCATTCCCAGCTCCCCTTTCCCCCTAATTTGTCCTGTTACTCTTTCTTGTCTACTTTGAAACTTCTTTCATGTTCAGGAATTGGCCTAGGGTCTGATTGCCTACTAAAGTCTAATCCCAGCTTTTCTGTATTCAGAAGCTGATGCCAGATGTTCTTCAGGTTTTTTTTCCCCCTCCCTTTCCTCCCTTACAGACTCGTGGCCCGTAGAACCAGGAGTCATATAGGGGAGGGATGACTCAGGGGTCCGGATGCAAATGGTGGAGACTTGAGTTTGATTTTCACTGCCACGGATTTCCTGGATCATCTGTGGCAGGTCAGTGAGGCCAAGGATCCTCAGCAGAAGATGTATGTATCTATAGAGCTGTAAGGCTCTAGATGCTGGGCTTTTTGTGCCTCCCATATCTGTGTGCCGTAGGGTCACCTTCAGGTAGGGAGCATGAAGGATTGCAAGGTAATCATTTCATATGGTAACAAGGGCCATAAAGACCTTAGACACAAAGGGTAAGGATGTAGGTAAGGATGAAATTGTAAGTATTAACCATCTGGATTTCTGCTTTAGGTGCGTTCCCTTCAAGCCACATTTGGAGAATTTGAATCCATGATGAAAATTACTCAGCAGAAGCAGGAGGTTACTGAGAAGGCTGTTAAACAAGGGGAGAGTGAAATAAACCGGATCAGTGAAGTGCTTCAGAAGCTGCAAAATGAAATTTTGAAAGACTTGTCTGATGGCATCCACATGGTGAAGGATGCAAGGGAACGAGACTTCACATCTCTGGAAAACACAGTGGAAGAGAGACTAACAGAGCTAACCAAGTCTATAAATGATAACATTGCTGTATTCACTGAAGTCCAGCAAAGGAGCCAAGACGAAATCAACAATATGAAGGCAAAGGTTGATTCACTAGAAGAGGCAGATGTGTATAAACATGAAATTAAGGTGCTAAAAGATGCTTTTGATGAGATGCAAGCATCCATGAAAACCAAAGAAAAGGACATAGAGACCTTGAAGACTACAATAGACTCCATGGAGTCTGATGTGTATACTGAAGTGAAAGAGCTAGTCAACCTCAAACAAGAACATGAGAAATTCAAAGAGGCTGCGGACTCTGAACACCTTTCATTAAAAGCTTTACAAGAGAAAGTTCTGAGAGCTGAGGATTCTATTATGCAGCTCCCTAGTGACATTAAAAGACTCGATGAAGATTTACTGCAAGTTAAAGCCGACCTCAACAAATGGGAAGAAAATGAACTCTTCAGAAAAGCATTAGAAACTTTTGGGAAGAACAGTGAAGGACTTGAGTCTCGATTGAGGCACATAGAAGACAGCGTGGAGTCTCTAACTTCTGTTGCTGCTCAAAACAGTGAAAAGTTGCAATCTTTCCTTTCTAAGGAGGCAGAATATGAGAATAAGCTCAGTACTCTAGAACAAAGCATTACTGCTCTTCAGGGGATCTCAGATATGGATGTAACTTCAGTCACAGACGTTCTGAAAAATCTTGGTGAATCACAGACCTCGCTGTACAATGATGTGGAAAACTTGAGGAGAAGCATCAGTGACCTGCCATCCTCCAGTGCTCTTCAGGATGTTCAGAAGCAAATTAGTACTTTGTTGGATCAAGGAAATCTTCAGACGGATCAAGCACATTCTCAAGGCTATCTTGAAAAATTTTCTTCTGTGGAAGGCTCTGTAGATGAACTGAGATCTTCTGTCAGCCAGGTTGATTCTGATTTGAAAATGATAAGAACTGCTGTGGATAGTTTAGTCTCCTACTCGGTGAAAATTGAAAATAATGAGAACAACTTGGAGTCTGTGAAGAGCTCAATAGATGACCTGAGGAATGATCTGGAAAGGTTGTTTGTGAAAGTAGAAAAAATACATGAAAAAGTTTAGGCAGCGGTGCTCCTTGTGCAAATAATGGATTAAGGAGAATAGCTTTTGTATGCCCAGTTTTTTACTCTTTTTAAAAGCAATTTGATACCTCCAAAGAGAATAAGAATACTTTAATAATAGAGACAGTTCTGCTTATTTCCTTTATTTCTCTTTTGTGTAGTGTTTTTTGTTTTTTTGTTTTTTTTTAATTTTGTTTTAAGAAAACATGAGTTTAGTTGGGGGTTGAGTTTCTAAGGGCTCATCTTCTCTATAAAGTTGTACCGCTGTAACTGTAGTGGTGTAACTAAGGCACTACAGCCTCGTTAGCATGGGCACATATTTAATGGCATGAAGGTGTTTCACACTATGACACTAAATATCCCACACAGAAGGACTACAGCTGTTCTGGTACGAAAAGCATACTGCTGTACACACTGACAATTTTACTGGTATGTTTTGGTTTAAGAAACAAATGAACAAAACTGCACCCCTATCTTAAACTGTTCAGACCGGTAAACTTCAGTGTGGACCAGCTTTGAAGCAACTCATCCGTTTCTGCAGTTTGGGACTCAGCCATGTCGTCAGTTTACCAGGTGTCAGCTGAGCTGTAGTATATTTCTGTGAGTCCTTACCCTGTACCAAGGAGCTAACAAGGGGTTAGCTGAACCCCCCAAAGGGAAGGTTTGAGGTAAGTGGCATTGCCTGGGGCTAAGACCTAAGAAAGGTGTTCCACCACGTGGCTGGAGAGATTCCTTCTTTGTGATCACAGGCTTCTTTCCCAGCGTCTTCAGCTGCTGGTGTGGAAGATCAGTGCTTAGAAGGGACATCTGAAGGATGGGATTAGTTTCAAGAGGGTACAGTAATATTTTTGTCATATTTTTGGGCTGTTTACATGATGAGGCCGTGTCTTTCCTGGAAAGGCCTAATTTGTCTGTGATACAGGATTTTCTGTAAAAATGATCATGAATTTGAATGAGGAAAGAGAAGGACTAAAATCGCACCTTTCGTGTTCTATGTATAGCAAGCATGCTAACAATAATAGTACACTCCAAAACACACAAGGGGGAAAATCACCATGAAATCAGCAGAATTGCTTCTAAGGCATATCCATTTCCAAGTTTTCACACAGCTGACAGTGACCTGAACTCTCGTTACATATTCAGGCCTTGGTGCCTGATTCTTGTCACCATTGTTGTCACCGGGTGCCTGCCCAGGGCATTGATAGCAAAGGGTCCTTCTAGGAACTGGTTGAGAGTGAGCAAAAAGTGTCGTAATTCTCTAGATGTTCATTTAAAAACCACTTCCTCATGGAACTTGCTTGGTTTTCTGTCTTTTTGGAAGGGATTTCTAATATCCCTCCTTTTCAAGTTTGCTTTTGAACTTTATCCAAAGATTTGGTAAAGGGGTCTGCACACAGATACCTTGGAAATGGGTCGTGCGCATCATGCCCACCTCAGCCTGCACTAGCCAGATCCGTGGCTGCATTAGAAGAATAATTCCTAGAAACAGCGCCTCCCAGAAGTGGTGTGCTTGTGGGAACAGCGCAGGTGAGAAGGTGTTCTCCTTGGTAAATAAGGTACTGAACCACATCTAGTGTTGTTCCCACTGTAAACAGGAAAGAAATGCTGGCAAAGAAAGAGGGACCCACGGCATTAAGGTCACTGTTGGAACTGCACTGTTCTTTGTTGACTTCTCAAGTTCTTGAACGATGTTGTTTAGGTTACTGTGAAATGAACTGTATGGCTTATTTGCGGTATTTTTAATACATAATAAACATTGGGAATATTCTTTGCACTTCTTTTGATTGCTGCTTACTTAACGTTGTGTTTCCGGGATGCTTCCAGTGGGGTACAGGAAAGGGCTTGGGGGAAGAACCAGCCCTGTACTTGTTCTCAGCTTTCACAGGGGAACGTGGAGGCAGTCTTACCTGTTGTGGTTGCAGAGGAACTCTTGAAAACAGGATTTGAGTCGGATCAATGCAGCGGTGTTGACCACCAGGCTCAGAAGCCCACGAGGATAGTTGTGAGGTGTGAAATACGCTATTTATGCAATGAATGTCAGACACCGCCAGCAATGCCTTGGTAAGACTTCCACAATGTCCGAAGCATGTAGAACAGAAATAACGTACAGAAAGGATCTATATAATCTTTCCAAAGCGGCTGCTCCTTTTGCGTAGCTTTGAATGCTGGATTGCAAGGTCCATAAACTGATAACCATCTTCATGATGGATGCCTGGCTTTCAAAAGTTTGGGAAAGGGTGATTTCAGGAGTATGGGCATCATCATGGTCCTGGCAATTCCTGAGGCCAAATTCATAGAGGTAGGTAATCCCTGTTATTAGACTACCTATATGTTCAACAAAAGAGGTGAGCACACAAGCCCTTCCATCTAAGAGATTTGACATAACCTGTTGACGGGAAGCTGGCCATGAGCACGCAGTGGCTTTAAAGGGGAGTAGCTGCGTGATGAAGGAACTTGAAGAGGCTGTAAAGCCAGCAGTGCAGCTGGGCCAAATTGGATCTCAAAGATTAAATGAAAAATTACTAGTTATGCCTCTAGTAACTTAAATTCTATGTCAAACTATTGAAAAGACTTATTTCACTAAATAAGAATAATAATTCTCCGTAAATAATGTGGCTGGAGGCAGGCACAGCGGCAAGGATCCCTTGGTGGGCTGGAGGCTCAGCTTTTATATGTGGCTTGACAGCCTCATCGAACACAAGCACTTCCTAATTCCCTCATAAATGCTCATAGAGCACATCCAGTCCCTGTGCTGCTCTTTACCATTGTTCTTACACTGCAATAAAAGTGGAGAATGTCTCAAGCAAGACATAGTCTATGTTGCCACTGTTCTACATTATTAGTAGTTCATCAATAACATGCTGTTACAGTAACAAATTTCAACAGAAACTGTCCACCTGATTGATGAGGTATTGGTCGAGCCAGTTCATTAACATTTGTCTTCATTTTCAGCTCTCGTCTTCCAAATGGAGAAGCCGTTAGGTGGAGGCAGCGTGGACTTGATCACACTTGAAAGGGCTTGCCCAAATAGCTACGCTGGCAAACGTGATGGAGATAAATCTTGTGCTGCCGCAGGGGCTTCTCCCTGTAGGGCTTCGACCACTGCCTCAAGTGAAATAACCTATAACGGCAAGAAGAGTTTCTGGTGGCCTAACTGTGTATGTTAGAGGTTTTATTAAAACATGGATTAGTGATTTAGTCTTTTTACCATCTTATTTGATGTAACTCAGCTGGTAGTATAAACAAAGCTGCAAAGAAGTTAAATAACTACAGGGAAAAAAAAGCTTTCTGAGATGTACAAACACCAGAATAGCCTAGAAACACCCAGCGTGGGCCCTCCATTCTACTCAGCACTGCCAAGGACAGTCTCTGTCCAGTTTGGGGCACTTCCAAGAAGGGTGTGGCTGAGCTGGAGCGACTCTCGAAGAGGAAAATGATGATGATCAGGGGTAAAATGTTCTAGGAAAAAGAGACGGAACAATTGGGCCTGTTTAGACTTGAAAAAATTGGAGGGAGGATTGAAGCGAAAAGAGGAACGAAAGAAAGAATCAACCATCTTCACGTGAAGAGGCTGTTCTTTGGAAAGAAGGAGCCCATTCGCTCGTCGCGGCGAGGGTGAGGCGCTACCGGCGGAAACGCCGCAGGCGAAGGGCAAGGATGGCGTAGCGGCGGTGGAGGGGCTGGGCCGGGTGAGACCGGCAAAAGCATTGCTGGCACCGAAACGGCCCGTCGCTTTCGCCGCTGCGGCAGGGCGGGCAGGGCGTCCCGCTGCGGGGGCAGCCAGGGATGCGGGGCCGGC